>NW_017729002.1:1779011-1795547 GCF_001723915.1 Gavialis gangeticus | reverse complement strand
GTGCCCACTGCTGGATGGAGATAGAAGCCTTTTTTTCCCCCTCCAAGTGCTAGTGTTGCTCTGTAGAAAGAGAGAGAAGGCATTTTGGTGCCATAGGGGAGCTGTGTGTGCTGACATACTCGGCAACCTGCCACCATAACTGTGTATTGCTAGACCAGACTCTCATTTCATTCACAACAAAGGGAGGGCTAGGTAGGGCAGAAACCTTCTAATATCTTTATAAAACAAGAGGAAATAAGCTTAAAGGAACAGGGGTTTTCACTTTGAGAAACAAGACTGTCATTGAACAATAGTAATACAGTAAAGGCACCACCCACACTTATTTATTTTCAGTTTGAAGCAGTAGAAGATAGGCAAAACATTTAGGTGACGAAAATGTCCTGACAGTCTGCAAAGTAAGAGTTGTTACCATCTGCCCAAAAAACAGGAGGACTGAGGGGGAAGGGCTGATTACCCTCTTTTCCTCACAACATTCATGTTGTTATATGATATGTCTCTTCTTATTTTGGAGGTCCCGAGAAACTTTAAACCCAAACCAAAAATAAACAGAAATAAAATCTTCTTGTGTTATTGTCCCACAAAACTCTCTACCAGCCAAAAAGTTCTCATACGCTTTTAATTGTAACAGTCTTCATAGGTTTCGTGTGAAAGTGTCTTTTTATCTTTTATTGTATATATATTTTTTGCTCTTCCTATAGTGATGGTATGAAAGTACAATAATAAACGTTAGGGCTTGTACCAAGGTATTTGCTCTTGGCTTTCACAGGTCTGGTAATTATTAGAATTTATACAAAATTCCTCATCAAAACAAAGTATTACCGTGTATTGTTCTCTCTCTCTCTTTCTCTCTCTGTCTCAAGGCAGGAACATAGTGTAAATGGTTTAAGCAGACATAAAGTTTCTCTAAATTGTGCTACTTCTCATCATGGATTTCAGTTTCAAGTAAAAAAAAATAGTCACAAGAGTTGATTTTTCCAGTGTGAAATACAAATGGCATTTCTAATTCAACCTTCAGGGTATTGCTGAATGGTATTAACCCACTCTTCAACCTTCAGTTGGCTGCATACCAGGAGTGTCCCCATGGAAGTTGCTTTCCTTCTTGTCTTTTCTTTTCATTTTTTTTGCCTCTTTCTGATGTTTTATATTTTTAAGGAATGAAAGAGCAATCTCAAACAGTCACTTCTGTCTTGCTGTTAGTTATGAAGTACGGCTGTGGGGGCAAATATTGCTGACTCCGAGTTGTCAGTGTGTTACTTAACATAGGTTCTCCTGGGCCATGCTTCCCCTTGTTTGCATATGCTTGCCGTCGGTAGGACTGGTCACTGGGGTCCCAGGTTTTGTAGTTGTATGCCATGGGGTGTGTGTGAATTTTTGTAATTTTGGATTTCTGCCCATTGTGTTTCGTTGTGCCATTGTCAGGTGCATACGTTCTGTCTTCTTCCATACGCACTGGATGGAGTGGCAAGCTCCCTTTGGCAGCCAATTCTGCAAGGTGTCGACGTTTGGAATAGAAGTCATCGTTGACCTTATCAGCTGTTTTGTTGTAAAGGGGGGCGGGAGAATAAAGACAAAGTAAAATAAAAACAAGAAAATGTTAAAAATCGATGCACTTTATAGACTGTCATATATCAATACATCTAGATCTGCAGAAAAAGAGCCAAACACATTGATTAAGACTGTATCTCACTCCCACAAGGAGCACAGGTAATTCCCAGTTTCCTTCGCTGTCTTCAGTGTTTACAAAGTATTTTTCTGTTTCCTTTCTGCAACAGCACTGACAAGCAGGTCATTCTTCTTTCAGTATCATTTATTTTCTGGATTACAGCAATGCCTAAAGGACACTAGCCATAGTATACAAACCAAGTTTGAGACAGTCCTTGCTCACTAAGAGCTTACAATGTAAACAAGCAAAATAGATGAAGGATGAGAAAGGAAACAGAAGCATGACATCAAACTTGTCTAAGGTGACAGAGCAGGTACTGGCAGAGCTCATATGTAGGAGGTACAGAAGTTCCCTTTCATGCAGTATGGCTGGCCTAGGTTGTCTGTTGTATCAGGATGCATCCTTGTTTTCATAAAAGATGCTAAATGAATGTATTGTCAAACTACTCCACCATGTAAGTGGCCATGGTTATGTGCCCATGTTAATTTTGTTGCTCTATATTCATGCTACTAGCACTACAGAAAGGGAGTGTCCGTACATTCACAGTGTTTGTAGTGCTACAAAGATGGCAGATTCTCCACAAAAAAGTTCCTGTGACAAAAAGGAGCTTTTTTTGTAGCGTTATCCTTGTAGCACTGCATATAAGAACAGTTGTATGTCTGTATGTACTCCTAGGCTCCCAGAGTGCTCTGCTCTCCTACCCCCTTCCAAGGAAGAAGGAGGGAGAGTGGTTGGCTCCCTTGACAGCCCACAGGGAACAGAATTGCAATTTATCGTAGAACCAAAACTACTTAATTACATGTTGCCACTGCTGCTTTCAGGCAGCCTGATCATCAGCGGTTCAGTGGTAACAACTGATCAGGAGAGCCCAGCACTGATCCCGTCATGCTCATTGGCTGATTCCTCTGAGGGTGGGGGAGTAAAGGAGCAGTCCCATAGCACCCCCTCATGGAAGAATGCATCTTTGCAGGGATTTTTGACACAGGGGACTCTGAATGTGTGTACACCCTCACAACATACTTGTTTTATAGCTCTACAAATGAATGAGTGCATGTAGCCTCATTGTTTATTGTTAAACTCTCTCAGCTCCCATTGAAGTAGTTTATCAAACCCTCTAAGTAGTTGAGCATTCACTAGTGCTTTATGAAGCTGAAAACATTATAGCTCATTGAAGGTTAATATTCACATGATGATGTTATGGACAATGGAAGTCTTGAAATGTCTAGTCCTAATGTTTATTCCCTTCATGTAGTGCTTCTGAAATATATACTGCCTCCTGCCACTACATACGGCACTGAAGTTATCAAACTAGGATCTTGCCCTCAGCTGTCTCCTGAACAAGTGTCTTTCAAGACGTTACATGCATTTAATTAAGTTTTGTTTATTTTCTCATTGCTGGAGCATGCATTGTTTAAAAAGTAGCAATCTCAAATCTGCACGAAAGCACCTGCCATTCAGCAGTAATTTATTTAATAATTAGGACCAATAACTTTGTTTTAATTTTTCAGATTGGAAAACAGCTTAACAAGCATTTCTTATGCATCATGCAGGAAGTGTTTGTGTCTCTCTCCAAAGTTCAGACTGTGAGGTAGATTTGCAAGTATTGTAAAATATTGTACATCTGGTGATATGTATAAATAGGTACTGAGTTTGGGCAGTGGGTACTTCACTTTTGTGAACTAGAGTTTTGTCTTTGAATCTCTGCATGCCCTTTGGCTTGCTATGCTTCCTTTCCTTTAAATTACAATACACTGACCTCTCCTCCAGTCCTTCACACACCAAGCTTACTATAGAGTCCAATGCCTATTTGTACTATGTTATATGATTTTCCAGCTTTTATGCTATTTCTGTACCTTTTGCTGCTGGTGGGGATCTTGTAGCTCTGTCTAAGCCTCACCAGTTCTGAATTTAGTCTGGGAACATGGACCTTCAACTTAGATAATAAAAATTAATCATATAATGAGATCTGGACCTTTCAAAAATATTCAAAATAAGGCTTCATTGAGACTTAAGGCATGCGTGTTACTTGACAGGGCTTCTGCATGGGGTGTGTACTACCTACAGGGCCCGCCACTCGTCTTATGACATTACCTGGGTAATGACTGTATAACTAGTTTTCTTTTTAGAGTATAAATTTATTTAGTAAAGAGGTGTTTCACCATCAGATTAATTGAAATTGTTCAGACAGGAGCCTATGCTGTAATATTAAGCTTTACATGTTCTACCTGCCTCCATCTGTCTCTTTCTTAATAGGCAATTGAATGCTTTCTGTAACCTATAAGTGCAGTAAAGAATTTGTCTTTCTTTTAATTAAAACTCAGAATGTAGATAATAGCTTGTTCTAATTTCAATACAAGATATATGTTTGCAATTACTGATAAAACCATAGCGTACAGCAAAGAGAACATGCCAAGATCTTTTTTCTGATTTTTCAAATCTGAGATGTAGACATTAGGGCTGTGTGAAGCTTGAGTTGCTGATTCAATTTGGTGAATGCTGGGGCAGATGAAGTGTCCCAAAGGAGCATGAGGGGGCTCCCTAACATGTTCAGCAGCAGACTCAGACGTGGACCAGAAGCACTTCTGGTCCATGTCCAGGTCCGCCAGGGAGTAGGTCTGCCAGCTCGGCAACTGGAGGGGGGGCACCAAGCCGGCGGGGTGTGGGAAGGCCCCTCTGTGCACTCCCCGGCAGGTACAGAAATGGATTGGAAGTACTTCCAGTCCACTTCTGGGTTCGCCACCAAGCATGTGAAGGGCCACCCCCGTCACTCCTGTGGGACGCTCCATCTGCCCCAGCATTGCAGTGTTCACAAGCCGTCCTGGTGCCTTGAGGTATGTAGAAAAAACATTTAAAGCTGTGTTTATGGCCGAATCGCTGATTCTCCAAATCAGCATTGAATCTTCTGATTTGGATTTGGCTGAATCGAATCAGGGACAGTGACCTGAATCAATGAATTTAATTGCTGCCCTTGATTCAGGCCAAATCCGAATCCGAATTGAATAGGGCCCGCTTTGTACGTCGCTAGTAGACATCCAGGAACATGTCTACTTTACCTTTCGGAATAACAGACTAAACATGGATTTTTTTTACTCAGTAGGGAAATCCAGCTGAATATTTAAAAAAATTTTCTCCAATATTTGTCTAAATTGATTTCTACATCAATGGAATACAGCCCTTTATTAGTTTCTTACCAACATTTGTGCTAGCTAAGCTTCAGTCACAAGAATATTTCTAAAAGGTCATTATCTATTTACACCAAATAGATTTGTATGACCATATTGCAATCTGTGGATTTGAAAATCAGCAAGCTAAAGAGCAGAATTCAATACCATGTAAGTTAGACCTTGTATTTATGAGAAAAGATGCAAAAGCTTAAATGATTTAAAATCAGTCTTATTAATTGGGTTCAAATTCTTAAGGAAGACACACCTATATCAGTTTTGTTTTTGTCTAAATGATTTTAATTTGCTTGGGAAAAGTACCCAAATAAGCTCAACTAATTAAAGTGTGAGCTAAAGTATAGGTTTACATCCATTTAACATGATCTACTTTTTTAAAACTGGGTAACTTTTTTATATAAAGAAGATATTAGCTTATTAGTCATAACATAAATCAGAAAGTGATCAAAATAATATTCATGGGAGAGGTTCTGAACAACCTAGGGACTGAAAAATGTTTTGCCAGGGCCATTCTCTAAATTTTTAATCAAACTGATAAACTCTGTCTGTATAAAGAACAGAAAAGAAGGTCTAAATTCATTGATGGCTGGATGGTGATAAACTTAATCCTAGTGATTACTATATTTACTTCAAGGGTTTCACACTGAAGTCAGTAGTATACTCTGGCTGTGTCTACACAAGATGCTGACTGCGCAGGAGCTCGTTACTACAGTGCAGTAGCATTGCAGGGCACAAACTGTGATGTGATGCTATTGTACAGTAGTAATGAGATATTGTACAGTCAGCATCACCAGGAAGCCATGTGGGGTCGCTACTGTGCAGTAATGCTGGTTACTGCACACTCATTTAGTACTTGGGTATGCAAATACTAAATGACTGCGCAGTTGTTAGATTTAAATGTTGCTAGACTGGAGTAAGATTATTATAAAATGGCCCTGACTAAATCTGCTTTTCCCAGCTCTAGTTTTAGTTGATTGTGCCAAGGCTAAAGGTAACATCTACCAGTGCTTTCTGTGGCTAAGTAGAAAATATCATAAAAAGTCAACTACAATTCCATGTTTTTTGAAGGTTTTTTGTTTGCTTATTTTTCTTTCTGCTGAAGCAGCAATATTTGTACTCCAAACTTTTGCTGGATACCAGATGTATTAGGATTAAAGTCCTTGCATGACAGTAAACTATGTTACCATTTTAGCCCTTGTAGTTTAGTTACTTAATATAAAACAGATTCCCACTTTGAAAAATAGAGGTGAGGAGAATGAAACTTACTACAATCTGTGGATATGATGTATCTGTGAATTTCTTTTGCTCTTCTGCATTGGTTATATTTTAGTCTATATTAGTTTTGTAATGTGTGTTGCTCTTATTGCTAATTAAAATATGAAGAACTAAATTCTACAAATTTAGTTTCATTTTTACTTATTTCAGCTAACTAAAACCAGGAATCTGTGTAACTTGTAGCCCAGGCTAAACAGTAAGGCTTCACTTCACAAAAACTGGACTGAGAAGTAAAGTGGGGGCAGGAACTGACATGCGTGTGGAATGGCTGAATTTTTGTATTTAGAGGGGCTATGCTAGTATGGGAAGACTGGCATTTTGAATGTGTGTAAATCAACTTATCCATTCACAGCTGTTATCTTAGAACTTCCCATGTGTGCCTAATACTTTAATTTCTTAAGGAAGCCTTACAAAACTGCCCAGATGGTAAGCCTCATTTTTTCCTTGATTTGTTTCCTCATGCCCAAAATGCTTCTGCTGTCTTCTGTGAACTATTCAGACAACTGACAATTACTGTTCGTTCAGCTTTTAACAGAAATTTAGAGCTTTCACAACAGTTCTTTATGCTGTAAATGCTGCAAAGCCACAAGAGTCTCCCAGCTAACTTTTATAGCTACCGATTTGGAGGGGGGGTGGGGGGCGGAGCTGCACCTCCCCCATGTTGGATTCCTGTTCCACCCAAATTTTAAAACCAACTGCCTGACAGTAGCAGCAGCATTTCTATTCTGGAGTCACTTGACTTCATGGCTTAGTATAATCTATCTGATTCTTTCTAAACTTCATTCCACAACAATCCTCTCTCCTTTTTAATAGTCTTGATGTTCCACTAATCAAACTGTTCTTCCCTCTGCAGTTCTTCTGTCTGTTAGCTGCTTCTGGTAATGTAGTTCCTGTTTCACAGCGCTAGCTAAAAACATTAACTCAAGTGTGGAAAGAAACATTAACTCAGGTGTGGAAATAACATTCAGTGAATCAGTGGTTGCACTGTCAAGATACTAAAGAAAAGCTAGATTTTTGTTTTATGAATCTAAAAAAAGGATATACATTTAATTTTAATTACTACAGGATTAATGAAACAGCATCTTTTGATTGTTTTTTCCTAGTTTGTTGGGGGAGGGGTTATACCTAGTATATGGTATAGCAAATTAATGCTCATTTCAATAAAGTTATTTTTATTTGTGCTTTGATCTTGAACTGAATAATATAGCCCTAATATAATATAGGCCACTATCATATTAGTTAAACTTCTAGTTTCTTTTTAACTGGAGGAAAACATGCATTGCATTATATGTGATGATGCACCACACCATCTACACCCCTGTTTTAAAAATCCTAGAGCTGCCCATTAGGCCTAGGACAAGCGGCTAGTATTCACTTTGGATTTGGATCCAGCCAACTCGGAAGACAGTGATTCGATTTGGTGATTTGAATCAATGTCCTGAATCAATTTGGCCAAATCTGATTAAGAGATGTGGCTGCTGAATCTCCGAATCACACAGACCCCATCCCTCGCCTGCTCTTGATGACTGGCCCGCCCACTCCAGCACCTGGCTCTTTGGGGGAAAAAAGCCTGCACTCACTGGCTCCTGCCTAGCAGGGGTCAATCCCTGCTGTCCCCCACTGCCCCATGCCATGTGGGGAGCTCTGCCATGAGCCCCCAACCCCCACCTGATCTCCCACCCCGCCATGGCTGTGCCATCCACCCCACATCCAGGCCCTTTAAAAACAGAGAACAAAATAACCTTGGACTCACCGGCTCCTGCCCAGCAAGGAGGGCAACCTGCACTGCCCTCCCATTGCCCCACACAGTGTGGGGGGCTCTGCCACAAGCCCCCAGAAGCCCTGAGGCTGCTACAGCAGCCAGTGAGTGTGGGATTTTTTTTAAAGGGCCAGGGCAGGTGAGGCAGCCATGGGGGGGTGCTGCAAGAGTAGACAGGGTTGGGGGCTCATGGCAGAGCCCTCCATGCAGTGTAGGGCAGTGGGGGGCAGCAGGGATCACCTCCACACACACCTGGTAGCACCCAGTGAGTGCGGGCTTTTTTTTAAAACAACTGGGAGTTGGGGCTGGGCAGGGCAGCCATGGATGGGGCTGGGAGAATGGGCGAGGGTCAGGGGGTGTTCAGGGGGACTGGGGGAACAGGCATGGGATGGGGCCTGGCAGGGGTCCCCCCATGGCCCCTCTCCTGCCCTCTACTTACCAGCACAGAGTCCGGGTCCAGCTCCCTGCTGCAGCTAGTGGCGACTGCCCGAATTGCTGAAGCTCTCTGAATATTTTTTTAATTGATTCAGAGAGCTTCAAATCAATTCAGACCTTTTAATTGGTCCCCTGATTTGATTTGGAGATTTGGCCACCAAATCAGGCCGAATCTCCTCCTAATCTAATCAGTACCTGAAGCTTCACACAGCCCTACTGCCCATGTAGCTATCCGTCTCTTCCTACAGTTCTTGAAAACCTAAGTCCTTAGTCCCATCTCTCAATCCATTCTGTTGTATAGTTAACCCATCTGGAAGCTTTCTAGAATGATATTGAAGGAAGCAATATAGTTTTCATTCTATTCCTCTCTACTGTGTTAAAAAAATATTGATTTTTTTAAAAATACAAAATTCTAAAAGTCATTATCATTATCAACGTGATCAGTGTTGATAGCATTTCTTAACTAGGATTGTCTGCATATGTAGGCAAAGTGTGTGGTATTTTCCTCTTCTTTCCACCTGAGCCCTCCCACTTTTCTGAACACTAGCTAAACAACTATTTGGACAAACCTTCCAGAAGTAGTCACTTTCAGGCTAAGGCAAAATACAGAATAAATGATCCCCAAAGGCGTTTATCTGAGACAGTTTTTGATTAGCTATAAAGGAGAAGTTATAAAGAACAAATGGCCTTTTTTCTCTGACAGAACGGTTTTGTGTCAGAAAATACTGATTCAACAAAAACTAAATGTATATTGATTATTATCGACATTTTCACAATAAATTATCAACATGTTTCAGTAAGATTAAATTCTCTAATTTGAAATGAAACATTTCAATAAACACAAGAAGAAAAAAATGTAGAGTAATTTGTTTTACAAAACACTTTCAGAGTTTGAGGTTGTCCTTATTTGAGAGAGTGCCACATTTCTAAAATGTGAAATTTCCTAAAATTATAAGTGTTTTAACAAGTTATACTTAGATTTTCAAATTAAATCCAAGGTTCATTAAATTTACTGTGCTAGTGCAGGTACTACTGAATCAGTTTTACAGGGAAGGAAAGCAGTTATGGAAGGATTATGTGATATGTCCACACTATAGGCAAAACCTTGACATGAGCTAAGAAAGTGCATTTTCTTTTAAAGTCGGTCTTATGTGTTATATGTTTACTCTGTAACTTTATATACTTCTATAACAGCAAGTAAATTCATTTAACAGCCACAAGTTCCCATGGCGGTTAATTGTACACTCTGTAACCTAATATGCACAATGAGCATCATTTATACATTTCCAAAGGTATTGAGTTCAAACCCTACAGGAATGATCTTTAATTAAAAATCCTTCATATGCATTTCCACAGTGTGTCAAGAGAATCACATTTCCATCAATTGTCTTTACTATCTGATAAAGCTATATTGTTTTAACAACTGTAAAATATGTCAACATTTTAGAAAAATACAAAATCTTCTTTCATTAAGTAATGCTTATAGGTCCTTTGTAGGGAAACTCTTGTGATCAAGGGGTTTTTTGCAGCCATCATACACATTATGGTAAGAACCATTGATTTGAATCCTCTAGTTAGTTTGAAAAATTCGTGAAAATTCTTCCAGTATATGAATGGGCTCATTGGATGATAGATTTTAATTGGAATGCGTAACAGAATTTGGTTGATGTGTGGTCTTTAAGCTTCCACTATCTTTTTTAGTACAATTGCCTATTGCTCTTTCTTTTTAGGAGGAAGAAAAATGTCAAAATAAATTGTAACCAATGAAGGGAAGGGAAAGGAAAGAGATAAGAGGGCCAGAACAGCATGATTTTCTACTCTGCCAAGCTTGTGGAAGCCACATCAGGGTATTACTTTGTGAATATGATTTCACTGGGCAGGGATGTCATCGAGCAGATGCACTTTCCCTAGTGCTTTTTGTTTGATTGATCTCTTTTATGCTGCCCATTTCTTGTGCAATGGTTGGATGTTAATGTGCCACCATAGGCTTATGCAAACTATTCCTGTCCTTGTGGTGGCAGATTGACAGTGTTCTTGTCCCCCTGTGTTATCTGTGACAAAGGAATGGGTATTTTTTGATGTTTCAGGCATTTTGCCTGGTAGTTGTTTTGATAAAATGATCCTGCCTAGAGTAGAAAGTTGGATCAGAGGACCTCTAGGTTAGGGACAGAAATTATATATAAACCCGTATAAGTGATTGGAAACCAGTTCAAATCTGTAACTCAACAGAAGTTCAGAGTACATAAACTGCTTTCAAAATCTCTGTAACCAGTTTAAGAACTGTTGTCCCAGAGCCCCTCCAGATTCAAGTTAACTCAGTCTCCCAGCATCCCAGGATGCTTTACACTTCCGCTGCAAACCCCTTCTCCTCCCCCCTACCCCCCTTGCAGAGTGGTCAGGCTAGCCTTGGCCCAAGCTGTCTGCTCCAGCTGAGCAGGGAGGTGTGATCTAGCGCCCCCTGGCTACTAGCCTGAGGCACTGCAGGCATGTGGCTGCATTTCCAGAATCAGAAGTGAATGTCTGTTCACTTGCTTATCAGTTCAGTCTACTCAGCTTAGACTAACCTGCAAAGATTGAATCAATTCAGCCTTGGTCTTTTTGATTATCTGTACTTAGCCCTAAGGTTTCTTCCAACCCAGCTTTCCTATGATTTTATATGCTAGTGAACATCTCCTAGTTTGGGATCCACAGGGTTGGAATTTCCTTTCATTTGTATGTTTGGCCTGTATAGGTTTTGGAGACTGTACCATTTGCTTTATACTTTAACACTTCAGTTTCCTTTCCTGAAAGCCTCAAGAGGTTTAGCCAGTGCAGTATTAACCATGTGTTAATTTTACTGTGGAAGAGTTGAACACTACTCTGTTTCATATGGTTGAGGACATCAGATGTAGCAGTTTAAATGGTTAACACTTTTTCCCTCACCTATCATTGCCTTTGCACAAATCACAGCAAATTACGGTGGAATTGTTCTTTTTCTAAGTTGACTTTTTTTGTACATGTAAATCATCTTAAAAACCACCTACATACAATAGATGCATGAGTGCACCTTGGGGTGAATCTATTATGGATACAGAACCATTATTGCATCCTTCAAAATCCCATTTTCAGTTGTTAATGCTGTGTATAACTGTGACATGTCAGCAACATATTTGATTGCTCTGTGGAAGACATTGACATTCAAAGCTAGTTTCGTAAATCCAATTTTCCACCCATTTAATAAAGGCTTCTTTAAAAAATCACAATAAAACACAAAGAAGCCTGCCTCAGTAAATGGAGGGCAACCCCCGCCACACACACACACATATGTGCACACAGTGTTAAATAAGCAACCCTTGGAAAGTCTTGATGTAATCAATATTTCTGTGCATTTCCCTCTACCCCAAAATGTGTGATTGCTAGGGAACAAAAGTGAGAATGGGAACTACTTCAATAAAACTGTGACAGCAACAGGGTGCTACCCCTAACTGGTGAATAACCTGATGACAGTCTACAGCAGAAACATATTCACTGCTCTGAGTTTTTAAACCCTCACTTTCTTTATGTGTGGTAAGGAGGAAGAGGTTAATTTAATATCAAGTGGCGAACTAAAGCATGGAACCAGTATATGTATGCCTATATCAGTCACCTTGGAAAACTGCTAGTAATGTATACCTTGGTAAATTCATTTTTATTTCTAACCTATCTATAAAAGTGTTTTGTGTAACCTTGAGCCTAGAGATCTGAGATTTATTCCTGGCTGGCCAGTGACTTGCTGTAGAACCTTGTGTAATTACTTAACTACCCCATGTGTTGGTTTTTCTGGTTAACACAGAGCTATTATGAGGATTAATTGCTATTTGTAGCCTGTTGAGCTGTCAAGTGAAAGATCCAATGGAAGTGCCTTTTGAATTTGTCATCTGTATACAAATCAGTAAAATGGGATTTGAAGGTATCACTGTCACATCGGTGGAGGGAGCAAAGCTTTAGAATTTTAAAACAGCCAAATGAATAATACTAAAATATGGACTTCAGTTTGGAAAATAATCCTTTCCTATCCCCTCCTTCAGTACTGACAGTTAAACTAGTTTTCACAGTTTCAATAATATTCTTATAAGGTTGTACTCATTAAGTTAGACCAACACGCACAAATTTAGCTGCAGGATATTATAGGTTTTGGCTTGAAAAAAATATATGTTGAAATATGGTGAGTTTCCTTCCAAAAGCCTCATTTTCCAAAAAGAAAAAAAGTGTTTAGGACCTCAGTGGGTTTTAATTGGGATATGTTAAAACCATATGTAGAATCATAGGCTCATAGATAAGCAGGGCTGGAACCTTAGCAGGGGGCTGGACTAGCTCGCCTCAAGGCAGGATCCTGGAGGGCTAACCCAGTCCAGCTAAAAATTTGTCTAACCTGCTTTTTAAAACTTCCAGAGATGAGGACTATACAACTCTCTTGATTATCTATTCTAATGCTTAAGCACCCCCTTGGTTAAAATGTTCTTTTTAATATCAAACTTAAATTTCTCTTGTTGCAGTTTAAGACCATTACTTGTCCTCTGTGGCCAGTGAGAATAGTGTATTGCTATTGTCTTTATAAACTCCCTTCATGTACTTGAAGGCTTAACAAAGACTCTTTCACTCTTTTCTCCCTAGGCTAAATAATCTAACTTTTCCAACCTTTCTTGTATGCCAGATTTCTTAGACCTCTAATCATTTGTGTTCCTCTTTGTCACGCTCTTTCCAATTCTGCACTACTGGGCACAACTACATGAGAAGTTTACTGCAAAACTGACTAATTAGTTCCACCACAGTGCAGGTATAGACACTGATGGGGCTGACTGGGGCATGAGGGACCTTTAGTACAGGGGCTGCCTGCTAGCTAGCCCTGCACTGAAGCACTCTTGTGCCCCAGCCAGCCCTTCAACAGGACATTGAGCTGGGTTGGAGCAGCCCCAGGCAGGCAAGCTAACCCCCAGAGCCCTCTGCCAACTGGGGCTGCTCTGCCCTAGCTCAATGTGCTGCAGTCCCAGGCACATGTGCAAGCATGGTGCCTAGGAACAATAAACTCCAGCTGCATTAATTGCATGTGGAGCTGTGCCCACTGTAGCTTAGCCAGTCATTCTCCAATTTGTATTTTTATGTGTGGGGGTTTTTTTGCTGTCCTAAGGGCATGACTTTGTATTTGTACTTACTGAATTTCATTTGATTAGTCTTGGACCATTTTTCCAGTTTATCAAGGTCATTTTCAATCCTAATCCTATACTCCAAAGTGCCTGTTACACCACATGTCATCTGCAAATGTATTAAGTATGCACTCAATCCTATCCTTCAAGTAATGTAACAAAGATATTACACAGTACCAGATCTAGGTGGGGGTCAGTTAGACACCCCAGCTGTACAGTGAGTCATTAATGACTACTCTTGGAGCACAATGAATAAGACACTTCTGTATCCACCTTAGAGTAGAACTGTCACTTTTGGTTATCACTATTACTTTTACGGATAGCTCACCTGTACTCCTTAACAAAAGTATATAGAGCTAGAATCAGAAAAGGACATAGATGTAAAATTTAGCTAGGTGTTGTGCCCTGGAATATAGAATCTAAAACCTTGAGCTATGCACCTAGTCCTCCTACACAGTGCTTATGGAGAGTTCCCAGACAGGGAATGGTGATCCATAACCCCTGTGCACTGTACAGGTGATCAGCATGAGGCATTTCATAAATAATCAATTCCAGGGCCAGAGAACTTGCACTCTACATGTATGATTAGAGATCTAACAGATGGGGAGAAAATAAGCAAATGGGAGGGATGGGCATCAAGTGATTGGGTTTTGTGTAATTAAAAACAAACATTGTGCGCTAACTGCTTTTTGCTGAATTATAGCCTGTACAGAATTAGGAAGGTTTTCATAAGACAGCCCAAATGAAGAATGTTTATGATTTCTGGGTTGAAGAAGATATTAAAATCCTCCCCTAAAGATGTACTCAAATCCTGCTCTTGGCAGTGTTGATCTAGTCTGAGGCATTGTGACTATTACTGTATTTGCTTTTCTCATCCAAAGTCCAAGATAATGGACTGAGAAGCTTCCAAGCCACTTGAGCCAATTTCATTTAAAGTTTTTTTATGAGAGTTCATCTGAAAAACAATTCAGAATTAGTTCTGCAAAGGACTAACTTAATTTTTCCTGAGGTGGAGGAAGCGATCAAAGAGAACCGAACTAAAGTTTAGTTCAGCTCCCCTGAGTTTAGTGGCGTTCTCAGAGATGAACTGGACCATTTATGGTCATCTTAAAAGAGTATAATGAAATAGGTCTCAACTATCTTTTCTATCAGATAGATCTAATAATCAAGGAATTAAGGGGCTCCCTAGGCAGTGCAAAGCCAGTATAACAGCTCTGTGTTGGCCCACCTTTGTAATTGCCTGGCATAAGGAACCTAGAAAATAGAATGTAGTCTCATGTCAGATAAGCTCCTTTCATGCAATGTCCATAGAGATGATATGATACGTTTTTACAATCCTGTGTTGCCAGTTGGAAGGGATGTGCCTATGACATCCTTTCACACTACCCATTCTGATTTCTGACATGGTTTCTTGCAGGCATCATTGCAACTATTGAGCTGAGTCAACACCAGGGAAAGTACAAAGGTAATCTAAAGCTGGTGTTACTGCCTTTCATCTCTGTTCTTATACCACACAGCCCTTGGCTAGAAGAGAAAATTAAGCCTATAGATGGCAAATCATCAATTTCTCTCCAAACTATTTACCAGTGACTTCTCTCCAGTGTCTCTACCACTGTTTTATTTCAAAAGGCCTGCAAAGAAAGATAACTTATTAGGACATTTATTTTCTTGCAAAATTACTATTGATAGGGAATTTGGTAAGCAAATTAAATACATAATGCTCAGAATTGCATGTAATTGATTCTCATTGGGAAGCCTACTTTTGTGGCTCTGTGTTATTCCTCTTCTAGCACACTTTTCTACTTTATCCATTTACTCATTTCTTCTTCTGATTTGGAGAGAGACCAAGCATGAAAAGATATATTGCATCATCTTTCTCTTCTACAGACTTTGTTTGAAAGGAGCTTGTCCACCTCCACGACACATGACTACATTCTGTTTTCTAATAAAATACAATTCTACTTTCATGCAAAGAGAATTATGAAACATAAATATGTAAGATGAAATACTGCTTCTGTTCTATTGATTACTTTATGACAGCTTTGAAATGTTTAAGAGTCCAGAGAATATTTCTGGTCTGGAAATACATTAGGAATGTTTTACGATATGAATGTAATCAGACTTGGTAACTAGTGCCTCCCATCTCAGTCATGTTCTCTTTATCCCCTGTAGACAGTGAAGTCTGCTGCTTGACTGGGAATTCTCAGACAAAATTTGATTAACTCTTCAGGTTTCAGATGTCAAACATGAAATCTTTCATGGCACCTTGCTTACTTGCTAACATTTCAGAGGAACTTGACACTATCCATACCTCTAGAAACAGAAGTGTTCCTCTTCTGATCATGTGCCAAAGAGCTGGAGCAGGCTGACTACTGGCATACCCTGTTTTATTGCGCTTCGCTTTATTGCGCTTCGCAGATATTGCATTTTTTACAAATTGAAGGTTTGTGGCAACCTTCATTGTTGTCTTATTTTAAGAAATTGCCACAGCCACCCCAACCTTCAGCAACCACCACCCTGATCAGTCAGCAGCCATCAACATCGAGGCAAGACCCTCCACCAGCAAAAAGATTACGACTTGCTGAAGGCTCAGATGATGGTTAGCATTTTTTAGCAATAAAGTATTTTTTAATTAAGGTATGTACATTGTTTTTTTAGACATAATGCTATTGCACACTTAATAGACTACAGTATAGTGTAAACATAACTTTTATATGCACTGGGAAACCAAAAAATTCATGTGACTCGCTTTATTGCGATATTTGCTTTATTGCGGTGGTCTGGAACCGAACCCGCAATATCTCCGAGGTATGCCTGTATTTCTGTTGTCATTTTGTTTTTTAATGATTCTTTTGCAATCACTTAATTACTTTGTAAGCAAGAGAACTATTCAATCTTAAGACATTTCAAAATATCTCATAGTTCCATAGTTGGTAGGGTTGGAAGGGACCCAAGCAGATCATCAAGTCCGAACCCCTGCCATGGGCAGGAAAGAATGCTGGGGTCAAATAACCCCGGCTAGGTGATTATCTAGCCTCCTTTTGAAGACCCCCAGGGTAGGAG
>NW_017729002.1:1775419-1778994 GCF_001723915.1 Gavialis gangeticus | reverse complement strand
GATCACCTCCTTGGACCTGCTCGTGATGCATCTATGGATGCATGACAAGGTGCAGTTGACCTTCCTGACCGCGTCCCCACGCTGCTGGCCCATGTTCATCTTGGCATCAACGATGACTCCAAAATCCTTTTCTGCCTCTGCGCTGACAAGAAGGGAGTTCCCCAGCCTGTAGGTATGCTGCTGGTTCTTCCTCCCCAGGTGCAGCACCTTGCACTTGTCAGTGTTGAATCCCATCCTATTCTCATCTGCCCACCTCTGTAACCTGTCCAGATCTGTCATATACCTGGCTGCATTTATTTATATAATTTTAAATTAAAGATTTTACAGTTTTATTTTACAAAGTAGTGGAATAATGCCATCCTTACTATCAGTCAACATGTACTTGCCACATATGGCATATGGTGTTGCAAGACCAATGAATTATAAATGTATGTTAGGCCTAACCAGTGTTAGAAACCTAATGCATTTAATGCAGATGTGTCAAAATCAATAGACACTGGTTGCCTGGTAACAAGTGATGCTGCATTTTGTTAAACTAATAAAAAGTGGCTTTTGTGAGAGGTTCTGAAACAAACTGCATACTGGTGAACAGCAATGCAGCAAGCCGAACACAGCTCTTTACCATTTTAATTGGGAAATTCTGAACTTAAGCAGACACGGTTTGTCACTTGCAGTCACATGATAAGTGATAAATATGAGAAAAGAATAAAAAAGATTTTCAGTTTGTGGTTCTAAGCAGAAGACAAATCCAAAGGAGCATAAGGTAGTTAAACATACAAATCCCTGAGACTCCTATAAACACCCCTGCCAGTAAGTGCACTGTAATCAGAAATTTGTTTCATCGTGATTTTTCCCTCTTTATGAGTTTTAACCCTCCTTTTGCAATAACTGTTAGCACTTATAGTTTCTACGTGTTTGCAGTGGAAAAGTACATTATCTACTAAGATGTGATAGATGTCACTAAAAATTGCTAAATTTATTAGAACATGTTTATTTAATACAATTTCAACTATTTCCTCAGAGAGTTTTCCAGAAACTCTCCCTGCACATGTGTGCATATAGCAACAAAATTACTTTGGAAATACATACTAGTTACCCTGTCCTGCTGCTGTGCCCCTAATCAACTCTTGATGACTTCATTGGATGTGTCCAGATGTGCATGGACATTTGGTTCCCTGGGGAAAAATAACACCAGTGTACCTTGCACCACAGCTACTTGTCCTGGTTGCAAGTTGCCCCAGGTGGGGTAAGGGAGGCTGGGGCCAGCACTGGGTTAGCCCCAGAAGCCTTACCTGGGGTCCTGGGGGCCTCCCAGGGCTGCGGCCATGGCAATTCTGCTGTGCAGAGCCTGGCTGGCAGCCACAGCACAGCTCCGGGTGGCCTGCGCTTTTCACACACACTGCCCAAGCATGCGCTGCAGTGGGGTTTTTTTCTCCACATTTTTTTACCCCTTGATATCCAGGGGCCAAAAAAATCCACAGAAATAGGAACTACCCCAGTGCACGCTTGCAGCAAAGAGAACACCAGATAGTATGGTATGAGGCATTGCAATTGGACGCACCCAATCAGTACCAAACGTATTGTAGAATAAGCTTATTATAGGGAATGAGGTTTGGTTTGTAAGAACTCTCTCCAACACCAAAAAGGGTTCTCCAAGTGATCCCCAAGTGTCATGTCCATCAAAAAGTGTTTGCTTGTTCTTTTCCTCCATCAATAGTCTAGGTGGATTACATTTTTATTTGGCATTTTTTTAATCCTTCAGCAGTTCATAAAGAAAAAAATGACTGTAACAAATGTTGGGAAATATCCTTTAAACAGAAACAAATTTTTCATGTGAAAGCTTTTATTATGAACTCCTTGGTTTAGATGGGAAGAACTGCACATTGTTTTAGAACTTTCAGTGAGTAAATATTTTTGGTGTCCACCAAAATGTGAATGAATAATTAATTAATAACTCTGAATTGTAAAAGCTCTTTGCTCACGATGACAAATTTTATTCTTTCCTTTATTCTGTCACATACAATGTACTCACTGTTCATTAACATGCAGTTTTTCTAACAACAGTGCTAAAATACCCATAAGTGCTAAAATTTCAATTTAAACGTTCACTTATTCACTTATTGTTTCAGTGTGTGAGTGTGTTTCAGGATGTCTATTGTATATGCTTGTAAGAAAATGAATTTTAATGCCCTAGTTCAGGGGTGGGCAAAATAAGGCCCACAGGCTGGATCTGGCAGTGGTTCCCTTGATCCCGCCTAGCCCAGGCATTGCCCGACGTGGTGCATCCTGGAGTGGCTCCACAGCTGGACTGCCTTTCTAGGCAGCCCAGGTGGTGCTGGCTCCTTCCGGCTGCTGCTGCCACTGGCCCCAGCACCATGGTACCAGTGGGGATCCCCACGCACAGCCCTGACTGAGCCCACCCTGCACCTGCTCTGGACTTGCCGTGCCAGGCTGAGCAGCAGCAGCAAATGTGGTGGCCAGCCAGAAACTGTTAGTCAGCACAGGGGAAAAGTGGCCCCTCCCCCTCGCTGCTGCTGAGCTCTTCATGCTGCAGCCAGCTGGAGTCTGCACCAGGCTGCCCGGTGTCTGCCCTGCAATACTACTGTTGCCAGGATGGGCAGCCCAGAGGCAGTGGTGACGGTGGCGGAGATGCAGGGCACCCCAGGATGGGTTCCAGGTGCCTGAAGCAGGAAGGGCCCAGCAGCAGTGAGGGGGAGGGGCCACTTTTCCACTGTGCTTAGCAAGAGTTCCTGCCTGGCAGCTGCCACTGTTCAACACGGGTGAGTCCAGAGCAGGTGCAGGGCAGACCGGGGCAGGTGTGTGCATGCAGGTCCCCACCAGTACCATGGGGCTAGCACCAGCAGTGGTGGCGCCAGAAGGAGGTGCCACTACCTGGGCTGCATAGAAAGGAAGTCCAGCCATGGAGCCACCACAGCCCCAGTGTATGCGGAGGGGGTGGCAGGATGCACCACAGGCAGTTGGTGTGGAGCATGTGTGGGACAGGCTGCCATCAAGGCTGCACATGCGGGTGTCAGCTGATTTGTTCCCACTGGGATGAGTCCAGAATGGGTGTGAGGCAGCGCTGGGGTTGCATGCTGTTGGTGGCAGGGAGGTGCCACAGGTCATGCAGGCTCTGGAGTGTTGCAGGGCAGGGTGGGTGCTCACCAGCTCAGGGAAGTGCATGGGGGCTCCCATGTACACCCCACAATACCCACAAACCCTCCCCCAACAAAGCCCACAACCGCACCTTCTCCCACACACAATCACACATGCCACAAACACTGCACCCACTCACACGCTCCCTAACAAACTCCACACCCCTCCCCATACGTAACCCCCGCACACACCCAGGCACCCCTGGGGGAAGCCCAACTCACTGCTACATACCCCACCACACATGCACCCACACCTCCCCATACACACCTGCACACATTTAGGGGGAGCCCCGTTCACTGCTATGCGCACACACCCCACCCCCCTCCCCCACACACACACCCAGTTACCCACTCCCTCTGTACACCCCACAGCCCCCCACAAACCCATACCTACCCACCCACCCACACATCAACACAACC
>NW_017729002.1:1759096-1774651 GCF_001723915.1 Gavialis gangeticus | reverse complement strand
CATGCAAGCACATACACATACCCACAGCCCCCCACAAACCCCCTACCCACCCACCCATACCCCCACACATCTCCAATTATACAAGAGTAAGACTTCATTTTGAACTATTATAAAATCATCTCTTTATACACAACACAACCACACACAAATCAGGACAAAATATATTTTTTTAAATAAAATTAAAATATGTCATTGTGGAGCTTTGATTTTTAGTATATCAATTTGTTTTTTTTCCAGTTCCAAGATGGCAAGCCTGCTTCCTAAAAGGAGTACTTCTGAGGGCAACGGGAGGAGACTTCTGGTGGCAAAGGTCAGAAGTTGGGACTTCCTGTCCCAAGTTGGCAACCAGGGGGCAGGGTACCTGTGAAAGGGTGGGGCTACCCTTGTGGTCCTCGACAGCGCCCCAAAACTTGTTAAGCGGCCCTCCAGCCAAAATAATTGCCCATCCCTGCCCTAGTTAGTTAAAAATGCTTCTCACTATGAGAAGCTGGAGAAGCTGCACACCACAGTTCAGTTCTAGGATCATATGTTATGTAATTCAGTCATTCCAGATGTACACCACTGCTTCTGAGAAAAGAATTTTACTTTCAGACTAAAGTGGTATTGGTTTATATACTATTTTTGCCTTTGCAAGACTAATTTTCCTTTAATCTGTTTATTAACAACTACACCAGTGCTCTGAGCTGAAGTCATGTCCTTTTCTGAAACCTTAACTGTAGCATAAATTAAATCCATTAGACAGCTGTTGATTTTTTTTTTTTTTAAATGTTAAGGAGAAGCAAGGAAAAATGGGAAGTAAAACTATAACACATGCATTCATTTTTTTTTTTTTTTTAAATGTTAAGGAGTAGCAAGGAAAAATGTGAAGTAAAACTATACCACATGCATTCATTTTCTTTCTTTTCTCTTTCCCTCTCCATACATCAGCTTCATTTTTTATTATTTCATTGTAGTTTGGCCAGTTTTGAGTTCCTAAAACTTTTGGCAAAGAAGGGATGCATTTCAAACAAAATTCGGGGAAATTTTACACTGAACCTTGGTTGTTTTGCAGTTCTGGAAGAAAACCAACTTTATCTGATTGACATTCCTAACTAGGCAAAATCTGGAGTCTTCTTCCAACCCCAGTGGCAAAGCAAAACTCCCCCAAACTTGTGAACTGAATCATTCACTACTTTTAACACCAAGGGAATTTGTGACTGACAGAAAGGGTAGAAACTGTAAAGGAGCAGGCTGATTAAACAGTTAGGCCCCATGGTTGAAAGTTCTTTTAATCAAAAGCAATAATTTTTTCACCTAAGCAAGTGTTTCCCTTCATAAGGTCTCAATTCCTCTCCTCCTCACTAACTAGCAAGGACTGTAATCAAAACGACTTTGATCATTCTCCTTCCCTGCATTATTCATAGAATGAAAGAGCCAAAGATGTAGGACTGTCTGCAGCGGAAATAAGTGAGATCATCCCAGACTAGTTTGCCTTCCCCAGTATGGTGGCTCTTCTGTGGCTTGTGGGATCAAACACACTTTTCATGATAGGAGCTTGTATATCCTAAAAAGTCATGTAAACATTTCCTTTATAAAAAGCACAAGTCTTATTCAGTGTAACCATGCTGATGGGAGGCTCTGGTTTATGCTGCTGATATTGTAGTGGAGATTTTAGTTGCTGTAGTAACACAGCCAATATTTCAGCAAATTCAATTTTTCAGCTCTGTTACTTCTTCACTGTCCCTACCCCCCAAAAATGGGGAAAAATTCCTTGTGTGCAGTGTGAATCATGTTACTGCACTCTTTCGCCCCAAGCCTTTTCATTATTGAAGTATAAATGAGTAGAAGTAAATCAGTAATCTCTATGAAATTTCTTTCATATATATGTTTGTTCTTTTTGGAACATCCTTTGCAGAACCAAAATGGCAGATTGATAACAGCTGCTATTTATATTTACAATATAGGATTCATTCACATCATTTGCCTAATTGTTTCATATTAGTATTGTTGGAAAAAATCATATAGTTGATGTCAATCTGCACCAGTGCAAAAAAACCTGAAGATTATTAAAGCTTAACTGGATTTGATTTTAGTTGGAACAAAAGAGCAAAAGAATACAGTACCTTTTGGTGACTTAAGTGTCATCGCAGCAAAGTCACCATCATAACTTCCTAAAAAAAATAATCAAGACATGCTGGTATGTTTGTTCTGTTTCATGTCACAAACATTGCAAACACAGCACACTAAATCAAAATACTTCAAAAGCAGACAGTATTACATTCTTATTAGGAGCAACTTCTGATACATTTAGTCATATTGAACAGTACCTTGATTTTCAAATAGCTTCTCTGAAGTCAATGTGACTACTTGATGGCACTGATATACTAGGTGTGAGTGTGGGATTTGGAATCAGGCTCTTAGGCCATCCAATTTTTCCTTCTTAAACTAGGATTTCTTGTTTCTCATTTTCTGAATTTATACTTGATTTTAGATGCCAATGGGGTTATGGAATACCTCTTTCTGGGCATGTCTGCATGAGGCGCTTAATGCCCAATGGGCTAATTCTACTGCGCATTAGCACGGCTGGCAAAAAATGTAAAACTCCTGTACACCGTGCATCCATCCTTGCCTATTTTTAAAGCTGAACTGGGTTTGGTAGTGGTCCATTGTTATTTTAGAGTAGATACAAGAACCACTAAGGCTTCACACTGTCCATTTCTTAGTATATAATTTAATGTAAAATTACGTGTAAATAATTAAAACTCCATGAAAATAGGCTTGACTGATTCGCTTCCATTTGTATTTACTGGCTGCTTACCCAAGTCCACTGCAGATCTGCTCAGTGGATGGAAATAGATTTGCCCAAGTCCATTTTCTTCTATCATGAAGAACTGGATGTGGGAGGGATACTTACCAGGATAATATTCTTCACTAGCCCAGCTGGACCTATGACGTTGCAATTATAAGTCGGCATGTTGCCTGCCCTGAAAATTAGGTATGGAGGAGACTCATTTTATCTCATTTTTAATGTTCTCATATCATATGAATTTGAAAATGTTAGTTTTCAAGGAGAGAGAAAGGGTTTCGGTACAAGAGGGATATCTTTAACCATAAAGCACTATATATGCTTTCTTTTAACTGGGAAACTATTCATTTTTTAAAAAATGAAAGACCTGTTGTAAAATAAGGGAAGTGAAAGAAACATGGCTTTTAATAATAGAAAATAAAGTGATCTACAGACTTAAGCTAGTTTTGTAACACTGAGAAAAAGGTTAAGAGTTCCTCAAAATGTCATGAGGTTCAACATCCCCAATGAAAATAGACACTGGGCCCATTTCAAACTTGGACTTCCATGTCTGTATTTTGTCTTTGTCAAACTGAGGCATAAATATGTTTCTGTATCTTTTCCATGCTTGACTACTTCAGTGACTGTTTAAAAATCAGCCTTTGCACTAACAGTAGCTATGGTTACTTCCTGCAGAATACTTAAAATCTGGAAATGTTATTTAACAAGTAAAGGTGTGATAACACAGATGAAACTGTTTAAGCGTTTCTCATTGTGGTATTAAGGCTTCCTCTCCTATACCTAGTACTGTTCACAGTTTCTCCTGTGGCCTGAGGTGCCTTTTCTACTAAGACCAACTTTATCTCTCAGGAGCTGCCTTTTCATAGCTCCGTTCAACTGCCAAAGAATGGATATTTCTGTGACATGACCAACACCTTTTTTGATGTCTGATTATTGTAAAATTCCCCAGGCTCAGAATGAAAAAAATCACCAGTCACTCTGCAATAAAATGTAATTCTATTAAAGGCTTTAACAAGACATTAGCCAAACAGCTGATAATATATACATTGGTACCTGGGATACCGAGGCATTAAAAAACCTAGTTCTTGCAGTATAATTAAAATGCCTCCAATTCTGCGGAGGAAAATGACTCTGTTGCATGATAGGAGATAGAAAATTTGGGATAAAGATACTGGGGCAGGTTTCTTTTCCTAAAACAAGTGTAAAGGGACATCTGGGGTCAGTGCAGGTACTGAAGTCAATAGGAAAAATATGAATTCATTAGGATCTGGATTGAGTCCTGAAAATCTGCACAAAGCAGGCAGGAATTCAGGTTTTGAGGTCTCCATGAAATAACCCATGTAGGACATCAATTACATGCCTGAGAAAAGGGTAGGCTGTATGGACAGTTGCTAAAATTTAACCTGTGGTCCCAAGTATTTTGTAATTCAATGTTTTTGATGTATTAATGCCTAAATGCTTAGAATCATGTCTCCTATATCCAGTGGGGGAGCAAGGATTAGCCATTGTCATACTTCCTTTAAAAATGAACACCCAAAGGCTCTAAATCCAGTCACCCTGGTTTTAAGAAAAACGTTATCAGGCTTTTATGTCACACTTGGTTGAGATAGATACATGACCCCAGTTTTGAATCAGGCAAATTGCCTAATTTAGCATTATGTGTGACAGTGAACATACCTCTAGATATATGAAATCATTAACTGAATCACCCTCTGGATATGACAAATGATGCATTAGTCTCTGCTTCCCTGTCTCTTTCTTGGGTGTTAAATCCAGTGAGCTATTCCTATGTCTGAGAGTCTCATCATCCATTTTTGTGCAACCACTTGTGGTTGTTGTAGCTGAAGATAACTTTGCTGTCAGAAATGAAAAAATCTAGACTTTTTGGAGGCTTTCCAAATAAGTTTGGGTGTACTTATCAGTTAGCAGTAGGGTGGGTAGTGGTAGGTAGCACACCACAAATAAGACTTTTGTACTTGTACTGTTTCTAAATGTGAAGCCATATCATTGTTCATGGAGTCACATACAGATCCTCTTCCCTGCTATATGCTTCCCTGGTACTGCCTTTTCACCTCTTTCTTCCCATATTACTTACTCCTGGCTTCTGCTGATGACCTAGAATCCATGCAACATCAGCTCAAGGAAGTAGCACACGGGGGGATCCAACTCCCTGCAGCACTGGGAGGGTGAGGAATTTGTCATGGAAGTAATATAATTTTTTCATTATTTTTCAGTGTCTTCAGATAGATGGCATCTGTAGCTTTCATTGAGGTCCTGCAGATTACTAGAATGGGTCCTTTCCTAATAGAATAAGCTTCTTCAGAGGAGGTTGTAGAGCAGGTTTAGGCAAAATGGCAGGTCCGACCAGAGGCCAGACTTCTAGGGTGACAAATTGGAATGCAGGACGCATGCCCACGTTCTCACCCACCCCTCCCATAGCACGGCTGGAGCAGAGCTGAGCAGAACCCGTGGAGGGGCAGAGGTGGATGCAGGCTGCCCACTGTGGGATCAGGGCTCCCCCCAACATCCTGCTGTCCTGCCCCTAGGAGCCTCGCGGCAGGCACACCAACATGGTGAGGTTGTCCCTGCCCCCCTGACAGCAGAAGGGGGCACAACTCCATGCTGTTGCCACTGGGCAGGCATGGAACACCTTGTGCACAGGACAGCAGGGCAGGAAGCCTTAAACCCACATCCTCCCCCACCCTGCACACAAATCTGGGATGCACAAGACCCCTTCTCCCCCCATCCTGGGGTATGCACACAACAGCAGGGAACTGCCCTCCACCCAGCCATCCATGGGTCCATCCCACTCCCCGGCTAAGCCCTGCTGCCACACATTCCTGTTCTGGGCCCCCTGAACACCGCCCTGGCTGGGCAGCACCTCCAGCCTCAGCTGCCGACCCTACCCCACTCCCTCCCTCACCATGGAGGCCTCAATCTGTATCCCCCATAGCCTTACCTGCAGGCAGTGGGGGAGCTGCTTTCCATCCCTGCCTGGGGCTGTATTTCTGGTCACATGCATGTGCGTGTACACACATGCATGTGGCGCCCCCTGCATCCCACTCCCTGCAGCCCCTTGCAGGCTGGAACTCTGCCAGGCTGCAAGGGGAACCCACTGTTTCTCACATGTTTCTGCAGTGAACAGAAAAGCCAGATCCCTTAACAACACTGTGAAACTGGGACAAATGCTATCCCAGAGTCATGCAACCCAGGACCTGAACTTGATGTTCCCATTTTGGGACTACCCTGCCCAATTAGGGATGAATGGTCACCCTACAGACTCCATTCCCCAGCAGCCCCTGCCTGCACTGCTCAGGCTGGTCTCCATAGAGACCCCAGGAGTGGCATGGGCCATGACAGCGAGGGGTCTTGACAGCTCTGTGCTCCTAGGGTTTCCATCGAGACTGGCCCAACCGGCGCTGGCAGGGCGTGTGGCTGGGAGGGGAGCTGCGTTTGGGGCTAGGGCCAGGATCTCCTGGACCTGACAGCAGGGGGCAAAGTCAGGACAGAGCCATGATCTGCAGCGTGCATGTCCCTGCCTGTGGAACCCATGCTCATCACAGAGGCATTTGGCAGTGGACTGTGGCTCTATCCCAGCTCTACCCTGTGCTGTCAACTCTGCAAGAACCCAACTCTTGGCCTGGTCCTGGACACAGGCAGGGGCTGCTGGGAAATGGAGTCCACTGTGGGCCCAATCTGGCCTGCAGGCCAGACTTTGCTCACCCCTTTTGTAGAGCTGCAAAAATTCTTATATGACATCCCTTGTCTCAGGACAGAATGAAGATCACTTCTCTGCAGACCCTGCGTCTATGAGGGGACATCATCCCATCTTACCAAGCCCACATATTGGGGATGGTTCAAAGAGGATCTGTTCAGATGAACCTCTAAAACATCTTCTCCCTTTGAACCTCCCACATCTTCTTAGATTTACAGGGTAACCAAAACTAAAGAGACAACTTTGCCATATGCTTTATCTTTGCCAGGGAGATTTCAGGCTTGCAGAACAGTGCCAAAAGTGGCAAAACAAAAGATATTGTGTATTCTTTAAGGCATCCTATTTACAGATTCCTCACTTTGGGGCTGTGCAGTGTGCAGCTGTGAGCAAGACTGAAACACTATTTACCTTTCTCCTTTGGGAAGAAAGAACTGTGAAACACAAAGGGATTCCTCAAGCTCTGGACTATGCTATGTTTGCTTCCAGATACATTCTCCTTCTAGCTTAATTTAATTCAGTCAATTTGATCTGACTTCACGTCACGGGAGATTACAACTCCTAGTGTCACTTGAGGCTTTTTTGTTCTTCCATCATTGCACATTTCTTGGCCAGAATTAAAATTAGCATAGCAACTGTTTATTCTGTTTGTTATACTCATGTCAAGTCAGTGCCTCAAAGGAGAGATGGGGTGTGTGTGAATCGGATGGAAAAAAAAGTAAAAGCATGGTTGTCTGGAGAAATATTCTGTACTCCCAGGTTTCACCTACATATCTCTGTAGTACTTGGTAAGATCAGGGAAGTATTAAATATAGCTTGATGACACTGAATGAAAATAATAAATATTTTGAGATAGGGAGGGCAAATATGAGAGGCAGAGAAAGTTACCTTTCAAATGAGTTGTACCGTGTACATTCTTACATCTTAGGAGGCCATGATGTTAGAATGCAAGCTGGATTAATGCCTTCTGAATGACCAGGTGATGGGTATAAAAATCTTGTGACAAAGTGTCATATTTAATATGTTTTGGCACTCAGATTTCATTAATATGTTCAATTACGCTACCTGCAGCCTCTTCAAGAGCTGTGCATGTCAGGAGTGCATAAATGAGCAATGGCTATTTAAACATGGAACAAAAACCAAGTTGGTGAATGCGTAATATGCAAAAATTATGCAGAAAAACTACTTTCTTCACTTTTCCGCATAAGTAATGTAATACTGGGAAAGGACCAAAGGAAATCAGGTTCATACCTTCACGGCGACTAAATATTTAAAGTGCCCAAACATTGAGAGCTGGATGCCACACACTACTCATTGAACACTTTTCAAACAAATTGCCTTGAGGAAAATCTAATAGAACCTCGCATTAGCAAATTATTTATGTAGTAACCTTTGGGAATGATTCTAGCATTCTGATTAGATAAAAACAAGTTAGATGACCTGGTGTAGGACAAGAATTGTTGCTTTCCAGTCCATATGAGCAGACAACAGGGATGTGTACTCCATCAGAAATTGTCACCCATCCTGGACAGTGAGAAGAGTCTAGCATGCCATTCAATGAGAACAGAACACTGACTGCAGTGATCTGCTCTTCTTTTTTATCATGTATATTAGTAATTCATGTGTGCTTGTGCACTATTACAGGAATGTGCAAGCTGTATCCTCCAGTACCTTGTAAACTTCTAGTAAAGGCAGGAGGTATGTCTTTAGAAAGGAAGAGTAAATAAAGCTGGTGGAAAAGGGGAAATAACTGTAGGGATCTGTGGCAGGGCACTTTGGGTGCCTGCCACTTTAAGGGCTGGAGCAGGCAGCAGCCAGGTGCTTGAGTACGGTGGTCACTTTGAGACCCAGGATATGTACAGGGTGAAGCAGCAGTTTGCTGCTAGCAGCCATGAAAGACGCATCAGATGGCAGAGCTGAGGCTCAGGAATAGCTTGGAGGTTTATGGGCTGGGGCTATGGGAATGGAGGAGGCTCCTGGTCCTGGGCATGACCTAAAACTGCACCCTGCCAGGGATGGGTGGCCTGGTGGGGCTCCTGGTGGCACAGGAGCCCCCAGGAAATGCCAGGCCGCTTACCATGCTGGTGAAAGGCAGGTTGGGGCACCTTAATAACCCCAGCTCCCACAATTGGGTAGGTAACCCTGTAGTAGGACCTGAGAAGGAGGACCCATGTAAAAGAGTGTGGGCTGGTTGCTCAGAAGCCTGACTTGAGGCACCTTTGACTGGTCAATGCTGGGGCCAGAACCAGAAGGTTCAAAAGGGCCAGTGGCCCACTGTGAGGGATGCCTACAGCTGAGGGCCTGGCTTTGGAGGTGAGGCCAGGGCCTGTGTGGCCAAAGGTCCTGGGGGAACCACACCCAAAAGCGGGAGAAGTGCAGGGAGCTAAGCAGCCCATAATGAGGGCAGAGTAGGCCACCTGATGGGAAGGGGTCTAGTTGGCATCCAAACTAGAGTGTTATGGGGCCAAGTGTGGGGCCAGAGATGTTAAGAACTAAGATGCTGTCTGTGAGGCATGAGCTACTGCGTAGGGGAGGTTTCAGAGCTGCAGATAATGCCCTCTGGCATCAGGGCAGAAAATGGCCAGCCTCCTGCCTTGGTAATATTTTAATCATTTTCCATCAAGGCATGGCAGGTGAGAGAGGTGGGCGGTTAGCCTGGAAACAGGTGGACAGGCCACCTTCTAACTGGCCCTGGGAAAGCCCCATGCTACAATGAGAGAGAGAGAGGCAGGTGGGTAGCCCAGAAACAGGTGGGCAGGCCACCTTCTAACTGGCCTGGGGAAGGCCCTCTGTTACAGGATCAATTCACCATTATCCTAAACTTTAAATAATCATTTACAAATGTGAAATAAGTATAAAATATTCTTACCTTGTAATAGTAGCATTTTACACAGCTGTAAATGACAACACAAAGTGTGGGAGAAGGGTGAACTTGGCCTCTAATTTCTGCAGGGTGCTACAAATACAAAACCTGCACAAAAACTAGGAACAGGAAATGAAGAAAAATGCCTTCCATCCAATGAACCTGCAGGAGTTTAGGCAGGAAACATGCATTTGTATCTGTTTGAATTTGTTCATGTACAATCTTTTACTATATAAATAAAATATATAGTGTCAATGTTGGCCTTTTCAACCTTGGTTGCTCTCTCTCTCTGCTGAATCAGGTGCTCCATGGACTTTTAACACATAATTAATTAATAACAGTAACACTGTTCCCCTTTAGCAGGTCTTATGTTCCGAAGACTGACCTTGTCTCCAAACCTTACGCAGCTACAACATCTTGTGACCTGAATTACTAGGAGCCATAAGATTTAATGTGAACAGAACGGAATGGTTGACCCCTAAAAATAAGCTTACAAAAGCTTTAGTATAAGAGAAAGCAGCTGCCTTACCTCGCAAACTTACTTTAACATTGCAGCTGGTACCACCTCATGTGTTCAGTTGTCTCTAAACATCTTAGCTCTTAAGACTGTTTGATGATTGGTGATACTTACATATCATAATCCTGGTTACTACTAGTTTTGCTTTATTATACTGGTATTAGAGTGATTGTCCTTCTTGGAGGAAATACTAACAGTACAAATTAATTTCTATCGAAGAGATCATGTGGCACAAGCTGCACTTAAACAACTGTGGGTAGTTTCTATGTAGCACAGAGAGGAGAACCACACTCATTATTGTGGTTCTAATTACCTCTTTTTGCTAAAGGTAATTGGATCAATGCTCAAGCCACTTGTCAGCAAACACTAAGGGAAAAATAAAAGTGATGGAACTAAAGTGATTAGAATCTAAGTAACTTTATAATTTAAGTATGGCTGTTTACACCCAGATGAAAGGCAGACTTTGGTGTAACTGTGTAACAGCATCAGAGTCTCTGTATACAGACCAGTGGCATCTTTGCTTAAAAGACAGCTTTGGGTAACAACTGATACCCTGAGCTGCACCTGGATCTGAAAACTGTTTAACATCATCTCAAGCTAGCAGATCACATAGCTCTGCATGAAAGGATAGCTTTTTCCAAGTGATTGCCAAAAGCAATGTAACATTGTATAATCCAAGTGGGAGTGAGTATCTACATGTTTGTAAGTGTTGCTTAGATTAAGGTTAAAATCATAGCTGTTGAAAGGAGATGCAATACCAACCTCACAATTGTTCAGATTTGATTTGTCAGTAGTTACAACTTCACTGTTTGGAAGCTCTTGTACTTTGCCCTGGATTTCTTAATCTAAAGGTTTTAAAATCTCATAATTTAAATATTTTAAAAAAAAGAAAGTTTCAATCAAATATAGATGAATAGAGCCCTTTCCCCCATACCACCTAACCATCTAGAAAGGGCAAATGACTCCTTTCTACTTTTGACTCATGCTGTTGCAGGCAATACAAATTAAATTGCTCTTATGACAGTTTAAAAAAAATTATGCCATTCTTCATCATATCTAGATACAAGGGACTGTAATCTCTTCCCCATAGATATGTGGAAGGCCTACTGATGTTGATGAGAGATTTGATATTTTTACCAAATATTATTCAGTCTCTTTTGTATCTGTCAGAATACAATGTATCAGTGATAGAGTAATGTTTTCAATTCTTGTGGGTTGAGGCCAAAAATTCTTTTTTTAGGTTTCAGAGCAGTTGGATAGTGAAACTCTCTAGTTCTACTTTAAAAATACTCATCATTATCTCTCTTACTGATGACATATTCACCTTGATTGTCAAAACAGTGTGAAGCCTCACTGTTACTAGAATTTTAAGCGAAGTCATTAATGCCTATGGAGGTATGTTCCTTAAGTACCTTAAAAATCAGGGCCTATTTCTTCTACCTGAGATTGCAGCAGACTCATTAACCTCCTACAAGGATCAGCCAGTAAACGGGAATAAAGACTCTCTCTCCTAGTATTGGTTACATTGGGACTTAATCTGTGGAATATCTTCCAGGAATAATATAACCATTCCCAGAACCTTGTGCAATACATTTTTTTAATAACCTGTCCTTAATAACTGAAGCTAAGCTGATACTTTAAAAAATCAAGACTGGTTCTTGTGCGGGTGAAAGCAGAGCTCATTTTTAAATCTTTCACCTACTATTTTATTGCACTTAAATTATGTTTAGCTACAAGGGTTGGCACTCTATAAACAGGCAATTTAAAGATAGGTTTATGTCAAAGCCATAATGATTCCCTCGTGGCAAAGCACCACTGGTTTGAAGGCAGATGAATTTGTCAAACTACTCTTCCCATTCTAGGTATATTCAGCCAGAACTGTGAAGGAAAACAATGTTCCTGATTATGCCTGCTATGCAAGGACCTACTTTCAGATTTAAAAAGTGTTAACTAATGCAAACTTGTTGAAGAATAAAATGGAAACCTGGGGCATATATACACATACATTTGTCTGCTCTGATGCGCGCTGATGCGCCCAGTGCTGTGTTCCATGTATGTGTAAAAAATGACGAAATGCACGTCAGTGCTGAGAAAATGGTGGCAGTGCACTTTTGAACTAAAATACCTTTGACGTGTCTTAATTCAAAAGTGCACCACCACCATTTTCTCGGTGCTGACACATTGTTATGACTTTCCAGGTATAGAATCTAATTTTGCCGTTTACACAAATGGGTGTGTTGCAGGGTCCAGTGCTGCAGCATGACCATGTGTACAAATGCCCCTGCATTAGAGAAGGAACCTTTGAGGGGGCACCTAAACTCCAAGGCCTTGGGGCTTGCACCTAGTATGCATGTCATGGATTTGGGAGTATCTGAAGCCCTGGGCTGAAAAGTCTTGGAGGTAGGATACTTGTCAGTGGTAGCACCACATCAACTTGAAAAATTAAGCTCTGCTCAGTCAATGGAATTCAGAACTGATTTGGGTAACTGGCTTGAGACACAATTTAAAAAAAAAAAGTTTGGGGCAGGCCATTTTTGCCTGTGTAAAAGGAATTCTTCTGGCATGGTGACTGATAGATTCAGGGTAAGAATATTCTCAGGTGTTCCACTGTTAGTTTGAGATAGCTAGCTAGCTATGTGGAAACAGGATGCATGATGCTGTTCTAAATTTAGGGGGAAATGGTATCATTTTCACTATGTGTATGCTGGACAAGCTTGGTAGAAAGCTAAGGCAAAGCTGAATCCATAGTTTATTATTATTGTTGTTGTCTTTATCTAAAAGAGGACAGATACTATAAAGTGAGAAAAGCTTCAGCTCCATAAGTGCTTTGCTATAGGTTTTAAAGCTTTTAAAATGTACTAAGGATTTAACTTCCGTAATGGAAGGTACACTGTAAACTTCATTCCTCGTTGTTCCTCCTCCAACAAAACTGCTTTTTCAAGAACTGTTTTTTTTTCTTTTTTTAAAGGAAAGAAATATAAAATTAATCAGCCATACTAACAGCAAAAAGCCATGAAGGAGTCTGCATTAGGAATCTGAGAAGTGCACTTTTGAAATGGTTAAAAGCATAAGGCCCCATGATACAACTAGGTCATGTGCCAGTAGCCTACTGATGTATTCCTCTACAACAAAGGCCATTCTTTTTTGCAGTTGCACACAGAAAGCACCTAGATTGTAGACTCTAATGTTGCATAGACATACATGTCATTTTTGTACAAAGCATAATTTTTAAAACTATATTTTTTTTAATTGCACACTACGTGTTCAGAGCATAATTAGTTGATCTGCATGTGCAAATCTAGAGTTTCTGAATGCAATATAGGTTTACCACCTGAATATAAGATATGCATATAGGTGTCCTTGGAGTGTTTAAATCTAAAATGCTTAGATGTAATTTCACAATCCCTAATTGGTAAGTAATCCCCATGTTAATGTATAGAATACATTCCCAGTTGAATTCCAATAGAATTTGAGCCATTTTGCTACTGTAACTAAGCAGACCAAAATGCATGGTTTTTCTTTTACTTGGAAGCTGAATGTTGTTTGATGCTGGAGTATGGAATATCCTAAACGAAATAAAAAACCATACAATATTTTCCTTGCTTACCAACTGCCTTTAGGGAAGCATACTTGTTAAGCTCCTTGCCTGGGGGCTGTTGTTCATAAGGATTTGTGATCTGCCCCATGTTAGGATATGAATGTGGATGTGTCATCTGAGGGAGGAGGGGAGAAGTTGGTACCACATTATTCATCTGTGATGCATCTGTATTAAGAAAAGAAAAAAGAGAGTTGGTAAAAAAATCAGCATCCAGGTTTGATTATCATTGTACATTACAAGCAAAATTGAATGCATCAGGAGACTTCATTCAAAAACTAGTGTCTACCACCACAAACCTTACAAGCTTTAGAATACATCCAACAAAACCTACCCCAATAAACTATAGCTACAGACAGACGTTGCTCTTTTTGAGGGAGAAAATGTTTTCTCCTGGGACAAAGTGCAAGTGTTCAGACATCCTTCTCACTCAGCATAGGATAAAGTCCCCAAAAGGTTCGTGGGATAAGGGGTATTACCAGTTTGTCCTGCATTATCACAAAGGACATCTGAATGGTTATCTCACGATATCATTGTTAGACACCCCTCTTGCATTGCCTTTCCAGCTGTCAACTTGTCAATGCCAAAATGGTTTGCCACGGACCACAGGCAGTCTAGGGCTGCTTCCATATAGTGCTGGCAGTGCATTTCTCCAAGGATAAGGATGCCCACATTGCCATTGCTTCCCACTGTATTTGTGGGGCAGATTTTCATGAAGGTACCCTTTAACATGCAGAAGTTTGCATATCACAGCTCATCATTCCCAGCAGCCATTAGGATCCACTCCTACCAATCACTGCTCATCTCCCTGGCCCACGAACGCTGCATGCTCCTGGAGGCTGGGGCGCACAGCAAGCTCCTGCATGCAGTGGCAGTGCTCTTAGCAGTGGGAGCATGGTAGTAGTGAGCAACGAGCTCCCGCAGGCAGCTGTCAGCGGCAGGCAGGAGGGTGGCAAGCGCCAACCGGTAGTCGGCAACCACCTGCAGATGCTGCCACCAGCAACGGCCAGTGGCAATCGCAGACCATCTGCAGACCACCTGCAGTGTCGACGGTGGCGGGGGGCTGGGAAGGGGGGTGACTGGTGACCAGCAGCACCTTTTCAAAGGGGTGCACCACCACACTCAGGGAGTTCAAGTGCACCCATGTGCACCTCCTACGTGTCACCAGTGCCCTGGCCCAGAATCACTGCTCCACAGTTTCCAGCTCTTCCCACACCTGCCTGGCCACAATATGTTGACCTATAGCTGCAAGGAGATGACCATATCCAGAGCCATAGCGGCTGACAGGGGTGGAAGCACAGATGTAGTAGACGTATAGGCGGGTGGTCAGGGGTACCAGCTGCATAGTGAATCACATGAAAATTTGTCCCCCAAAATTTTGCCCCACACAGTTTGAACACCAAGTGGGCTGTTTGCTCATGTCACAGAGCACTTAGGTGCCCTGCGCCTGAGAACAGGGATGGCTCCAGAGAGTCCCCTAGTGGTGAGGAGGGGGAGGCGCAGCCACCAGGGCAACACAGATGCTGGTTGCCGGGGCAACCGGCAAAACCCCCTGACAGGAAGGGGAAGGGCTTAGCCCTTCTTAAACCCAGGCAGGAGGCTAGGGTGGCAGTTCCTCCCCTGACAGCCAAGGAGTGAGGAGCTCAGCCAGGGCGGAGAGAAGGCCAAGATTTGGCTGCACGAGTATCCACAGGTTGCTGCCATGAGCTGGAGTATCTTTGCCTGGTAGGGATTAACTGTTGTCTGACCGGACAGTTTAGCTTTATGTTATAGCCCAGGGACTTTGTGTTTTGTGTTTACTGTTTAACCAGAGGACCGAGTGAGGCTATTAGGGGTGGAGGAGGCCTCATAGGGACTCTCCAGTAGCGGGGGGCGTTCCTGGCACCGGAGAAGGTACAGTATTTTGCAGGGGCACATTGGCCTAGCCCTGAGAGTGCAGAGGGGCGGCAAGGAGCCCCAAGAGTGCAGAGGAGCCCCAAGAGTGCAGAGGAGCCCCGAGAGTGCAGAGGGGCGGCGAGGAGCCCCGAGAGTGCAGAGGGGCGGCGAGGAGCCCCGAGAGTGCAGAGGGGCGGCGAGGAGCCCC
>NW_017729002.1:1748828-1754096 GCF_001723915.1 Gavialis gangeticus | reverse complement strand
GGGGGGGGGGCAGCGAGGAGCCCCAAGGACAAAAGCAGGGCCGAGACATAACAGGGCCAAAGTCAGATCACACCAGCACCATCTGCGAGGCTTGGGCTGTGGTGTAGGGGAGGAAAAGGAGCCGCAGATCGCGCCCCCTGTCATCGGGGCGTGTAGAAATGGGCAGCCTCCCACTAATTACAACAATTTATTAATTAAATAAGATCAAGGCATGGCAGGAAAGTAAGCAGGCAGTTGGCCCATTACAGGAGGGCGGAGCCATACCCGGAGAGGCTCCAATAGTGGCACTCCTGTCACAGCTCAGTTAGGGGAACCTTCAGAAATCTGACCAGTGTAAGGCATGCTGGAATGTGTAACGTCTCTGGCCGCCTGCTGACAGAAGAGCAGCAGCACCTTTGGCCGCTCTTTCAACCCCAGTGGAAGTGTAATTTGTACATATGCCACTCCTGTGACTTCTCCATGCCAGAACAAATTGTGGCACAACCAGTCCCCCAACAAATGCAACATCTGCTTATAGTTTATGTGATTAAAGTCTGAGGATCTGTTAGAGCAGCATATGATAAGAGAACAGATATTTGGACGAATGTAATAGAACTGGGAGTCTTCTTATCAGGATGGTTTCACCCTGCTTAATTTGGATCAGTGTAGTGAATTTTTGAATTCAGAATAAGCTGCGCAGTTTGCTGGGGCTTTTACTTCCCAGGGTAATTCTTCTCCATGCATCTAGAGCCAACCAGAAGTCTTGCATTCCTGGCTGCAGAAGTGGTACCCTTTGAAACGGTCATGTAAGAACAATGTTGTTGCTGTGATGATCTAGAAATTATGTGAGAGGCAAGGATTTCTTAGGGTGATATCTTTTATTGGACCAATTATGATTCACTAAACTATGATCCAATAAAAGATATTACTCTAAGAAATCCTTGCCTCTCGTACCCTTTGAAATAAAAGCCACATAAAACAGCATGAGACCCTCAGTGGCCATGTACAGTCTTTTTGCTATGGCTCTAAACCCCAATTATTTCACATTCTCATCTTCACAGTAAGGTAGGGACTCTAATTCTGAAAAGTATTTAGGTTCTACTATACTCTTTTTTGTTTTTCCTTACCCCAAAACTGTTGTAATATAAAGGCAAAGTTGGTTGCAACACTAACTCTGTGGTTTTACAGTAATTAACATATGGGCCAAAATTTACATCTGGCTCCATCTCCAACTTGAACCTCAACATGCAATAGTATTTGAATCTGGGACTTTGGTTCACTTCTGTTTTTAACTGATGATAAGGCCTAGGAATGATATACCACATTTGCCCAAATATAAGATGACCCTGATTATAAGATAACACCCCTAATAATTAGATTCTATATCTGGAAAGCTTATAAATTTGTTATAATTTTCCACGTATAGAATCTAATTATTGGAGGATTGCCCTAATTTTGTCCCCTTCCTACCACTACAGCAGAGAAAATAAATCTGGGTGAGTCAGGTGGCCCTGTTGCCATCTGGTCCCCCTCCTCCCCTCTGCCTCTTCCCCCTACAGCCCCTTCAGTTCCGCGCCCCCCTCCCCGGTCAGATCTCATTCTCCCTCAGGACATGGAAGTGAGGGGTAAATTTGAAAACACTGATGGATGAGTTGACACGTTTTATCCCTTTTTAAAAAAAAAATGATGCAAGTTTTAGCACATGTACTTCACAAACATACTTTAAAAAGCATTTTTCTACCTACTTATATAGAGGATGAACTATGCATGATATATTAGTTCAAAGCCATGTAGTTTCTTGGGCTGGGCCCCAGCAGAGTCAACAGTGTTTAAACCATGGTGATGCCATGGCTCAGCACTGCTCAGTATGTGTGTGCACTCCAGATACCCCCCTCCCCACAAAGTTTCCACATGCTAAATAGTCCCCCACGTGCACGTTCATGGCTAGAACTGGGTATTTTATTAATGAGTCTTGGGATCCTCCAAAAATGTATAGGCAGACGAGGCACAGGGCAGTGTTTTATATTCATGCTCAGTGTTGGCTGCATTTAAATCAACTTTGCAGTTGATTTCTGGTACTAAACACATGTTGCTTTTGGCAACAGTTTAAAAATAGACAGCTCATTGCATGTGATTTCCTTGTATGCAATTGTAATATGAGGGGCTTTTTTCCCGTGCTGACTGGGGAGACCTCATCTTATATTCAGGTAAAGATGGTAATTCTAAAAGTAGATATTTCTATGAATGTCAGAAGCCATTCTTATTTTTCCCCTTATTCATACTAGACATTATACTTGCAGAACAAGTTAACATATAGCGTAGTAGACACCTCTAAAAACAGAAGCTGGTCAGCACTGTCATATATCAAAAATACATTTATATTCATTGTCTAACTATATGCGAATATATAGCTGGAATTTTTTTCCCTGAAATGTACTGTACTTTTATGATTTGACCATGCAATAATCTATTTCATCATCATTGTCATTTCTAATCAGATGATTCAGAACGATGTGTTTCTTCCAATGAGCAAATACACATTTCTAAGTGATCAGCATACCCTTTTGGTAGTCCTCAAGGAGCCTGGATGATGCTCTCCTTGCCACCATGTGCAGCTCTTGCTGGAGCCACACACCACTGGGAAGCAGCGCCTGCATGGGTCACAAGTGCCCCGAGGACCCCTGCCTACTGCTACTACTGGCAGTGGGGGCTGTGTGCCATAGGGGGAGTGTGTGGAGGTGTCCTCACACCCCCCACCTTCTCTTCCACCCATACCCTGCCTGCCTGAGCTGCATGTTCCCACTGTCCACCTGGGCATGGGCTCTGTGCTCCTGCCAGCCCCAACTCCGTACTCCCTGCCCCCAACCATCTGCAGCTCTCCCTATCTGAACTGCTTCCCCACCTGCTGCCCAGAGCAACTGCTGCACCAGGGAGGTGAGGAGGAGCCACTTTATCTTTAAAATTCAAGATATTAAAAAGTGTTTTCCCTTCCTGAATTGAATGAAGAAAAAAATCTTCATAATTTTCACAAACCCAATTTCCAAAAATTTCAGATCTAATCAATCAAAATATTTCATTCTGATTTCAATCATTTTATTACTCTAAATTAGCACATGTTGGGCACTTCTACACATTCATATTAATGCACAGCAATAAACTTGGGCACTTATTGCACCAGAGTTTATTGCTTCTGGGCACTGTGCTTATACACGTGGGGAGGGCTCGTTAGGGGGAAAGAGTTGTCCCCCCCCCAGCATGGAACAGAGCCCTCCCACCCCCCTCTCACAGGACAATACTCCCAGCATAGCCCTGTTAAGATAAAGGGGGCAGGGAGAAGGGTTATTTCCTCCTTCCATCCCTTCTGACCTACAGCTGGGGTCTACCAGCCCCAGGAGCCACTGCTGCAGCCCTCTCCCCTCTGCTCCCTGGCAGACAGGCACCCTGCCTACTTTGCCTTAATGGGGCCATGCCAGCTGTATCTTGACATGTCCTGTCCCTGCTTGGGTTAGAGAACAGAGGGGCGGGGCCAGCCCTGCTCTGAAGCGGAGAGCACAGCTCAGCCCAGACAGCATGCTGGGATGCTGGAGGACTCTAGTTTAACTTAAAACAGGAAGAGGTCTGGGACAGACATTGCATAAACTGGTTTGAGCTCAGTCAGGTAAGTCTCATACTGTATTCAACTCGGTTTATCTCAAAGCCAGTTTCAGCCATTTTTAAACTGGTTTATGTGCACTGAATATCTGTTGTATTACAGGTTTAAACCAGTTTATGTGTAATGTCTGTCCTTAGCTGACTCCAAGTGGGTTTAGATGGGAATGATTAAAATGTTGGTAACCAGTCTACCCTAGAATTTCCACAATTGCTATCACAGGTGGACTTGCAATTGGGGATAATTCGAAAAGCTATATAGATAAGGCAGAAGTTGCTACAGGCCTCCGTCTAGCTTTCACATCCATCAGGCTTGTCACAGTTGCTTTGAATGTTTTTGAAAGTTTTTAAAGAGGTAAAAGCACTGCAAAAGTAAAGTAAAAATGCTTTTTTCCATGTGTACCCTGCTATGAAAGGCCCACTTTAGACCCAATCTATTATTATCAGCATTAATTTTGCTGCTTTTTGAGGTTGGGGGGGCACTTTTTATATCCATAATATCTCTGACTTCAGTTTTGCTGGTTTTTGTTTACAGCCATGCAGTATATCTAAATGATGAATTTCAAGTCAGTTAATGATAAAAAACCTCTTTCTTGTCTGTGCTATAGTACACAATGAACTACAGTTGTAAAACTTAAGTCATCACATGGAAAGCCAGATTCTAGGTTATATATTCAATGAGCCATTAACGCAAAAGTAAATTAAGCAAAAGTCCATTACTGAGTCTGCAAAAATCTGCTACTCAAAAAAAATATATTCAAATATAAGTGAGAGAGAGATTCAAATGTATAAAAGCTTCCCCAATAGACCAGATCCCCAGAATGTGTTTTGGAACTATTAATTCAACATATTCACTTGTCCTATCATTTTTTAGTACCATATCCTAGTCTAAAAACCACTATAAGTTGTAAACATACCATTTGCATTTTTGCAAATTTTATGTTGCTATATTGCATGAAATATAATTCAATCCCAATTCCCTTTTGTATTTTCTTAGAGTTTACATGAACAGTTACTACTTTGGAAACAGATTATCTTTCTTTCACCTGAAATGGATGGATGAATACCTCAGTATTAGTATGATATTGGGGAAAATAGAAAGAAGTAGAATTAAGAATGACATGGTGTGAACTCTCCTGCAGATGTATGTGAGTCTAAATCTGGCAATGGCTAGGAGGTACGTATACATTTATACAGCTAGTATTTTTAAATACGGTTTGCCCTGCTTGCAGTTGGTGAAAGTCCTGCTTAAAGCTGTGAAAATTAAAGGGGTGTAGGTTGTAGCCGTGTTGGTCTAAGGACATAGATTCACGCAAAGGACCTTGTCTGCCTGATATCTTTTATTAGACCAACTTAAATAGTTGGAAGACAATTATTAAGCAAGCTTTCAGGTTCAAAAACCCTTTGTCAGGCTAAGGAAGTTTCAGCAGTTGGTGTGTATGCTTCCTGGATGGAATGACAAGTAAAGAAGCCAGAGGCTGGGCTGGCATGCATGCAAGACAGGTAGTCAGTGAAAATGAAGATTGAGTCAATGAGTGAGAGACGGGGGGGGGGGAAGGGGGGGAAGAGGGAGAAAGGGGATGAATAGTGGAGAGATACCTGGGGAGTCAGATGTCAGGCAGGTTATAATATGTCATAAAT
>NW_017729002.1:1732681-1743828 GCF_001723915.1 Gavialis gangeticus | reverse complement strand
TTTCCTTTGAGGATCAGGACCGAGAGATTGGAGAGAGAGTGGTTTGCCCCCACAAGTAATTGGGTATTCCTGTCTTCGTTAGATTTCCGGTGCGCATTCATTCTGGTGCGCAGTTGTTGTTTGGTCTCTCCTACGTATTTTCTATCAGGGCATTCGATGCATTGGGTGAGATATTTCACATTTCTGGAGGTGCAGGTGTAAGATCCAGGAATGGTGATGGTTCTGTTGTGGGATGTAGTAATTTGTGGGGGTGGTGGAGATGTGTTGGCAGATTTTGCATTTCTTGTCATGGCATGGTCTGGATCCATTTAGTGTGTTCTGGGCTTCAGGAAATTTGCTTCTGGTGATGAGGTTAGCGAGGTTCGGTGCTTGTTTGAAGGCTAGGATGGGTGGCTCTGGGAAGATCTTCTCACACAAAAACCCCTCTCTCTCCAATCTCTCAGTCCTGACCCTCAAAGGAAACTTACACAACGCTTCCCAGAGACGAGCCTATGAATTCCACTTCATCAGCCTCCTGGACACTAAAAATCATCGACTAAATATAGACATTGGATTTATGACACATTATAACCTGCCTGACATCTGACTCCCCAGGTATCTCTCCACTATTCATTCCCCTTCTCTCTCTCCCCCCCCTTCCCCCCCCACCTGTCTCTCACTCATTGACTCAATCTACATTTTCACTGACTACCTGTCTTGCATGCATGCCAGCCCAGCCTCTGGCTTCTTTACTTGTCATTCCATCCAGGAAGCACATGCACCGACTGCTGAAACTTCCTTAGCCTGACGAAGGGTTTTTGAACCCGAAAGCTTGCTTAATAATTTTTTTCCAACTATTTAAGCTGGTCTAATAAAAGATATCAGATTCACGCAAAGAACCTTGTCTGTGAAAATTAAACACACTTAATAACACATTTCCAACCTTGATAGCACAAAACTTCAACCAAAAATTTGACAAGATTAGATATGGCAGGAATACTTGCAGGAATAGAAAACTGTGTTTAAGCCTGTAATTGAAGCTGGGTGAGAAACGGTTTTCCTGTCCTGCCTTAAAATGTTAAGTTTTGTTTTTTCCCCATTACAGAATGGATTGAAAAGTCATCCTCCAATTTTTACAAATAAATAACCAAAAAAAAAAAGAAAAGCAAATCACATTGGGATTATTGAAGCCTTTTGCTTTATTTTGACTTTTCTCTTTTTTAAACTAAGTAGTAGAATTCAGCAAAACTTCTTAATGAGAAGTCACATTGAATGGAAAATTGAGAATTTTTATTTAAAAAATGAAATGGAACATTCTTCGAATTTCAAGCCTATTACAAAACTTCTTTACATAAGAAGATTGAGACAGGGCTGGTTTTAAGAATTTGGAAGAAATGTAATCGAAAAATTCCTGACTAGGTCTACTCCTCACCTAAATGGCACCTTGAACACTTAATATTCATCAGCTACATATTTTGTCATTGGCATTTGTTGTCATTTTTGTCATTGTCCACATATTTTGGAAGTAGCTGACTTACCAAATAGAAGCAGTTTCATAGCTGAGGCTCTGACTGTGGTGATACATTACTTCTGGCATTGGAACTCTGCTCTAATGCCCAGCATGATATGCCCTCTAACCAGCTGCACAGTGTAGCTGCCAATATTTATTTATTTATTTATATTTGAAAAAGCCAAGAATAATATTATCACAGGGAGTCCAAGAGCAATTGCAACGTAACTTGCAGCATGAATAACCTGACCTAGAACCTTTTCAGGGATGGTGATGTTTTAAGTGGGAGACAGTCTTTCCTCATAGGTCTTATTGTCTGCCAGAGTTAGAATTTTTGATGTCATGCTGCCATTTGGTCTGGGCTGACTTCAGGCCCGCCAGGGTGCATACAGATTGTAGTGTCATTGTGCAGCCCTTTCCTTCCCCACTGCCAGCACAGGGGAAGGAGCGTGCTGGAGTTTGCCAAAACAGAAGGTAGACACTTGCTTAGCAGAATATGAAACAGACAAGAAGTTTCTTTGGATGCAGAAACCTGCTTTGCCTGGTACCTTCCTTAAGAAGTGCTAGACATGGGAGTAGTTGGCAGGAGGATTGGTGGTGCCTACTCCCTGCTGTCTACGTCTGAGCAGATCCAGAGCTGAACAGGAAGGGAGGTGGCATTAGTGCCACCTGATAGCCTAGATGAGATGAGGAGAGAGATGTACACGTAATTCTGTTTCTCAAACAGTCAGCTTTTAGGGATGACCAGTGAGACATACCAGTGCCCCTAGCTGCATCTTGAGCTACTTTAAGAAAGACTCCCAGGGTATTCTCACATCTTCTGGGGTGACTCTCAGCCCCAGATCCCTCTCTGCCATCTGCTCCTTGACCACTGAGAACATACTGAGATTGGTTCAAAGGTTACCTCCCTAACCTATGGTGTCTCAGCCATACCACACCCAGGCCTTGCCACATCTTAACACAGGGGATTTTGCCAGCTAGACAAAACATGCTTTTGTCTAGTTATGAGCTCATAAAAGATGGATTGCCCCTTCTGGAGAAGAGGTTTGTCTGTGCAGTCATATGCTCTTAAATCATAGTTGCCACTGACAATAAACAGTTATAAAAGATAACAGAAACATTTATTATAAAAACAAGAGCAAACATAAGAAGTCAGTAACCATATGTTGAGATACAGACAGGAATATTGGAATAAACAAACAAAAGGAAGTATTGGAACAATAACCTGTTCTTACCCTGCAACTTAAATCCAAGAATGCAGTTTCCACTCAGCTCAACAGGTTAGAAAGCAGCTTCTACCTCTTTCCTGCTAGGGCCTCTTGCAGTTTCTTCTGCAAGCCTACTTTATTCAGACCACTGGCTGAAGACCTTAATGGGCACATCTACATGTGCATTTACATCACGTTAAATTTACTGTGGAGTAAACAGAAATAGGCTGGCATCTAAACATGCCAGTATTAAACTGCATTAACACTGTGTGTGGTTTGACTTGGGACTAAAGTGAGTCCCAAGTCAGTCCACACACACACTGTTACTGCACAGTAAGGCATCTACATATGCGTTACTACGCAATAACTAATCAGGCATAATTATGCAGGTATCAAATTTACACCCAAGTCAGGGTAAGTTGCCATCATTACTGAACAGTATGGACATGCACATGTAGCCGCGTGCCTATTCTGCACAGTAATTTTAGGTTACTACACAGTAATTTAGGGTACTGTGCAGTAAATGTGCACATGTAGATGTGCCCAGTGTTTCTGTATGCCACATAAAAACTAAAGACCCAAACTTGTTCTCAAAGCAAAGCTTAAATATGGTTTCTTATCTGGCCACATACATACATCACCCACTGGCTTCTTGGGGAGTCTACCATATTTATAACTTCCTGCCATGTTTACCAGACTAAAAGTCTTTATTAATCTAATATTCTACAGATACTGTCTCTCACTCAATTTCCCCACTGTGGGAAATGTCCTTCCACCACGAGCCTGAGTTCCCAGGTGATAGTCCTAGAAGTCTCTTCTTTTAAAATGTAACTTTATCATTTTCTGGAAGGGCTGGGGTTATGTGCCTCAGAGCAGGTCCATAAGAGTGATGAGTAAAGAAACTCAAATCAAAGGTTTAATTCTCAGCTTCTTCCAACTACGAATAGATGAGGAACACTTAAGTTAATCACTGCCCCACTAAATAGTATTGGCTAAAATACAAAGATATAGCAAAATTATATTTATGTCAAACACTACAATTTGTGGAGACATAATAATGATAATGCTAAATACAGCTTGGTACTACCTATACATAGAGACTGCAAATCATATCAGTAAAACAAATTCATGCATGACATCCCATGAACCCCTCAAGCATTGTAGGTTCATGACAACCGAAACAGTAACCTCTCATCTCAGCCCCAATAGGTGAAAAGTGTCCTGATTAAATGATCAGGTTAGTATCTGAACAGATCTAGAGCTTTTCTAAGTTTGCCGCAAGCACTGTACAACTAATATGTAAGGCAGAGTTGCAAGTAGAAGTGCTTTTGGAGCTGAGGATGTTTTTCCTTTCCATACTGCTCCTGTGAATTTTTGGATAGTTATAATGTGCAGCATAGTGACACCAATACCAGAACCCACATGCCTACATGTTTTTATAGTTATGCTATACTCTGCTCAGTTCAGGAGGTCTAATTTCTGCCCTGCTCTGTTCTACCTTAAAGATGGGTGGCCCAAGCAATCATTAAACACAATTAGAAACCAAATACATGCAGTTCTGACACTGATGATGGCTGATGCAGGCATGACAAAAAAGAGATGTTAGAACATAACCGCTATTTTTCCTACATTAATGTCTATTCAACTCGCACTGTTTGTTTATTGGTATCAAGAAGCTGACATTGCTTTTAGGTGTAGGGGAAGAGATGCTAGCACCCTGCTAGCAATAATAGACTTGCTCAATGTTTACGAGCAAACAATGAACGTATGGCCTGCCTTGAACCTTCCTAAAGCTCAGCAATAGGTCATTATAAAAATCTGCCTTCTCTTCAATCCTGGGAGAATGAAACCTATTCTTCAGAGTGGCTTCATTCCTTCCTGTAGAAGTGAAGTCAATGATTTGGTGCTTGGAGACAGGGAAAATGAAAAAAATACACAGGCATAGAATAGAATCTATTAGTAAATGAGCAGTTGCAGACGCAAGAAAAAGAACAAATGAGACAGTCAGCATAATAACAAAACAAAAAAATGGGGGGGAGGGCAGAAAAACAGAACAAGAATTTGCTATAAAAGCCACCTGCAGCCACACACAATAAAGAAATGAGGACAAGACACACAAAAGGAGACTGGAAAGTCGGGGGGGAGAGCAGATTCAGAGCAAAATATAATAATAGCTGAGGCTTTTCAGATACTCAGGAGAGAAAGATAAGTCCCAACCCACCCAAAATGGGAAATAACAGCTATAAAAGCAGGATAAGTCTGAGTGATTAAACGTGTTTACAGATACAAACCCACACCACACACAAACATCTATCTATCTCTCCTTGTCCTTTTCTGTGTTACACTGTTTCATCTTCCTTATTTGCACAACTAGTTCAGCCAGTGTTGTCAAACCTACAGCCACTGGGTCACAGGAGTTTAACCCAACAGAAACTACTTTTGTGATATTTGTTGCACTGCCAAGGAATGAGTCTGAAGTTAAATGAAAGCTCTGTGGTTATAACATGAGTCCTCTGTCATTTGTTTCTTTTATTGCAAGCCTGACCGGCACATCTTGCCAGGAACGTTCCATCCAGTAATCCCTTCTAGACAGCCACATCCATTCTGCACAGCTTATTTGTTGCCCTCCACACCTGTGGGACTGGGCTTGCTGCCACTAAACTGGTAGGGTTTTGCTTGTTTGTTGGGATGAAAGACATAACTGATTAAATGTAAAAGTTGTATTATATATTGATTAAAACAGTGTTCCCTCCTACCCACATCCTAGAGCCTGATGTGTGCCAAGTGTCAACTCTGCATGCCATTACTTAGGAAATATGGGCCTTCAGCATTTTGCAGCATTAGGCTTCTAGGTTCTGATTAGTCCAAGGGTGCCTGTACGCAAGTGCAGAGACTCCTCCAATGCACTGTAATTACTGAGTCTGCTGGAGCATGGCAATTATGTCTCCTGTATCAGCATCCCCTCACTTCAAAATGGCAGCGAGGGTGCTTGAACTAAAGCTCATTTCATGAGCTGTAGTTTAAGCACCCCGCCACCATTTTGAAGCACAGGGACACTGATACACAACACATTGTGGTGCTTTAATTAGACCGGCTCTCGGAGCTGCTCTAATTAAAGCACTGCCTCCCATCCCCACCCCTGGAGCACATGATAAAGTGCCCTAGTGTGTAGGAGCCTAGTTTTGTGATATCAGTTTGTTGTTTTGCTTCCATCTGGGGAGGTGTGAGCATAGACTATCGTTGGCCCTGTGACTTAATTGGCTTCAGAGCCTTTGTCTTCTGTATCCACACATGTATTCTAGATTCCCTGTGCACTGCACCACTGGACTTGCCCTCTTATTTGTTGCCTGAGTTTTGTTGCACATAAATTCTCTTGTTTTCAATGTGTTTTTTCAGGTAATTTCTTCACTGGGCTTCTTATTTGACAATATAGTGGCCTTTATGAAATGTCCTTCTATATATGAAAACAGAATCTTTGCCATAGACAACTTGGCCTCCTCCTCTTAATTATTCTTCAAATGAAGGCATTGTTATCCTTTCATAGGATAGATGACATTGTAATATCTCCCGGGGCAAAGGTTAGAAGATTATAACCTTTCTGTGGTTGTTAAATAGATTAATTCTTCAAGTATAAAGATGCTGTTTTCATGCCAGTTTCCAGAGTGTGAAATGCAAAAGGGCAAGGAGTGATGATATGCTCTTGCTACCACCCACATTTGTGCCCATCTTTATCTTCTTTTTTTCCCCTCAAGTGACAATGGTGAGAAATGAATTTAAACCCTCAGTTATACACTCTTTGAGCACTGCAAATGTCCTTAGGTCTGCAAATTCAGGAAGGATCATTTCAGCAAATTTGACTTGCAGGCAGAATTGTTGGTAAGAATGTTCTACATATTTTCAATGAGGTGTCAGTTCTTCTTTAAATCAAGCAATTCTTTGCATTCCTAGAGGTACTAACAGCATCATTGAAATGTGCCAAGTAGTTCAGTACTTCATTATCCTCTCTTATTTTGTCTTTTTCAGCAAAAGTTTTCCTGCCAATAATATAATGCCTTCTGCTGTAGAATGGTAATATCACTCTTATTACAATCTTTGGCATACTTCTAAGACTTTCTTTGCCATAGTTTTGAGTTTTGGATTTGACTTGGGAGTAAATTGTTAGTTTTATTTTGCCATAATGACCGTGGGCCATCAATGAATGGAAAGATATTTATATAGCTTTAGTACATATAGAATTTATTTTTACTTGAGATGTCATCCCACAGGACATCCTGTTTAGGTAGCTATTCAAGTCAAGATAGTATTTAATGAAATGACATTCTAGACAGAAAGAGAATTATACCAGTAAAAACAATACTTGCTGCATCTTACTTTGGCATGTAAAATGTCTCAATTAATTCACCAGCATTTCTGGGCACTGGTCAAATACCTCCCAGTTAGGCAGAATTGTAAACTCATCACTACTGTGATCAAGCAATAGTCATTATCATTTTACTGTTATCAGGCTAAAATGAGTCCTTGGGATATGTCTTACTAAAATGCCTGTTCCAGCTAAGCACATTCCAATTTATCGGAATAAGCTGCAGGGGTCATATTCTGACCTATTACTTCTAGGTATTGGTAAAGGAAATGCATGAATTACATCTCTCCCTGGTATTTCTCAGTTCATTTCAATGGGGGTCCACATGGAATAAAGTTATGTTTACGTTTTAATGTGATACTGCAATATCCAATTATGGGCATATTCTTCCCTGTTCCACATGTACAAGTCTTATCAATGTCAATGTCATTTTCCCTTCCCTTGGTACCTGTCACATAAGCAAAAACTCAGAGAGAACATTTCAGCTGAGATCACTCTTAAAACAAATGGAGAATCACCGCTGCATCTTAAAAGAAATAGCCACATTTTGTTAAGTTTTAGGGCACTGAGCAGCAAGACTACAGATTTCTAAAGGTGTGGGAAGTATCTTACTGGTTGGTTTCAAGCTGTTTGCTATGTCTTCTTAAGGAACTACCATGGTTGTCCTACTAGTGGGCTAAGAAATTAGTTTTTAAGAAAATACCCTTTGAAACTGAACTATGTTGGAATCTTCTGATTGTTTCTCTCTTGGCTCATCAACCCCAAACTTCACAGAAGCATGTATAGCTTTATGTGAGCCATTGCAGCCTGATGTGGGCCTCTTATGTAAGATAATTGTAGAGAATTTAACTGGTTATGATTTTAACTATACTGCCATTATTTCAAGAGGTGTTTAATTCAACATGTTTCCTGCTTAGGTAATGTTTTAACCAAATGCAGGGAAATTTCAGGAAGTAAATGGGTGAAGGGGAAATCAAACAGAAACCTGTTTTTAAAAATGAACACTTGGCTATGGAAAATATCAGGTAAAATCTTCCCACTTTCACTACTTTTGGCCTCCTTGTTTAATTAGGCCTTTGAAGCAACTCTTGATGTATTTCTTAGGAAGTATAGGTAATGCGGCACCTTATAGACAGACATTCTGACTAAGTTATAATACATTTACCATGCCTAAACTTCCGTTAGAGAGTATAAAAACTCTGTGACATGTTTGGCAAACTGATATTTGAAGAAGGGGAGCCTACTGAGAACTTCACTTCCTGGGCTTTCTGGTTGCTGTCTATTTTTTTATTTTAGATTTTTGTCTATTTCTATGGCAGTGGTCATCATGGGCTAGATGAATTACTTTTACACGTTTCATCCTTATGTAGAAACATATCTTAGGGGAGCTTATATTCAATTTTGGTCACAGGTACACCTTATTTATCTTCTGTCTGGCCAGTGGGTACAAGAGCTGGTAGAAAAAAATGGACAGAACATTTTTCATTACAAAAAATGTTTTTGTATTTCATCATTTGAAATGGTCATAATTTATAAATTGTAAAAAAAAAAAAAAAATCATACACTATGGAGTTAGTTGAAAAAACTCAAAACATTCATAGAAATTTTATTCAAGTATTTGCTCCTTTTCTGGACAAAATGCAGCTTGAAATGCAAAAGCATCTTATTAAGAAGTGCTGTTTTATATTAGCATTCTAAAATACTAACTCTTGTAATGATCCTTATGAAACTATAAATAAGGAGTTGCAAATGTGAGGGGGAAAAAGAAGGCCTTTTCCAACTGGCATCTGGAAAGCCCTGTTTCCAGTGGAATATTTTCTCTTTTACTAAACCTCTGCTCTGCTTCTGTCAGAAATTTTACCATTTCAATCATGTGCCCATTTTTTTCAGCTTTTAAGTTTTAAAGGCAGTTGTGATCATGGTATCTCAACCCCCACGTTATTTTAAGACCCTTTTATTGTGGAACGTTTCTGTGATCAATAAGGTCCATGCACATACATTGATGTCTAGCATAAAGATGACCCAATTCTATTTTGGTGTGCTGCAAAGGCCTCTTGTGGAGGGACAACTTTGCTGGAAAAGGGCAATGATGAACATATGTTTTGATGAATGAGAGGAAAAACCACCCTTCTGTTTAAGGAGAGTGTTTAAATAGCATTATAGATATCTTTTGTCACTTGAAGTTATTGAGATCAAACATCATTGTGTAAGTTCTTTACCAAAAATGCTAATATTCACTAAAGAGACTAGAGAGAATAACTAAAGCTGACAAAATAACTACAGTAGGTTAATTAAAGCACACCAGGAATGCAAAGTAAAATATCTTGGATATATAGAGCTGGCAGGAAGGGACTATTGAAACATTCCCATCTATTTGGTGATATAAATGAAAGTAGCCAGTTATGCAGTCAAGTAGGTATGAGCATGCTGGGGGAGAGTGGCTGTGCTATGGACAAGGGATAAGATAAGCTTTACTTCGAATTTTCAGATTTCCAGAAGGTGGTTTAATTCATAAATTCCCTAAGCTATTAGTCATGCTTTCCTTTTGTGGCTCATATTTTGCTTCCTTTTCTATAAGGTGCACTGCAGAGCTATGCAGCATGACTCAGAGCAGAAAGGCACACATCTGCTTTCTGCCTGATCCACAAAAGTATGCTTACTACATACAATAGTTACACATACATTTTATAAATTCTCAAGAAGCCCCTTTTAAAATAAGCACTGGGAAGGCTGAAACTGTTAAGTTTCATTTAGACTCAAAAAACTATTATAATATAATACTTACTATTAAACTAAGCTATGGGTAACTGGAAAAGAAAGTGGGGTATAAAAATCCTCCTTTTAAACTATTTAGACTTCAAGTTACATACTCTATACCTAGGATGAAATTGTGCCTTGGAGATTTGCAAACAACACTCATCTATATCTAGGTAAACTGATAAGTGGGTAGAAAGGTAGAGACTCTGTTCCCTTCTTTCGCTAGGAGGTTTGGGTTTTGCAAAACCCCCAAGACATTTTTAAAGTCTAGAATTTAGGATTTTTTTTAATCCCATAGAACATCATATCCACATATTAAAGGCCAGACAAAATTGTGATCCATAGATCATGGGAGTGAATGGCTGCTACTAAGATCCTTTTTCAGGAGCACATGGTTCCCACAAAGAGGAAAGCAAGTATGCAAAGCCAGATACTCTCACACTGATCGGCTCTCAGTAATTCACAGCTTGAAAGAGGAGTAGTGACTTGTGAGGCCTGTGGCACAACAAGGAGCTCTGTGAGGCAGACTGTTTGGCTGTGAATCACAAGGATGTCAGACTTGTTTGCCTCCCTGGAGTAGGTCCAGACTCCTCTCCAGTGCTGGGACAAAAAAGCAGCAGCATTAAGAACTGTGATTGCTTGAGCTGCTGTAGCTGCTCACGAAGCCATGGAGGTTAATACTGCTGTTAGTCACCTTTTTACTCCCAAAACAAGTCCCCAACAGGCCTTTGTACCCTGAAATTTGGCAGTGGGTCAAGTGATGGCCATGTTAACAGCCGTGACTGCCTGAGCCCCTGTGTCAGCTCAGGAAGCCACAGGGATTAATGCCACTACTGCTTACCCTGCCTCTGACTTCTCAGCCACTCCAAAAGCCCTGGACTAGATGACATGGCTCCATAGACTGGATTTGGTCTATGGGCCGTATCTGACATCCCCAGTCTAATGCAGTAGCTCAGATTTGTCTTTGTGGCTGGTTCAAGTCCCAAGCTAGAAGTGTGCCAGATAAGCACAGCATAACTCATAACACGTATTCTTACTATAAAGTAGTTTCATGATTCAAAGGATTGTCAGGAGAGTAAAAAATAAACAAAGTTAGTTGGTTCCCATAAATTTTATTTGCAAGAGGCAAAGTTTTCCCTTGTATATGAACAGCCCACACGGGCTGATTCTGATATAGATACTAAAAAGGCCTAAAAGATTTCTGAATCCCTATTGGACAAGTTTATTTTTTACACTACAAGAAATCTTTCTACCTTGTTCATCCCCCTGGAAAATTATATTTTCCTTAATGGTTTGTTTGGGAAAAAAATCTGCATTCCCTCCCCCCACCCCA
>NW_017729002.1:1722372-1727681 GCF_001723915.1 Gavialis gangeticus | reverse complement strand
CTAAAAGATTTCTGAATCCCTATTGGACAAGTTTATTTTTTACACTACAAGAAATCTTTCTACCTTGTTCATCCCCCTGGAAAATTATATTTTCCTTAATGGTTTGTTTGGGAAAAAAATCTGCATTCCCTCCCCCCACCCCTTCCCAGCTGTTGCCCTCTGGTGGTAGATGCAGGTACAGAAAGGCTGCCATACCTAAAATAAGAGACCTCTTTCTTCAAACATCAGTTCACAGGGAAGCAGACCATGGAGGGCTTTTCAGTATTAGTCCCTGTGACTCATGGTAAAGAAGGGTTTGTGGTGCCTGTGCATAATATGTAAAATAACTTGGTTAATCTTAGTCAGGATTTGTCCACATCACATATCCTACCATCACAATCGGGCAAATATTAACAGTTGTTAGCAGTCTCATCTAGAGCCCCCCAAAAGAGAATGAACAACTTCCTAACCTCCAGAGACTGCTTTCCAGAAGAGAGTTTTTATTGGCATGAAAATGTGGAAAAATGACTGCTCTACACACATTGTACTGTGGATAATGGAGGACTTGAGATGCTGTTAATTTGGTGACCTTGTGGGACCTACGTGAACATTTATACATTGAATAAAGAACATTCACTAGCATTCACTGTTCTTCTCTAGCATTACCTCTTCCCTGTGTTCAATGTATGATTGCAAGGCTGATGAAAGGAATTGGACTAATGGACCTGCAGTGTGCAATGGATTGACCATCCTCTGTACAGACTCACAATAAGGGATAGGTAGTGCACTTTCCACCCCTCTCTGACAATATGCCCTCAGCCTGACTTGGAACTACCATAATTAAATTGAAAGAATAGTTTGATTCTTTTAACCACTCTGCTAAGATCAGGGTACTAATTACTTTTCCCTTTGTACGTGTTTTATAATGTGGTCCCTAGAAAACAATTGTGAAATGTGCTGGTGATATCAAACGTCACCAACCAGCCATCAGTTGCTAATAAATGTCAGTCTCTCACATCTACATGTGAGCTGTGTTTGAAATGCTGACCAAGATGTGAAAGGCTGTTTATCTCATTACCAGTCCCCTCGGTTCCAGTTCTACCTTCCATTAAGCCACAGGGATATTATTTAAGTCTTTTTATATCACACCTCTGCAGAAGTATTACCTTTCCTAACTAATAGCAGGTGTTTCTCCTTTAAAGAAGTAAAATTTAAATGAGAGGCCTGTGTCTTCTAGTTTTTTCTTGTCTGTAGGACATGCTCACCTGCTTCACTAAAACCTTTCAAAATTGTACCTCACATTTTACAACATCATCCCTCAAACAGTGGTTTTCAACCTGTTTTCATTTGTGGACCACTAAAAAGATTTTGAATGGAGGTGTGAACCCATTTGCAAATGTCAAATGGAGGCACAGACTCCTTTGAATTGCAAGAGTGGGTATTAACATGCTTTTGATTGAGCATTATCATCTTTCGCAGACCCCTTAGACCTAGTCTGTGGACTCCCAGGGGTCCACGGACAACAGGTTGAAAACCACTGCCCTAGATCTAATTCTTGGTGCTTCAAGGCTACAAAGCATTGATACAAAATGATGAATAGAGAATTTTGTCACTTCTCTTAGTAACTGATGCACTGCATTGGACTATGATGCATCTCTGGAGGCTGGGCCACCTTGCAAGGCTCAGGATAAGTTTTGGGTGCCAGTCCTACGTCACCTCTCAAAAGTAAAATAGCAGGGTGGCTAGAGAGACAATAGACTTTTACTCATGCCCTATATGCTATATACCTTCCTATTCCTCTTCTCAGGTGCCTACTCTCCCTTTACTGGTTGCTCATTTAGCTCAAAATGTATCTGTCTCGAGGCATGCATCCAGTTACAAGGTGTCTTTCTCCCTAGATGTATTTTGAGAACAATAAGGTCATGTTCTTTGTATATTTGAGCAGTTGTATAAAAGAATTCGGCATCAGTTGTTATTATAATAAAGCAAGAAGACCAGCATTGGTGCTTCATTTGTGCTTATTCCCAGTCGTACCTTTTGATCTTGTTATTTTATATAAATTGCTTTGAATAAAATGCAAAGTGTCTCTGACTTTCCTGGAGGTCTTTCCAAGAACAAGGGTGTTTGTGGAATCCTGGCAGACGTGAACTCATGACTTACATGCTGTCCTTTTCTCTTTTTGCTGGTAAGGAAAGCATTATGACAACAAATCCTATGTTTCTTCCTTTGTTTCCACCCTAATCTAAAACTCATTTAAGCCAACAAGAAATCCATTCTACCTTAGCACCGTATCTTGTGTAATGCTGAAAACCCTCATCTCCTATTGACTTCTGTTTATGGGACCTAAGGATTTCAGCACCGTGAAGCACTGCAGTGAAGTCCTGGGACTGATAATATTAATAGAAGTTTTGCATGTAGTCAGGATTTCACTCCAGGAGTCCAGTGGCTATTGATTGTCTAGAATATGTTGCTCTGCAAATTGGAACTCCTTAAACAGCTAAGTCAGTGGCCCCTTTTAATGTTACATAGACTAATTTATGAAAACCTTAATATCCTGCTGTAACACAGCACAGGGTGCTCTGTTACTGGCAGGGGCCTGAGTGGCAGCTAGGCAGCCTGCAGCTGCCTGCAATGCCAATTAGGCAGCGTTGCCTGATTGGGAGCAGGGCCCAGCTGTGCTCTAGAAGAGCAGAGCCCTGAACTTCAAGGAGGCAGCAGTTTGCTGCCAACAGCTGGGGAGAACGCCACCTGGCTGGGTTACCACTCAGCGCACCATCTTGGAGGTAAGAGCTGAGGCTTTGGGGAAGGCGGAGGCCCCATGGTCCTGGGCGTGACAGAACACTGCAGCCTGCTGGGGATGGGGGGCCTTGTGGGACTGTCTGTGGTGGGACAGTCCCCCAGAAATGCCAGGCCAGTTACCGCTCCAGTGAAAAGCAAGTATGGAGCACCTCCTAACCTCAGCCCCGTATCCCTGGTGGGTGAGACTGAGCAGAAGGAGCCCAGATTCATTGAAAGTACTGAAGCATGGCCCAGGTCAGTGGAGGGACCTGTGGCAGCACCCAGACTCTTGGTGGAGGTCTGAGGCTGCATATAGGAGCCAGCATGAAGCTTCAGGGGGGTAGGGCCATGAGCCTTAGGGAGCTATTAAGGAAGCTCCCAGGGCCGGGGATAAGGGAGAGCTTGGGGAAAGGGGAGGTTGGAGTCATATACATAGGACCTTGTCATCAAGGCAGATAAATGGGCAGCCCCCTGCCTGATTAACATTGGATAACTAGTAACATTAAAGCATGGTAGTTGAGGAGGCAGGCAGCTGGCCCTAAGACAAGTGGGTGGGCCTACGTTTAGACTGTCCCCAGGGCACCCACTTGTTACACCTGCTTTAATATTACTTACTTATTTTTGATAGCATCCACAGCGTGTGCTGCCAAACAGAAAAAGGCACAGTATGTGCCCACGAAGACTTTAGACCACTGGAAACTTTAAATGTTGATGCACAGAAATGAGTTCTATGACCAAAGGCCATATTCTTGAATTACTACTATTTTTTTTTCATATACTGTAACTATACAAACATAATCACTGCTTATGATTAGGGATCACCACTGTACTTCTCTACAGAAATGTAATATACTATATATGTGTTTCTGTTATATTTCACCTTTAACTTCAATCCATAATACTTATAAAATAGATATCACTTCTCTTTATATTACAAGCTGGTTCCTTTCCCTTATTAAAACGATAAAGGTGGCAATAATTTAATTCAGCAGGATGAGGCATGGAATTTTTGGCAGTTCTGTAGCTTCTGTATCTACACTTCTGTATCTCCATAGCACAGCAACATAACTGGGCTCAGTGTTGATTTCTGGGCCAGGTACAGACATTACACACAAACTGGTATAACTAATTGTAAATTGGTCTAAACCTGTAACAGAACAGAAGTTTAGTACACACAGACTGCTTTAAAAATTGCAGGACCTGGTCTAAGATGGACCTGGATGGATGTAGTATCAGTTTTAATTGATTAGGTTAGATCAGTCTATCACACTTCTGTACTAGATCCCCTCCTGACTCGAGTCAGGTTGCAGTCTGCCAGCATCCCAGGCACCGTTGTGCCCCCCTCCCCCTCCCCCACCCCACCGTCTCACGTGGGTGCATTGGAACTTGGCTCGCTCAGCTACTCCAAGCTGTCAGTTGTAGGTGTGGGGGAAGGGGAAAGAAGCATCTGCAACTCTGTATTTTCTTATTTATATACAATGCCCATAGGCAAGGGGGGCTGGGAGGCGCCCTGCAGAAGGAAGGATTGGGCCCCTCAGAGCTCCAGTGAATGGCAAGCAGAGGCAGCAAGCCAGGATGGATAAAATGAGTGAGCGGTGGCTGCAGTTTGCACCGGGCCTAGTGGGGCCATGGAGTGAAGGGGCGGGGAGCAGAGCTGCAGCCATGGCCTCCCTATGCTGCTGTCACTGGTACTCAGCAGGGCATGGGGCTTTGGTGACAAGGAGAGGTGCCGCTGCAATGTGATCTGCATCACCATGTTCGTGTGTGTGCATATGTGTATGTGTGTCCAGCCTGGCCCCCAGAGATCCTGTCCTGCACCCCTCTCCTCCCTATCCCTAGTGTGCAGTAGATCCAGGCAGGACAGATGCCCCCAGGCCTGTTGTGGCTCTCAGGAGATGCCTGTACCCAGTACCCCCACTGGCACTTGGCAGACAGGCTTCCTCACCTGACCCTCGGGTGTCCCCAGCCCAGCTCAGATCCCTTGCTTGTCCCCTGGACTCTTAGCTGCTCATTCCTTTCCTCCCTCCCTTGCTCAGCTTCAAGCTGTGAAGCTGCCCCCCCAGTGACATCCCCAGAGCCCAAAAGCACTAGCAGCTCCTGGACAGCATAGCCCAGGCAAGGCAGAGATGTGCTTCACTGCCCAGCAGCTCCTTTTCACTGCTGACTTCAGCTGTTACACTGCAGATAAGAAATGAGATTACCAGAGTATTGGATCTGCCATGGGAAGTAGATGCTGCCAGACCCAAGCCCTACACACTGGGAGCCCCATCCCCTTTCCTTTCCCCAAAATCAGAACACGAAGTCAGAGCTTTCTGCTGCTTGCCTGGTTAGCCTACTCCCAGCTGCCTTTTTGGGGGAGTCCCAGGGGTTTGAGCTTGGGCTAAGGGCAGTCTTATGTAGAGTTCAGAGTCTGGAGTTTCTATGGGATGGTCTGTATAAGGCTAAGCCTGCCTCAAGCAGGGAGTTGGGTTCAATGACCTCTGGAGGTCCCTTCCAGCCCTGCCTCTCTATGATTTTCTGTGATTCCTGTAGCTGACAGGGGAGTGGGGGGC
>NW_017729002.1:1720230-1722158 GCF_001723915.1 Gavialis gangeticus | reverse complement strand
GATTCCTGTAGCTGACAGGGGAGTGGGGGGCGGGGAGGGGGGACAGGGGCAGGCAGGGAATAGACTGCTTCCCCCATGCCCAGCAGCCCAGCAGAGGTGGCCTGCTCTTTCAGCTGTGCTCAGGAGTCTCTGGCAGCCTGGGGAGCCAGTAGGGTATGCTGGGAGGTGTATGAAACCACCCCCTACCTGCTGGTCTTGACCAGTGCAGGCAGCCTGCATGTCTCCTGCTGCAAAAGGCAAATGTGTTCTGTTCACTCCCGAACTAACCTAGGGTGTTAGAGTAAAGCACAAAGCTTAGATTGCTTCTGCCTCAGGATTTCTGAATGTCTGTGCCTAGCCCTGTTTGCAACCGCACCACTATTGTAATCACAATTGCAATTGAACAGCTGCCAACAGAAGATTTTTGTTTCTTTGGTTGGGTTTTTTTGTTTCATTTTACCTCCCTCCCCAGCCCCAAATTGGCCCCTGAGGCAGTTGCCCCACCCTAGTTAAGCCACTGCTGTATCAAGAGTCTCCTTCCAGTTTCTTCAGATCTTTCCTTTACACTGATGTGTAGTGTTTCTCTAAGCTATTAAACAGCTGTTGTGTTTCATCCTACAGCAGGCTGATTCTCAGTGAGAACTGAAATAATACCTTTTTTAATTTGTAAATCATTCTTTTTCCCTTAAAGGAGAGGGAGAATAAGCTTAATGTTTAAACCATGGGACCACATACTAAAAGATGTGGGTTCAGCTTTTCACTGAGACACAGATCTCTTGTGTAACCTTGAACAAGTCATTTGGAGAGTTTTAATGGGAACTGTGCTGCTAGACCTGTCAAATGGATTTGGAAATCATGTTTTTTATACCCCTTTGCTCTAGTTCCCTGTCTGTAGGTTTGAGATAATGCTGTTTTGTCATGTATGATTAGATGGTAAGTTAAAAATCAGACTGTCTTAATACATGTTTGCATAGTACCTGGCACAATTGTACATTCATACCAGTTGAAGCCTCTAGGTATCAGTGTTATACAAGGTGATGGTGGGCATGTCTACATGAGACACTATGACACCATAGCAATGAGCTGCTGTGCTGGAACTGCATACGGTGCCAGAACATCACTGGGCACAAACCAGGACAGTGACATTTACTGCACAGTAGCTTTTGCTACTGGACAGTAGCATCTAAAAAGAACAGTGCAGCTATGGGACTGTACAATAATGCTGGTTATTACACAGTCATTTAGTACTTGGTTAACTACTAAATGACTGCGCCATAACAACTGCACAGTCAGCTGCTCATGTAGACGCAGCCCTTGTGAATGGTTTTGCTTCCGCTGGGATGAAGTGAACTATATGCCATTTTGTTCTATAAAAGGGGTCGGAGAAAGGGACAGGAAAACCAAACTAAACATGACTATAAAAGACAGGACTTGGCAATAATATTTGCAGACCTGTCTGATTTATTTCATGTCAGTACTGTATATGTAGTATTTATCCTCCATGCATACTATATAATCCACTCTGAATGCCAGCAAATCAGATACCTATATCAAAGGTTGGCCACTTACTTCAGGGGAAAAACATCGGAAAAAAAAACCACTCATTTGGTAGCAGCACCATGGTGTTTTAGATTAAATTCAGCATGAGAGGACTTGCTTGTATCCAGAAAAGTGCTTCTAATAATTTGTTATGTTCTCTAGCACTTAGGTCACTGCATGCAAAAAGAAACACATTTTACATTTCTGAATGGGTTTGCTTTTGTTAATAGAAACTGCTCCTGTTATTTAGAGTGAGTCACAGCAAATCAAAAGTAAAGAAAGTATATACACAGAAGAAATGGTAGACATTAGAACAGTACTTCTCCAGAAAGAGGATCTTGTTTATGATGGGATTACTAATGACAATGTCAAGTATTGCAGAAAATAGTTAAAAAAAAAAAAAAAAAAAA
>NW_017729002.1:1718810-1720037 GCF_001723915.1 Gavialis gangeticus | reverse complement strand
TTAAAAAAAAAAAAAAAAAAAAAAGTGTATGACCCAGCTGAAGGGCTGGCAAAGTTGGGTGTAAATAGGTGCATCTACATGAGACATGTAAATGCGCATTACCCTAATACAATGAGCATTATGTGCACGCATCTACATGTGTGCGTCCTTAATATTCATTAAAATGGCAAAATTAGGTTAATTGTGCAAAAATGTGTATCAAATTTAGGTGCGATTAGTTAAAGTGCATCAGCACACATGTAGATGTGACCCAGGACTAACTTTAGTGCTGGGTCTGCTCAACCACTAAGCAGCGCTTATGCACTTGCCAAGTCCCTGCACGTGTAGATGCCTGCCAAAAATCCCTTAATGCACATTAGTTTAATGTGCATTAAATTTAGTCATGCTTAAATGCACATGTAGATGCATCCAATGTGTATTATTTGTGTCCCTGTAGCTATATCCATCAAACTTGCCTGTTTCCATTCTCAAGAATTTGTGGAAGCCAATTAATTCAGGTGGCTGTATTATTTTGTGAGTTTTACAATGGATTTTAAACTCAGATTCAAACTCATATAAAACATTAGATTTGTTCACAGGAAACTGTAGATCAGTCTAATTTCTCTTCACATTTAAACCAGGTTCTTTAATTCAACATAAAAATCAGTATACTTGGACAGGTTTTCTGGACGGTAATCAAAGCAAATGAATCTTGTCTAGCTTTAGTTCATGATATAAAAGGCTTACATAACTCTACCTGGGACATCTTTCTCATGGATAAATACAGTCAGAATACATCCTATTCCCTCCATAACTCTGAAAGAGTTATTGCATCTATTTAAACAGCAACATCTTTCACTCCTAAAATGGAGAAAAGGTCAACATTTACCTGTCCTTCTGGGTCCCTATGAGACTCAGCTCAAGGGAAGTAGACTGGCTCTCTAAATGCTTTGTGTTACTTGTTCTCATGGGTGGATGAATGCCCTTTGCTTAGCCATTTATTTTCTCAACAAAGATACAGAAGAAATTTTTGTAATTTGTTACATATGCATCAGTCAACTTGACTAGTGACAGGTGAAAGGAACTAACACTTATTATGATAAAGGGAACACGCAAAGAATTTACAGTGTTATTGATATAATCTGCCTTGTAGATTATATGCTTATCTATCTGCTTTAAAATATTGACCATAGCGGTCTTTCTAGTGCAGAAAAAAACGGGATTTTCCCCCCATGGTTTAGGTATGAG
>NW_017729002.1:1709142-1713810 GCF_001723915.1 Gavialis gangeticus | reverse complement strand
ACACGCAAAGAATTTACAGTGTTATTGATATAATCTGCCTTGTAGATTATATGCTTATCTATCTGCTTTAAAATATTGACCATAGCGGTCTTTCTAGTGCAGAAAAAAACGGGATTTTCCCCCCATGGTTTAGGTACCTCAGCACCTGTGACGTGTTTGCAGAGTAGATGGGGGTGGGGGAGGGCAGGGCAGAGGAGGATATAGCCACAGCAAAGAGATGAGGTTCCTGCAGCTTTTTTTTCAATGAATGCCACTTGTCTGATCAGCTGTGCAGGACCACTGATGAGCTACAGCTGAGCAGAGGAGTGGTACCTTTGAAAGTTAAAAGCAATCATTGGAGTGATTTGTCCTTGGTTCTAAAACACTGTGAATTACATGGGTTGTAAATCAACCTGATTTACAAAAAAAGGGGGGGGGCTCTACTGCATAATCTTCTTCAGTGATATATTCTCCACAGTAATACAGTTCCTTCCTTCCTTAGTAACACTTCAACTGTGCATCTAAAATGCATGATTTTGAGGTTTCACCTAATTAAAGAAAGTAGGCTTGAGCCCCTAAAATGGAAACCAAAACAGATATGTGTCACTTGAATTATTTTTGGAAGTAAACTCAAAATGCTAAACTTCATAAATTCCTTAAACACCTTAAATATTACTGACCTGAACTGAAAATGAAGTAAGGAAATACATGATGTTCTGGTGTGGTGCATGCCATAAACTATATTGCTGGTGGCCTGGTCACCAACTTTTTTTTCTTTATTTATGCTAGTTTGCTGGAAGAGTCATAATATAGAGCAGATATGCTACCCAAAGAGGAAAAAGCACTAAAGAAGAGAAAAAGTTGAAATAAATAAATAAAACCCCAATACATTTGGGGCCAAATCCTCCACATCCTTTTACTCACATTTTGTGTGAAATTCTGCCACTAAGTCACTGGGATCATGATTTCACCTTTCTCTGCAATCCAGCAAAGCAGTTGAGCACAAATTTATTTAACATTAATCACCATTAGAGTCAATGGGAGTACTGAGGCACTTAATTGGTTTGCTGGATCAAGAACACTCAGCCTTATCCAGACCCTATTGGTGTCAACAAAAGCTTTTCATTATTCATAATAGGACTTGGATTAGGCCCAGAGTCCAAGCAGCATTGCCCCAAGTGTAAGTATTTTTAGGATTGTGCCTTTCATACTTTGACCACGTGGACTGAAACCTAGTGGAAAATAGGCAAGATGTATGTGAGCTATTGGAAAAATTTCTCACTATGCAATTATCATATTCTCTCTATTCAGCATTAGTCAAAGTTCCACTTATTCTAGGAAAAGTTAAGGCAATAGTGGAGACAATATCAATAGCACTTGATTAACACTATATGAATGCAAAACCATAACTAACAGTGCATGTTAATAATTTCAAGGCATTATCCTATCTCTGTTGTTGTGGTTGTTTCCCAGAAAGCATAAAAAGAGAGATGTACTAAATCTTCTAGAGTTTCTGCAGTTACAGTACATTTAGCAGCAGTTAGATGTGAACCAGACAGCCACCCACTCCTATACTTGTAGCTGTGTAATATAACAGTAAACCTGCAATTATATTTTGTTTAAAAAATGTTGAAATTTGCCAGATAGTAAGTGTATACATGCTGTGTGCTATGGCTCATACAATCTATATTTTTCCAAAGAAATGGATTTTTATAGTATGACTATTTGACTATTATATTAGAATAAATTATTGATCTGGACCTGGGTTTGTTTATAAAACCAAAGCCTGGTTTATTTAGGCAAAATGAAAGTCCCTGGGAATGTTGTTTGGATAAGAAATAAGCTGATTTATAGTAATCTGAAGATTGGGTACAGTCACATTTTCAGTACTGTGGCATTATTTAGGAAGATTACTGTTGAATTATTAGCTGGATGTTTTACTGGAAGATTACTTTAAATCTAAGTACCCTGCCAATACTAGTTTAAATGAAGTATGTTTGAGTGACTGTTTTTGAATGCCCATTTGCAAATACCCTAAAGATTAATCAGAACTAATACATAATATGCTCTAATCAAGAGACATGACAAAGGAATATTTTTCTGTTTTTCCTACTTTATGAAATATTTGGTAAAAAAATTCTTCTGTTTAAAATTATTGTTTATTCAGTCTATTCACATTCTCTTGTATAATGATGAAGATGATAATGATAATGCCAGAGGGAGAAAATAAGAAGTTACAAAAGTATATACAATCACTTTTAATTGCTGTTGGCGCTAATGATATCCACTACTCATGGGTTTTCTAATATTTGACAGCCATTGTTCATTTGATTCTTTTTTTTCTTTTCATACTCTCTAAAAAGGGCAAAATAAGAATTTAAAAAATAAAATACTGAAAATTCATCTGCAGCTATCTTTTTTTTTTACTTTTATCCCGTGCCTTTTGATCTGATAGAAATTGTAAAGGTTACATTTCTCTACCTGTTGTATCTTTAAATATTAAAGGTAGAGGGGTCTAATCCTTCACCTGCTGAAGTCCATGTCAGCAAGACTGGGCCTTAAGAATGTAATTATCATTTAAGCTAAGTACAGACAGTCAAAAAGCCCAAGGCTAAATCAATTCAGTCTTCACAAGTTAGTCTAAGCTGTGTAGATTAAACTAATAAGCAAGTCAACAGACATACACTTTTGATTCCAGAAAGGTAGCCACATGCCTGCAGTGGCCCAGGCCAGAAGCCATGGGGGGTGCTAGAGCATGTCTTCCTTCCAGGCTGGAACAGACAGCTTGGGCCAAGGCTATCCCACCCATCACAAGGTGAGAGGGGGCTGTGGGAGAGTTGCAAAGCATACTGGGATGCTGGGGGACTGGGTTAACTTGAACAGAATTTCAATAAATCAATTTAACCAAAATCAGTGATGTAGTGATACAACATCGATCCAGGTTTATCTTAAACTGGTTCCAGCCAATATGAAAGCAGTTTATATGCACTGAACTTCTGCCATATTACAGACTTAAACTGGATTCCAGTCACTTAAGGAGTCTATGCATGTGCTCTGAGGTGGGGGGAGTGGTATTTTAATTAGAGTGGCTCTGTGGCAGAGCATCTTTGAGGGTGCTTGCCACTTGGGGGCTCCCACAGGTTCCGGTGGGAGCCTGCTTTGGAGGAGCAGCAGGGGAAACCCCCTAAGTACCATTTAAAGGGGGAAGGTGTGTGGCAGGGCAATGTTGGTGCCTGCCACTTTAAGACGAAAGCTAAGCAGCCAGCAGGTGCTTGATTAAGCACCTTGATCTCTGACTGCCTATATAAAGAGCTCAGTTCCCTGCTGGATGGGAAGGCAGTAACATTGCCTGGCTGTGAGGCTTCATGTAGCATCCTGTAGGTAAGGGCAGGAGCTGTAGGGGATGGTTAGGAGGCTCCTAGTCCTGGGCATAACCTAAAACAGCACCCTGCTGGGAGTGGGTGGCCTGGTGGAGCTCTCAGTGGTGTGGGAGCACCCAGGAAATGCCAGGCCAGTGATCACCCAGGTGAAAGGCGGGTAGGGGTGCCTCAACCCTAGTCCTCAACTTTGGGTGGGTTTGCACAACACTGGAAGCAGTTGGGGCCAAGCACGGCTGTGGCCACCAGAGACCTGTGGGGGTGCAAGACCCCAAGGGGGAAAGCTGCGGCCAGGCATGGCGGTGGCCACCTGAGCCCACTGGGGAGGAAAGTCCCATGGCCCCAAGTGAGGGGGCGGTGTGGATCCCCAGTGAAGGGGACAGAGATGAGTAGCCCCGAGTGGAGGGAGGAGTGTGGACACCCAGGTGAGGGGGCAGTGTGGAGCCCCAAGTGAGGAATTAGTCCCAGGTAGGTCTTCAGACACCTGAGGCTGAATTTTGGGCCAGAGGCAGAATAAAGAGGGCTCAGTCCAAGAGAGAGGGTTGAGTCCTGACCCCAGTAAGTCCTCCACTGCTGGGAAGCTAAGTAGCACCACGACCTGCTGTGGGAGTGAGAGTCCCCTGTGAGACCCTGAAGCACCAGTCGTGGTGTGAGGTACACCAGCTCCCACATCCAGGAAGGTCGACCTGAGAGAGTGGGGCTAATGAGAGAGGCCAGAGATAGAGTACCTCCTCGACTGGTCAATGCTGGAGTTGGGACCAGGAAGGTCAAAAGGGCCAGGGGCCCACCGTGAGGGCAATCTGGTGGTTGCGTCAGAGGAGAAAGCGGACCTCTTTAACCAATTCTTCACCTCCGTTTTCTTGTGCAGGGACTGGGACTTCCCTGCTGTGATAGAAGCCAGATTCAAGGGGATCGCCTTCAGACCTCAGGTTGGGGAGGACTGGGTTAGAGAGCTTCTGGAGTGGCTGGACGCGTTCAGGTCAGCCGGTCCGGATGCCCTCCACCCCAGGGTGTTGAGGGAGCTAGCTGGGGTTATTGCAGGGCCCCTGGCACGGCTCTATGAGCGATCATGGTGCTTGGGCCAGGTGCCAGATGATTGGAAGGTAGCAGATGTGGTCCCCATCTTCAAGAAGGGGAAGAAGGAGGACCCAGGCAACTATAGGCCCGTCAGTCTTACCTCAATCCTGGGGAAACTCTTTGAGAAGATCATCAAGGAGCACATTTGTGATGGGCCGGCATCAGAAATGATGCTCAGGGGCAATCAGCATGGATTTATTAGGGGGAGATCATGTCAGACCAACCTGATTGCCTT
>NW_017729002.1:1702612-1709033 GCF_001723915.1 Gavialis gangeticus | reverse complement strand
AACTACTTCACAGTTAGGGCGGCTAGGAGCTGGAACCAACTTCCAAGGGAAGTGGTGCTGGCCCCTACCCTGGGGGTCTTTAAGAAGAGGCTGGATGCCTACCTGGCTGGACTCATTTGAGTCCCGTTTCTTGTTTTTGGGGTTTTTGTTGTTCTCCCACCCTGGCGGGGGGTCGGGCTAGAAGATCTACTAGGTCCCTTCCGACCCTTAATCTATGAAACTATGAGGGATGCCCCAAAGCCGAGGGCCTGGGGGTCCCACCTGGCCTTAGAGGTGAGCCCAGGGCCTGTGTGGCCAAAGGTCCCGGGGGGACCATGCCTGAGAGGGGAGATAGCTACAGGAAGCTCGGCAGCCCAAATGATGGCAGAATAGGCCGCCTGAGCAGAGGGATGAAAAGGGGGGTCCTGATAGGAGGATTCTGGAGCCCAGTGTGGGGCTGGTGTGACTAACAGCTGGATGCCATCTGCAAGGCATAGGCTGCAGTGTAGCGGAGGTTCAGAGCCGCAGATAGCATCCCCTGGCATCGGGGCATAAAATGGGCAGCCTCCCACTTAATTAACATCCTAATTAATAAGAACAAGGCATGGAAGGTGAGTCAGGTGGGAGGCGTGCCCAAAGGCAAGTGGGGATCCTAGCACTGTGGCTAGGTGGGGAGACCCATTTTGCCACAGTGTCTCAGAGCCACTGGTGTTCTCATAAGAGCCTCTCTAATTAAAGCACCCACAGCGTCATGTGTATTCAATGCCCTGCACTTCAAAATGGTGGTGGGGGCATTTTAACTAAAGCTTGTTTGACAAGCTTTAGTTAAAGGACTATGCACAAATCAAAATGCAGGGAAGCTGAATTCATGTGATGCAGAGGCTGTTGGAGCATGCTAATTAGCATGCTTCTACAAGACTCACAGCAGACTCAATTGAGTCTAATTAACACACATCAGAGCAAAGGTTCGTCACGCGTATAGCTGCTCTTATACTAACTTATGCGTCATTTCTGTCCCTAGCCTTTAGGCTGGGATTTGAAAATGAACTTAAGGGACGAAGGCATCCAACTCTCACTGAATTCCCAGATGACGTAGTTTTTTCTACTAGAACGGGTCAGAATTTCTCCAGTAGACAGTTTTCTATTGGAGACTGCTGATTTGTTGAAAATATTCCATAGAGACTGTATGATTTGAAACAAGGTCTGACAGAAAGCAGCAGTTTTCAAACCTTGTTTGGATATGTCAGCTCATCTGCCAGGCTCCTCAGCTCTATACCCAGACTCCAAACCCTGAGGCTCCTTTGTAGCTCACTTACCAAGCCATTGTCATCTGGAGCTTCCAGATTCTTGGTTCTTCTGCAGCAATCCTGGTGGGATTTTGGGGATCAGTGAAGCTAGAAACTGTGAGAGCATTGGCTTCTAAACTTTCAGGCTTAATACTACTTTGTAGTCAGGACTTCCACCGTCTGCAGTTCTTGAGCACTCATCCAGACAGACTGCACCAGAGCTGGGTTGCTGAGAGCTAGGGTGTGCAGGTCCAAATTACCCAACCAGACAGATTAGGTCTGAGTTATGGATTCATGGGCTTTCCCTTCTATGGGGAACCTGAAGCACTTCATCATTAAGTCCAAACCAAGATGAAACCAAATGTAAAACTCTGGAGCCTCCAATTAGCTCTAGAAATACAGCAAACTTTGTTTAATTCACCTTGGGGATAATTTGCCACTATATTTTAATTTCTTGCTGTTCTAATTCCTTGCAATAATCTCCTCACTCCAAATTATCAACTCCTGATAAAAGGTTACTATTCCATTATTTACCATCCCCTTGAAATGGCAAACTAACCCAAGTTTACTGTATTTCCCTTTAGGTGCTTTTTGAAAATCCAAACTATAACCATTAAAATCAAGTAGGAAGGAAGGATCAGTGGAGCATTTAGCCATGGGTTCATAAAATATATACACAGACTGGTTGGGATGTAGGTGTTCCTGCCTGTAAATCCAAGACAGAAAAAGGAAGGAGACATTTCTTGAAAAATAAGCCAATTGCCAAAAAGTTCATATAAGCAAACTTTGAAAACCTTTTGAAAAAGTTGTCTCCACTGGCAAAGCCTCCTTGAGCAGCCAGAGTTTAAATAGTAAATAATTCAACATCCCACTGACCTTTATGAGTCTGGCCTTTATATAAGAATGAGCAGTTCTTGAAAAATGTCTCTAATTCAATAATCGGAGACAGAGTTGTGGCTGGTTTGTTTGGAGGATGAGTCAGGGTGTCTTCATTTTGGTTTGTTTTACAAACAGGGGGCTTGATCCTACACTTTCTGATATTAATAGGAAAGGATTAGATCAGTATCATATTTCGGGTGAAATTCTCAACCTGCTCTAAGACAAAAGAGACAAGCTTTGCACAGGGCTTGTTTGTAGGACTCAGGGGTCAGAATCCTTCCAGATCTCCCCCATCTTTGTACCATCTGTCTGCCATGACTGCAGCCTTTGCTGGCACTGGAACTGCATAGCCATGGAACCCCTACTTTCATCTTTTACCCAGTACTGCTGCTGCTTCAGTCCAACCCCCTCTTCACTTCTGCTGCAGAGCAGTTTTGCATGAACAGAGGATCTTTCAGAATTTATTATCTCTGTATGGTGAACCCCAAACATCAAGACAGGGGTATGTTTGAAATTGATGAGTTTTTTGTTAAATGCATGCACATCTAAATCACAGTATTTAACTACTCAGTATTTACGTGCATTTACGATATATTGTGCAGTCTGTGCTCACTTTACATTTTTCAAGTGCTGGGTAGTTTAGTAGGTAAGAGGTGTGGCAGTGTTTTAGGGCTCCCCCTCTATCTTTACTCCTCCCTTGCAAGCTTTTGCATTCTTTGGAGGGAAGAGAAGGTTTGGGGTAGCAGGGAAGATTTGATGAATTAGCCAAACTTACTGGCTTATCAGAACACTGATTCCCACAGACCCAAGAAGATGTACATGCCTACTTTGGTGTAAATCAGAACTTTTTTCCCCCCATATCAAATAAAGCTGCTAGTCTTCAGTGTTGATTACAGTATCTTTGTCTTCCATACAGAAAGATGTTTGTTGTGATTTTTGTTGCAGTAAGGGTCCACTAAAAGTGTTTTGTGCTTTTAAATAATAGAAAAATGCATCTTTTTGAATTGCAGGAATATTGTAGACGTTTTGTAGACGTAAACGTATATGTAGACGTTTTTCTTCAACTTTCTGAACTGTTCACACTTAAAGAAAATTTAGTATGGGGTTCAGAATGAAAGCAATTTTCCAACATATAATATATAGTGCACATCTGCTAGCCATTATTATAGCCTTATATGTACTACAATACTGTATCAATTTCAAAGAACTGAAGTATAATTTTTACAAAAGCTACTCAGCAGTATTGGAATTGTCTAAAACTTAAAACACTCCCAGATAATTCCTCAAAATGAAAGCTCCCTCCTTCACCCTACCATTGGCTCATTCCATTTTCTATCATGCGCTCAAGCCCATCCTCCCCTCAGGAAAAGATAAGATTGAAAACTAGGTTGAACCTGTATGTGTGCAGGAAGCAAAAAGACATAGGCCATCTGACATAAGGAGAAGTAATTAGCACAGCCCCACTTATGGGGTAGGGACAGACATTCAAAAAGCCTGAATTGATTCAGTCTTTGCAGGTTAGTCTAACCTGGCTAGGCTAAATCAATTTTGTAATCAGACAGACATTCCCAAAATGCAGGCACATGGCTCAGGATAGAAGCTGGGAGGTGCTAGAGCAGCCCTCCCTTCCTTCCACACCGTGATGACATGGGATGTGGCCAGGCTCCTGCAGGACACTATGACTAGCCCAGCAGGGAATTGATAACAGTGTTTATCACCTAATTAGGAAAACAGAGGGACATTACCAGCTACTTGTTGATTCTACCTGTTGATTCAGCATGGACCTTAGCCAGCATGTGGTCTGCTAGCTAATACACAGACACCCCTTGGCAAGGCAGAGGGGAATTCCTGCTTAGCAGGGAGTGGGAGAGGGGGAGGGGAACCTCCAGCCAGGGAGTAGAGGGGAGGGGCCAGCCATGCTGTGGAGCAGAGAGCCCCCTCCCAGCCCAGAGAGTGTGCTGGGATCCTGGGGGTATCTGGTTTATCTTAAATCAGCAAGGGGTCTGGGACAGACTTTGCATAAACCAGTTTGACCCAAATCAGTTAAGTCTGATTCAACCACATTTATCTCAAACCAGTTTCAGCCATTCTCAAATTAGTTTTTGTGCACTGAATATTTGTTCTGTTGCAAGTTTAAACCAGTTTCTGATCACTTAATCTGGTTTATGTATAATGTCTGTCCCTAGCCACAGAGTTCTTTTCCAGCCAAACACAGCTCCTGATGCATAGTTAATGAGAAGCATAATCTAGTTTAAACAACAGCAAGAGAGAGGAGAAAATGAGAGAAAGCAAATGACCAGCACCCAGCCTGACCTCTTCCAAACTGAGAATGAGTGTCAAGGAGCAGTATGAAAAAAGGCAAATGAAACAAATCAAACCTTAATGCAGTTCAGCAGGAGAAAAGGCATTTCAAGTTCCTGCTAGGAAAACCAATAATGAAGATAACTGAGGAGAAAAACAATAAAATGGAGAATACTGACAATTGATATTGTTTTATCTATTTATTTTGAATACTCATTACCTATTCCCTTCCAAACAAAGATCATGTAGAAAAGAGAATGGATTGTCCATGCAATCGGAAAACTGCTGCTATATCTCATTAAATATAAAGAACTTATTGGATCATTAAGCTTCATTACTTTTCTAGAGACTAATGCAGTGCTTTTATTTGGGGCCACACAGCAGTGGTAGCACAGGATGTTTATAGTTAGGCTACCAGTTCATTCAGTAAGTTGTTAAGAAATGTATTATTAAGATGTAGCTAAGTAACTATGACACACAAACAAAGCATTTGAGCAGTTTGATTATTTTCACTTCATATCCAGTTCACCTGAGGGTCAGCTCTCTTCCTTCCTTCTTTTACTTGGCATAATATTTGGTATTATATCAAGTATGACCTCATGGGCTAGATTAATCATTGAGAAGATGTGTTCACACGGCCTTTGTTGCAATTAAGTCCCACTTAAATGATGTATTTTCAATATGTCTTAAGTGGCATGTAGGCCTAGCATTGGCCCTCCAAATAAGAATGACTTCCCCTTCACAAGACTCTGGATCCTATTGTCAGTTAAATCGTGACTCCATTGCTAACAGGGGCCTCTTTGGACAATGCTGGTGTTAGGAATAAGTGCTGGACTGGTTAGCCTCAGGAGCTTACAGTAGGCCAGGGACAAGGAGTTGAAAGGGAAGGGAAAAGTCAGGGAAGCAGAAAGTAGAGCTGGAAGAACACTGTTGCTAGACTCAAACACAGGAAGGAGGAAACTGCAGCTTAGAGCCTGACTTCCTTAAAGGTGGCTTAAATGAAACTATCACAGAGATGGCAAACAAAAAAATATCACACCGTAAGGGTGATTCAGTTTGCTACAGCAAATCGTTAGGGTGATGCAAAGAATATCAGTTAGACACATGAGTAGAGACTGAATTGGCTGATAACTCCACTCTTTTCCCATGAATGTATTGGAGAACATGATAGAGTTATTTTTGTGGGGTCAGGATACTAGTAATGTCTTAAGTCCCTGTTGATATGAGACTGTTTCTCCTGATGGCCTTCCCCCTCATTTCCCTAAGAATACAAAAAGGGAAGAGGTAGAGGAGGAATTAAAAAGGAAGGGGTCCTGTCTCAAAGGTCTGAGTGTGGAGCATTGATCTAGAGGAAGCATAGGGAGCCTCTCATCTGAAGCTAGGGATCACAGGCTGCAAAGCTTCTTTGGGTGCCCCATACTCTTCCCCCACTGCTTTTCTCTCTTACACACAGGTCCAGGGGCTCATGTAAAGGAGTGGTATTGTAGCCTCTGAGGTTTGGGGCAGTGGGAGCCCTCATGGGCATAGTTAGGGAACATCTTCTGTACTTCTCCTAGCAGATTCACTGCCCTTTCAGAGTTGTTCATGAGTGAGGAATAAAGGGATTTTTCCTTATTTCCTCCTTTATCCTGCACGTTTATGTAATGGCAAAGCACAATCTATCCCTAAATGTCATTTTCCTCTATTGTCTTTCCTCCATTTTCTTTCTCAGTAAGTTTTTTTTTTGAGCTATAGTCAGTTCTTCACAATCAGATTTGCAAACATTTAGAATAACTTATTAAAATGACCTTCTTATGCAGATGAATGTAAAGGGTTTATGAGCATACCAGTTTCCCTAATTAATGCCCCTGAGAATTTTTTTTTTTTATTTAATGGTTTCTTAATGCTAAAATGTCTTAATTTTATGGTAAATTATGTCAACTTTCCCACTACTTTGACTTGACTGATGAAAGGGAAAAGTAATCTGTCACCTACAG
>NW_017729002.1:1682973-1697612 GCF_001723915.1 Gavialis gangeticus | reverse complement strand
CCCTGAGAATTTTTTTTTTTTATTTAATGGTTTCTTAATGCTAAAATGTCTTAATTTTATGGTAAATTATGTCAACTTTCCCACTACTTTGACTTGACTGATGAAAGGGAAAAGTAATCTGTCACCTACAGTAATCATGCCACCTCAAATGGAGGTTTTTCCTGTATTTACATGATGTGCTGATTCTCCTCTTATCCACTAATTGCATTTATAGTTATAACATATTAATCCAGAACTAGTTTATCATCATTTAACATTCATCCCTGGGATCCACCTTTTTAAATTCAGATTTTAAAAGCAATTGTAAATATAGGTAATGTTATGCTGGCTTCTAGCAAGCATGTCTTCAATCTCTGAGCAGTCAAAAACCTCCTTAAAGCATATGGGGTGCAGCCAGAAGTGACAATTTTCACCTGATCTGCCCACAGAAAGCAACCTATAGTCATGACCAAAACTCGAGTGAATGGCTGCAGACAAACTAAAAAATGGCTGATTGGGTGAAAATCTGAACCCTCATTGCATGAGAGTTCATATGAAGATGTTTCTAAACATAGGATCTTCTCTAGCTCATGTCAGCGCTGCCTGCCAGTCTCAAGCTGTTTCCAGAATGGGTGAGCGAAGGGGAGCAGGCAGAATTCAGTCTGGGGTTTTATTAGCCTCGCTAGAGGGCAGGATGGGTGTATTGGAGCCCCCTGCCTCTTACCCTTCCCCAACAGCCAAAGCAGCACTTTTAGGAAGAAAGAAGCTTCTTCTGGACAGAGACTTGGACTGGAAGGAGGTTTCAAATTGTCAGCAATGAAACAAACATATTGCTTGTTCCCACTGTAATCAGCAAAACAGGACTTTGAGTATGTTCTTTGGAAGCAAATATAATTTCACCAAGTTCCGTCATAAATATTTTCCAGGGACCTTTGCCTTTGTCCCTGGACATGTTGTGCCTGTATTTGTCCTGAAACAAAAATGTCCTGGGATTGGCATGTAAATACATCACCCTTCTAATTGGGGTTTAGTGGGCAGCTGGATGCAATGCTGCTTTTATGCCATTGATTCAGTGATGCAATTCTGCAATAAAAAATAGGGTTAAAAGGGAACTCAGGAGGTGATCTAATCCAAACCCCCTGTGCAAAGTTCAACCAGCCCCAACTATATCAATCCAGCCCAGGCTTTGTCTACCTGGGCCTTAAAAACCTCCAAGGACAAAACAACTACAACCTTTCTGGATAACCTGTTCCAGTACTTCACCACCCTCCTAGTAACAAAGTTTTTCCTGCTATCTAACCTAAACTTCCCTTGCTGAAACTTGAGACCTTTGCTCCTTGTTCTGTCGTCTGCTATTACTGAGAATAGTCTAGCTCCATCCTCTTTGTAATCACCCTTCAGGTAGTTGAAGGCTGCTATTAAATCCCCTCTGTCTTCTCTTCTGTAAACTAAATAAGCCCAATTCCCTCAGCCTCTCCTCAGAAGTCATGTGCTCCAGCCCCCTAATCATTTCCCATGCTATCTGCTGTACTCTGTCCAATTTGTCCACATCCTTTCTGTAGTGGGGGGTCGCAAAACTGGACACAGTGCTCCAGATGTGGCCTCACCAATGCTGAATAGAGGGGAAGAAACTTGATCTACTCAGAATACTCCTACTGATGCAGCCCAATATGCTGCTAGCCTTCTTCACAAGAAGGGCACACTGTGGGCTCATTCAGCTTACTGTCTACTGTAACCTCCAGGACCTTCTCTACAGAGCTGCTGCTCAGCCAGTTGGTCCCCAACCTCTACAAGTGCATGGGATTGTCCCATCTGAAGTGCAGGACTTTGCACTTCTCTTTATTGAACCTCATGACATTTCTCTTGGTCCGATCCTCCAATCTGTCTAGCTCACTCTGAATATTAGCCCTACCGTCCAGTATATCTACTACTCCCCCCAGCTTGGTGCAATCTGCAAACTTGCTGTGGGTGCACTCCATTCCATCTTCTAACCCTCTGCCTGCCAACTAGACACTGAGCTATTGATTACCACCCTTTGAGCTGAATGATCCAGACAGTTTTGTATCTGTCTTACAGTCTCTTCATCCAACCCATACTTCCTTAGCTTGCTTGCAAGAATGTTGTAAGAGACCAAATCAAAAGCCTTTATAAAGTCAAGGGGTGTAGGTTGTAGCCATGTTGGTCTAAGGACATAGGCAGACAAGGTTCTTTGGGTCAATCCGATATCTTTTATTAGACCAACTTAAATAGTTAGAAAACAATTTTTAAGCAAGCTTTCGGGTTCCATCCAGGAAGAGAACACACCAACCGCTGAAACTTCCTTAGCCTGATGAAGAGTTTTTGAACCCAAAAGCTTGCTTAGAAATTGTTTTCCAACTATTTTAAGTTGGTCTAACAAAAGATATCAGATTCACCCAAAGAACCTTGTCCTCCTTTATAAAGTCAAGGTATATCATGTCCATTGCTCTCCCTTCCTCCATAGAGCCAGTAGTCTCATCAATGGATTCGTTGAGGACCCACTCAATGATTTTTCCAGGGACTGAGGTGAAGCTAACTGGTCTTTAGTTCTCCGGATTCTCCTTCTTCCCTTTCTTTAAGATGGGTGCTATATTTGCCCCTTTCCAATTGTCTGGGACCTCTCTCAATTGCCACAAGTTTTCAAAGATAATGACCAGCGGGTCTGCAATCATATTGGCCAACTCCCTCAGCACCCTCAGGTTCATTGCATCTGGCCTCATGGTCTTATACACATCCAACTTTTCTAAATAGCCCCTGTTCTTTTACCACTGCTGGCTGCTCACCTCCTCCCTAAAGCATGCTGCCTGGTGCTCTAGTCTGGGAGCTGACCTTTCCTGTGAAGACTGAGGTAAAAAAGACATTGAGTCCTTCAGTCTTTTCCACATTATCTGTCACTAGGTTGCCTCCCCCATTCAGTATGGAACCCCCACTTTCCCTGATCCTTCTCTTGCTACCAACATACTTGTAGAAACCCTTCTTGTTACCCTTCACATCCCTTGTTAGATGCAACTCCAATTGCACTTCAACCTTCCTGACTTCATTCCTGCATGGCCAAGCAATGCTCTTTATACTCCTCCCTAGTTATTTGTCCAAGTTTCCCTTCTTATAAGCTTCATTTTTGTGATTTAGTTTACTGAAGAGTTCCCTGCTAAGCCAAGATGGTCTTCTGCCATGCTTGCTAATCTTCTTGCACATCAGGATGGTTTGTTCCAGCACTCTTACTAAGGCTTCTTTAAAGTTCAGCCAGCTCTCCTGGACTCCTCTCCTCCTCAGTCTGGCTTCCTATGGGATCCTGCCCATAAGTTCCCTTAGTGAGGGAGTCAAAGTATACTTTTCTGAAATCCACAGTCCTTACTTTGCTGCTTTTCTTCCTTCATTTCCTCAGGACTCTGAACAGTTTGTGGTCACTACTGCCAAATTGCCATCTATTTCTACATTCCCCACCAATTCTTCCTTGTTTGTAAGCAGCAGGTCAAGAAGAGCACACCCCCTAGCTGGCCTCTCCAACACTTGCACCAGGAAGTTATCCCCAACACTCCAAATACTTCCTGGATGCCTGTGAAGTGCTGTTTTGCCCTCCCAGAAGACGTTGGGGTGATTGAAGTCCCCATGAGGATACCAGTAGAGGATAACTGTTCAGATGCACTTTGATATCTCAGGATAAACTTTTAGCATTTCTTAACCTGTGAACCTTTTTAGGTTCTCCTGGGGACAACAGAAATGGACATCTGAATGATTGCACTTTTTTTTTTCCCTGGGATAAAATGGTTTACCCTTGGACAAATGTGTCATCTGTTTGTAACCTAATTGGAATACCCTGCAGGGCCTCAGTATTGGCCACCTGCCTAGGCTAAAAGAGGTCATCACAATAAGTGATCTGCAAAATTTTGAAATTTGATTTCATAGCTATTGCTATTCTTAAGGCCTCAAGGCATTTATTTTACACTCTGTGAATTTTCATGTATATCACTTACAAGAAGAGGGATTTGGGGATCTGAATGACCTGGATTTTGCTCCTCAACACTCCGTTTTAAACTCTTACTCTCTAGATTAGGCCAAATCTTGCCAAGTGGCAATTATTTCCAAAGTACTTCAAAGGAGAAAGATCTACAAGCCCTTATGTGATTTCCATTGTGCCTTGGGTGACTGGTGCCTCCCAAGTCTGGAGGGCACCAGATCACCAATGGGGGGGTAGGGGGGAAGGGCCAGCAGTCAAGCGCTGAGCACAGAACCCCCAGCAGCAAAACTGGCAAAACCAGAAATGTATTTCCGCTGGCGCTTCCAGGGGGTACACTGCCAATCTCAGGGGGTGCACATGCACCTGCATGCATCCCCTATGTATCATTGTGTAGAATTCTATGTTGTATTCAGGATATTTTTAGTGGCATATAATTTAAACAGAGGGCAGCTAACTTTGTGAATTTGTGGAACAAGGGGTGGTTCCTTCTTTTGTAGCTACAGTCATGAGAGAGCACTTTTGGAAAACTAGAGTAGAATGTCTAGTCCAGGGGCAGGCAAAATATGGCCTGCAGGCTGGATTCAGCCCACCAGGCCATTCTGTCCATCCCACAGGGCCCCTAAAAAAAAAAAAAAAAAAAAAAAAAAAAAAAAAAAAAAAAAAAAAAAAAAAAAAAAATCAGGAACAGATAAACATTTTCTAGCTATCTCTCAAAGATGACAGGAGCCAGGGGCAGTAGGAGCCAGGGAAAGCCAGTATTAGAACCCTGCAGCCCAGCAGGAAGGTGTATGGGCAACTGACCCCTCCTAAGGGCCAGGAGGCTCCTGCCAAGTCCTGTGGTCCAACCATGCAGCCAGGAACCACATGGTGCCGGAGTGCTGCAGTGGCAGGAAGGAAAAACAGTGGCAGGCAGGGCTCAGTGGGAGTGAATGGGCATGCAGGAGCACAGCAACAGCCAGACATAAGCATGGGGTCCATGCTGGTGTCCCAGGGCCAGGACTGGTGGGGCCCACAGTGGAGCGGCAGGAGCATGGGGCCTGGATCAGCAGGGGCTCTATGGAGGTGGGATGGGCTGCGCCAGCAGGAAAATGGGGGAGCTGTCACTGCACTCCCATGTGCCTGCTCACTGCCACTCACTCCCACCTGCCACCATTTTCCTGGCTCCTAACTGCATTGCCATGTCTGCTTGAGCACAAGGACTGCACTGGTACCCCAGGGCCAGGAGCAGAAAGGTGTGTGTGTGTGTGTCTTTGCGATAAGGGAGGGAAAGAGAGCAATGAAGGAGGGTCAGGGTGTGCATGTCTGTCTATCCATGTATGCATGCATGTGTGCATGTGCGTGGCAGGGAGGGAGGGACAGTGTGGGTGGGCAGTGAGAGGGACTGTGTGCAATGAGGGAGAGAGAGACTATGTGTTCATAGGGCGAGTTCCACATCCACTGTACACATGCACCCACACCCTCCCTTGCACTGGCATACACCCACACCCCCACCACACAGTCCCTCACACACCCTAGCCACCCTTTCCCACACACAACCCCCCACAAACCCCATATATCCACACACCCACATACTCCCTCACCCCCACCCCATCCACCCCCAGACACACCCACACCCTCCCTCACACCCCACATACCCACTCACCCACAGCACCCCACAAACCTATATCCAGCCCTCATACCCCCTACCCCACACAATATACAAGAATAAGACTTCATTTTAAGCTATTGTGTGGTCACATCTTTGTATACTACTCAAACACATGTAAATTAGGACAGAAAAGTTTTTTGAAATCAAATTAATGAATGTTATAGATGTTCAATTTTTAGAATAGAATTTGGTATTTTTCTGGTTCAGAGATGGCAAACTCCCTTGCTGAAAGGAGTACTTCTGGGGGCAAGGGGAGGGACTTCTGCCAGCAAAGGTCAGGGGGTGGGACTTCTGGTCACAAGATGGCATCCAGGGGGTGAGGCACTTGTCAAAGGCCACAGGTCTACCCGTGTGGCCTTTGACAGCTTGCCAAGACTCAGTAAGCAGCCCTCCAGCCAAACTAACTGCCCACCCCTCACCTAGTCCTTTATCTTACCTCTCTGTCAGGGTGCACATACTTGTTACAGTAAGTATATCACGCAGAGAAATGTTGTTTGGACCCCTAGTTAACATGTCAGTGTAACAAGGGGCCTGCTCGGGGCCGATCCAACCATGGCCCGCCCACCTGTTCCTGGGCTAACCACCCATGTTCTTGCCCGCCATGCCTTGATGTTAATTAGTTCAATAGATGTTAATTAGTGGGATGCTGCCCATTCAATGCCCCGATGCCAGGGGGCACTATCTGAGGCTCTATTCCTCCCCTGCACCACAGCCTAAGCCTTGCTGATGGCATCTCAATGTTATTATAATCACCGGCCCCCACTCTGGGCCCCAGAATCCTACTGATTGAACCCCAACCCGGAATCCTCTCCTCAGGTGGACTCTTCCACCATCATACCAGGTAGCATAGCTCCCTGAGCTGGTTGCCCTTCGGGTGTGATTTCCCCCCCCCCCCAACCAAGACTTTTGGCTACTAGCCCTGGCCCACCTCCAGGCCAGTTAGGACCCCAGGCCCTCAGCTCTTGGGTGTCCCTCATGGTAGGCCCCAGGCCCTTTGACCCTTCCAGTCCTGGCCCCAGCATAGGTCAGTCAGGGGAAACTCAGGTCTTGAGTCTACGCCCCTTTCCTCTCTCTGAGGGTCCACTCTCTGGGCCCTCCAAAACAAGGGGTCACCCACCCAGTTGTAGGGTCTATGGGTTAAGGTGCCCCAACCCACCTTTCACCAGGGTGATAACTGGTCTGGCATTTCCTGGGGGCTCCTGTACCACTGGGAGCCCCACCAGGCTACCCACTCCCAGTAGGGTGCAGTTTTAGGTCATGCCCAGGACCGGGAGCCTCCTTACCAACCCCTACAGCTTCTCCCTTAGCTCCAGATGATATCAGCAGCCCTCCAGCCAGGCAATGTTCTTGCCTGGCCCTCAGCAGTGGAACTGCCGTGTTTATAAGGTCAGCCCCAGATCCAAAAATGGCTGCCCTCATCAGGCATCTGGTAGCTGCCAGCTCTAGGCCCTTAAAGTGGCAGGCACAAACAGTGCCCTGCCACATTCAGCAATGCATTTTTATGGTGTGTTTGCAAAACAATATTCCCTTAAGTTATCTTTGATGGTACCATAAAAATAGAACAGGCTTCCTAAGAGGAAAGAAATAAACAACTAGTTTGTTAAAAGAGAAAAGGGCCTAAGCTAACTTCTAAACTGCACCGTAAGCATTCTCCTGTGTTTATATACATTCATGCCTTTGACTAGCCTTTTCTTTCATTTAGTAAATATTGGGGGTTTACAATCTGAACTGTAACTAGTAGATGACCAGTTTTTTGCAGAGAAACAGTTGCTCATAGAGCACTTGCTTGACAAGGTAGAGGGGCTTATAGACCGCCAAGGTCTGGAACAGCCTGCCATCAGAGGTGGTTCAAGCACCTACACTGAACACCTTCAAGAGCAAATTGGCTGTTTATCTTGCTGGGATCCTATGACCCCAGCTGACTTCCTGCCCTTTGGGCAGGGGGCTGGACTCAATGATCTTCTGAGGTCCCTTCTAGCCCTAATGTCTATGAAATCTATGAATCATAAATGCATAAGCTTTTGTGAGCCTCAACTCATTTATTTAAGTGCATAGCATGATGAAATGAGTTGTGGCTCACAAAAGTTTATTCATCTTTGATTTTGTTAGTCTAAGCTGCATCTCTACCTTGCCTTCTGTCTGACTTCAGACTAACACTGCTGGCTACCTCTCTCCTTCCCTGTATGAAACAAAGTGCATGCAAATCTGCAAAGGCAGCTGAAACCAGGGAGGAGAATGTAGAGTTGTATAGTTTCATAGTTGGACCCTTCCGATCCTACCTAAGCAGATCATCAAGTCCACCCCCCTGCCATGAGCAGGAAAGGATGCTGGGGTCAAACAACCCAGGCTGGGTGGTTGTCTAGCCTCCTTTTGAAGACCCCCAGGGTAAGGATGAGCACCACTTCCCTTGGAAGTTGGTTCCAGCTCCTAGCCACCCTGACTGTGAAGTAGTGCCTCCTGTTGTCTAGCTTGAATCTACTCTCAGTCAACTTATGGCCTTCGTTCCTTGTTACTCCTGGTAGTGCTCGGGGGAACAGGGATTCTTTCATTGCCTGCTGGTCCACCTTGGCAAGTTTATAGGCAGCCACCAGATCCCCTCTCAGCCTTCTTTTGTGGAGACTGAACAGTCTCCCGTAGCCTCTCCTTGTAGGGCCTCCTTTGCTGCCCCTCCTCTGGACCCTCTCGATGCTGTCCACATCCCTCTTGAAGTGCAGTGCCCAGAACTGGATGCAGTACTCTAACTACGTCCTGACCAATGTCGCATAAAGGGGGAGGATCACCTCCTTGGACCTGCTCATGATGCATCTGTGGATGCATGACAAGGTGAGGTTAGCCTTCGTGACTGTGTCTCCACATTGGTGGCCCATGTTCATCTTGGAATCAATAGCAACTGCAAGATCCTTTTCTGCCTCTGTGCTGACAAGAAGAGAGTTCTCCAGCCTGTAGGTATGGTGCTGGTTCTTCCTCCCCAGGTGCATCACCTTGCATTTGTCAGTATTGAAACCCATCCTATTCTCATCCACCCACCTCTGTAGCCTGCCCCCCTAGCTGTAGCTCTGTCCCTCTCTTCTAGTGTGCTCATCCCCACATGAAAAAAATCCAAACAAGTTCTAGTACCTGAACGACAAGAGCTGCCAACTACTACCAACAGAGGAACACACAGAACAGAAGAGAATGGGCAGCCATGTGTTGTATGTAGGGGTGACTTGTTGTGGTTAGCTTTTTGAGTCATGAGGGCTGTAGAAAAATATGTTCCAGAGGATAGAAGGATCAGACAACAGGGAAGAAATCACAGAGGGAAAAGACTAAGTAACCAAATTTTGTGGAGGACAGTGGAATGGAAGAGATGGAGTGGGCAAAGAGAGAAACTGAAAAGAAGTAATAACCATGTGAGTAACTTTTTGAGAAATTGGGTTATGGCTGTAAATTAACTCCAAAAGAAAAACAAAAGTTTGGAACAGAGAAAGCCATCAGAAGCTGAGAGGAGCAGCAGTGATAGCATCTCATGGTGGGAAGGAATGATTTAGAAGACTGTTTTGAGCCATATCTAGTGTAGTCTTAGCCTGATAATGCAAACAGACTTTGAATGATGCCTTTACATGTCAGTTCTGTTGACCCACTTTCAGAGATTTTGACTGACTCCTTGATGACTAGCTGCAATCAGTGCAAGATGGGGGATGGTGAATTCTGAAGGTAAGAGGAAGTGAGAGTGCAAAATAAGTGAAATAAATTATAACAAGTCAGAACGGAGGGATCAGGATAGTTACAGGTGCTGAAAACTACCACGATAGCATTGTGCAGTATGCCTGTCCTCCAACTGCGTGGGGCCCTTCCATTCCAGTGTCATAGCTAAAAACCACAAATCGTGTACCTACAAGAATGTTTAAAGCTTCATTGGAAGGATTTAATGAGCTTCAGAATGGTCTTATTGAAGAACATGAGCATTTTTGTTGTCAGGATGATTTATTAGTAACTGTGTCCATTAACATTTTAAAAATACTCAATAACTCCTTTGATACACCTTGTAAATTAATCTTAATATATATGTGGCAGGGAACCGCTTACCCCAGTAATTGACATTTAATAGGATACAATAGCTACAATTTCAGAAAATAACTCCTAAAAAGTAGTTTAACTCTTAATTAGCCATATGGAAAGAGTCACTCTCCATTGTACAAACAAGGTTATTTACATGTGAAATTTATACAGGAAGAATGAAAACTCTGGAAGTATTTAAAGCTTCAGAATAAGGCAAAGTGTGTGTATTAATATAGTTAGCAAATAGTAATGCAAACCATTAAAAAATATGGCAAATGGAATGACAACTATGTTTTCAACCTAGTTTAATCTGGTTGTTTCTACTACATTTATCACCCACAGATGCATGTAGTTTGTTTTTGTTATATGGGAAGACTAGGTCAAAGAAATAAATTCCAGAAGTAGTGAGACTGTGGTGATTTTAATATCTTCTGAGAATAAGTCCTGCCACATGGGGACAGTTTTCTAAGAAGCTCTACTTTGCACATGAATCTCAGCTTTCATGTTTCAGTAAAACACAACTGTCAGAGGAGCCTGTACTCTTGGAGAGTGAGGTGCTTCTGTAGGTATCTTGGCCTAATCTCATAGCTGGTTTCAAATATAAAAAAAACAAGTTATGATTTTGGCGCTCTAATTGTTTTATCTTAAAAAAAATTCATGCATGATCCAGGTTAACCTTCCACTAGCTGCAGTGAGCATTTATTCTGAGGACAGCAGGATGCACTCCATACTTAAAAGCAAGTTATTTTTGGATAACACCGAAGAAGTTGTCACTACATAGAAAACAGTAACCCAATATTGCTTATCCTGAACAGCACAGTTGCCAATGACAAAGCATTCTGCCTTATTTAAATTTGTTATAATGGCAATTTTGTGGCAAAGACTATCTACTGCAAAATCTTTATTCTTAGTTACATTTTGTGCTTGCTAAGAGGAACACGACTCATATGGTAGCACTGATATTAACAACTAGACCAGTGGTTCTCAATCTGCAGCCCAGTCAGCATACTGATGTGGTCCATGTGACCTCCTGTTTAAAAAAACAAGTAAAGATTGCCACCCATGGTTTGTTAGTCTGGGAGCCAGGTTTTCTGTTTGCCATGGAAAAACGTGGATTTCTCCTTTTAAGGAGATAAACACAAATTTTCCCCTGTTAAGGAGAAAAACATGGAGAAAAATATGGGAAATAGTGGGTTTCCCTTTGCAGGCTGGCAGAGTTCAAAGGTGTGCTTGGGTCTGGGGGAAGCAGGAGGAGGGCAATCGGAGGCAAGGGGCACCTGCATGTGTGGCAGCCAGGCAACATGGAGAGCAGCTCCCACAGCTCCCTCCAATCTGTGCGTGGAGGAGGTGGGGGGGACAAACTGGGATCCCCATGGTGAGGGAGGAAGGGAGTAGAGTAGGGCAGGGGAGGGCCGAGGCTGGGGGTGCTACCCAGCTGGAGCAGTTCGTGGGACGAAAATGTGCAGTCACAGGGCCCAGCTGGGGAGTAGGATAGAGCTACAGGCAGCAGACACTCCTGAGGAGGAAGGCATGGGGTGGCACATGCCCCCCAAATTTGTGCACAATTGGGGCTGGATGTGGGCTACCTTCTGCAGGCTAAGGGCTCCCCACCCTGCTGCTCTCCCCCTGGGGGCCTCTGTGGTAGAGCAAGGTGCGGAGGATCAGTGCTGCTGCTGGGAGCCCCATGTTGGCTGCGCCACCATAACAAGGTGCCCCCTACCCACCTGGCAGCAGCAGGGGGTACAACTCCATGCTGCTGCTGCTGCTGCTTCCAAGTGAACAGGGCATGCTTCATCATGGTGGTGCAGCCAGCTTGGGGCTCCCAGTGACAGCATCAAGCCTGTCTGGTCCACTCGGCTGCATAGGCCCCAAGGGAAGGGCAACAGAGCAGGGAGCGCTGAGCCCTCAGTGGGCAGCCTGCATCCTCCCTCTCCCATGGGCTCTGCTCCAGCTGTGCCACCTATGGGGTAGGGGGTGGGAGCCAGACTCCGCACTCCACTCTGGCCACAGCAGCTGCCACCTCCTGCAGGTGGCAGCCAGGACTGAGTACTGCTGGGGGTACAGAGGGCTGTGAGCCCTGGCCCTGTATCCCTGGGGCCCCCCTCATCTGTGGGGTGCAGCCCACATAACACATTGAGACCTGCAAGTGTGGCCCACTATGGCAAATGGATTGAGAACCAATGGATTAGACTTATTACTTTGCCTGTGATGACTTACTTTTTACAGACAAGTTCTTTTAAAGGCAATAGCATATAAATAACAGCCACTGTGGCTGAAGTCCATCATAACCAACTTAAGCATTCAGATGCTCTTGCATTCTTCTAGTGATACTATAAAACCAACGTGGTCCCATGTACTTTATTTATAAAACTGTATTTAGTATGCAAACCAATGAGCAATGTAACAATTCTGTTGAACTGCGTAATACAATTTTTAGGGACCTACCCAAATTGAGGTGGCAGACAGGTGATTTTGCAGGCTGACTGCAGTGCCAGCTGACATTCACAGGGTTATTGTAGTGAGTCCCTCTACCCCCGCAGTTGTTCTGCTCCTCACTGAAGATTGGCTGAGATGGCTGCCTTTCAATATTTATCCTTATCCTGGATAAATATATTTTTTGATTCCATTATGACTTGCAGTAGTCCCAGCAGGCTCTCTGTGCAGATGGCATTTATCTCTTTAACACAATGAGTGCCCTCTCTTCAAGAGGAAAAAAAAATATCTTTCCCTCTTAGATCAGCTGGAGCTGAACATATTGTAGAAAGGTCCCTCCACTTGTATGATACCTCTTTTCCCTATTCCTGAAGCCTCACTAAAGGAAGCTTTTTTTTTTTTTTGCCAGTTACTGAGTAATTCCAGTGCAAATGGCTAAGAAGTAGTACAGGGAAAGATGTGTTCTGGTGTAGTATTAAGGCCTACTGATTGCATTCATGGACCGTTTTATCCTGTAATTTTATTAGGAAGCCAGTTCCCCTTTTAACTTTCCTTTGCCTATTGCTGTCACCATTGCTGCTGCTTAAAAAGATACTGGGATAAAGTACTACATCTTTGTAAATTAGATGACAACTTTTTTGTGTTCTACATTTACTCCAAATCTACATCAGGATGAAAAGCGTAAATGTTGGCTTAATGTTTTATGGTGTTTACATTTTCTGTTTGAGAGCCTGAGTTCTGATTCAGAGACTCTTTCTACCCAGAACTGCTTGGCATACAGACTGATTGATTTATTACCATGCTGAACCAACTGTCTAATAACTTTTCCCTATGCCTCCCAAAATTTGTTTTAGATCATATCTCTCTCCTCCCCATGTAACCCAATACCCCTTCCCAAGTAACAGCTTAAACATGCCTTTTGTAAATCCTTTATCTAGTGTGGCACTAATTCAGAAAGCACCAAAGTATGTACTTAAAACTTGAGTCCTTGTGAGGGGAAAAAAGAAAATATCTTCTATATGCACTAAATATGGAACTGGTACAAAATGGTGAAAAAGGCAAACTAAACAGGGATTTCTTTCCTACTCTGGTGTGTACATAAAGAGAAAATCTCATGGTTCCCATGCTTACAATATGCTACTAGCTGAATCCCCAGATTTGCTTATAATTTATTCCTAACTAATCTGAAAATACAATGTTCCTTACATTTAACTGGGTTAAATTTAAATTCTATTATCCTTCAGACTAATGTCACAGAACATTGTGGGTTGAGCTCTCCTTGGGAGTCTGCAGCCATTCTCTTCCCAGAACGACTGAGGTCAGACTTCCAGAGGCATGGTTTTATTTGCTAACTAATGTAACAGAACACAAACTACAGCTTAAGTTTCTCTTTGAGTCCAGTGTCCGTGTGTTCCTATTCCCCCTGTTCAGATGGTCATTTTCTCCTCTTGCATGGTAACAAACTACACCTGCCAAAGGGAGCAAGCAAATGTATTCAGCAGTTTTAGGCAAGACTCAGGGCAGCCTTATTCAGTGTCACAGATCCTGATACCTGCTTAGAGAAGGACTGGAGTCATAACTTGACATGGTGCTGCCCTGGACAGCATAGGGGAAGGCAGAAGCAAGTGCTTACTTCTTTGCACAGTGGCAGCCACATGTGCTAGCAGCACAGGCTGCTGCTGCCTCCGTGCAGGCTCTGACTGCTGCAGCAGCAGGAGTGCTATGGGTTCCCTGGGCACTGCTTTGGTGCTGCCTCTGAATTGGCACTGGCATTGGTGCCCAGTAGGGCTGTACAAAGCTTCAGTCCCTGACTGGATTTGGCAGAGATTCAGCCCAATTCAGTGGCTGAATCTCCGAATCCGAACTGAATCGGAGGACCCTTTAATCTCTCTGAAACAAATCGGAACCCTCCGAATCAATTCAGAGAGATTCAGAAAGATTCGGCGATTCAGACATAGACACAACTTTAAATGTTTTTTCTACATACCTCAAGGTAGCAGACGGCTTGTGAATGCTGCGATGCTGGGGTGGATGGAGCATCCCAGAGGAGCACAGGGGGCTCCCCAGAGTGCTCAGCAGCAGACCTGGAAGTGGAGCAGAAGTGCTTCCAGTCCACTTCCAGGTCCACAAGAGAGCATCTGGGAGGGCCCATAGTGCCCCCCCGGCTTGGCGACTGGTGACTCCTGGATCTGGGTGGGCACCTGGGGACACCCTGCAGCCTATTGCTGAGCCAGGGAAGGCATGGTGGAGCCCCCCAGTGTGTTCCCCTAAAGTACTTCCAGTCCACTTCCGGGTTCACTGCCAAGCACATGCCACACCCCCCCACACACACACTCCTATGGGACACTCCATCTGCCCCAGCATTGCAGCGTTCATGATCCATGCCTGGTACCTCGAGGTATGTACAAAAAACATTTAAAGCTGTGTCTATCTTAAAAAACACTTTAAGCTGTGGGGGGACGTGGGCACACTAGAAGGAAGAAGCAGGCTACAATCGGACCTAGACAGGTTACAAGGGTGGGTGCATGAGGATAGGATGGGTTTCAACACAGACAAGTGCAAGGT
>NW_017729002.1:1672936-1677973 GCF_001723915.1 Gavialis gangeticus | reverse complement strand
GTTAGGGCGGCTAGGAGCTGGAACCAACTTCCAAGGGAAGTGGTGCTGGCCCCTACCCTGGGGGTCTTTAAGAAGAGGCTGGATGCCTACCTGGCTGGACTCATTTGAGTCCCGTTTCCTTTTTGGGGTTTTTTGTTGTTCTCCCGCCCTGGCGGGGGGTCGGGCTAGAAGATCTACTAGGTCCCTTCTGACCCTTAATCTATGAATCTATGAATAAGAACCCAGCACTCCATTTCTAAGTTATGCTACTGAGAAGGGCCATATTTGTTTGGGAAGACCCATCATTTTTTCACTCTTTCCTGAAGCTCTTTAGCTGTTGTTGCTCCAAACAAAATAACATAATGAAGAAGGCATTGTATATGTAAAAATCTATTTTTAATTATTAATTTGTACTCTGTGGAGCAGGAGAAGAGAAATGATTGTATCATCTACCAGTGCTTCACTTAACTAGAAGTGGACCATATTGTGCTATGCTCTTCTCCCGGGACATACATGCAACCCTCTGTACGTACCTTCTAGATGCTGCAACATACACCTGGATAGAGCTGCAAACTAGGAAAAGTATACTAAAATAAAGATTCCCCACCCCCCCCAAATGAAGAGCAATACTGAACTGAAGTAGACTTCACATCCACATCTAGATTGACACACTACAAAATGCATTCCATGAAAGCTGTGATGGATCTAAGTAGCAAGGACAGGATCTTAAAGTAGAGATAAATATAAAACACAAAAGACAGTTACTGTCTCAGTTACTGTGGAAAAGATACATTTTGAAAAAGTTAATCTAATCATTCTCCTCTATGGGGAACACTACCCATTTCTGCTGTTTCTGCTTCTCTGGCAAAAAAGGGAAGTTGTAGAAATCTTGCATCATGCAGATCCCTCTCCTACATGGGCAAAACATCAGCTGGCTCTCAGCCAACAGTTAGCACAAACTCTGGGTGAATTTTGTCTAGAGTTGTTAGTAATGGGGAGAAAAATACCAAATATCAGTATTTTAATGATAAGAGTAGGAGCCCAGGCTCAATTCAAATGATTGCTTATGGGAAAAGATGTGTAACTGCGCTGGATTGGTTTGTTTGTTTTTTTTTCTCATCTCCATCTATCATTGTAGATGATCAACCAGAAATCTTACTAGATAGCATGACCAAAATCAATTTCATATGATGTGTCCACTAAGCACCATTATAGATGAGCATTCTTCGAGACTAGCTTCAGAGTGCTCCATACCTGCCTATTGGTTTCCATACATTTTACTGGAGAGAACATCCATCTCAGTAAGAAATGAAACACTACCTTAATCTTTGTCCTCAACTAACTTTAATTAGTCCCACCTAAGGCTTACAAGATCTGTGAACATCACTTAGTTCATGTGATAGTGCTTCCTGAGAACACCCAGCTCTAGAAGTACAAAAAAAACAGTTAGCTTGCTAAACCTATAGTTACTGTAGTGAGAAATAATAACCAACAATTTTTTTAAAACCTCCTCTGTCACAAGTCTAGTGGCTAATTATACAATTAGAAATGTAGTTACCAAAATTAGAGTGGGAAAATTTCACTTAATAGAATAAAAATCTCCCTGGTGACAGAGGCTGGTGGTATTTAGGCTTATAGTGAAGTGCACTATACTTGGCTCATGTTTCCCTGACAGATTGCCAAGGAAGAACCCAGAGGTCAATTCTGGGGTTGCCTGAAGATATACCACACTGCAGTAATACCAGGGCAGAAATTACTTTCACTAGCATGGAAGTCTCGTAAGGAGTAGTGTGCAGGCACACAAGTAATCTGCAAAATCAATTATACTGTGTTCAATTGATTCGCTACCAGAGCAAATTCAAGCAGAAGAGCTTAAATGTCTTTTCTGGGGTAGGGCTCTTATTAAGAATGTGAGCCATACGTTTGTGATGGTTTAAAACAGAGATGCATGCATTCAGTGAGTCTTCTCCTTGGTCAGTGTAAACCAACATAGTTCTGCTGACTGCAATGAAGCCACTCTAAGGCAGCTAAAGACTAGGTCTACATTTCTGTATGTTTCTTTTATTATTTAAAAGGTGCCTAGTTAACAGACTGAGGGACCAATGTTCTCTGTTCATAGAACAGGTACACCCTAGCCAGTAGCTATACAGATAATCTTAGGAAAGTAGGGCTGGAGGGGTCCTCACAAAGTCACATAATCCAGTTCCCTGCTCAAGGCAGGATCATCCCTGCCTCAACCATCCTAGTCATGTGTCTCTCCAAACTGCTCATAAAAATTTCTAAGGATGGAGATTCCACAGTTTCTTTAGGGTGTGTACATTAGTTGGGGGGGGGTTGTTTTGTTTTTGCCATTTAAAGCACTTTATTGCCATGACTAAAGACTTACATGGCTTTACAGCACTTAAAAAATGGGTACGGTACTTTAAATTAACCCTTGTTATATGAGGTATTACATTTGAAGCACTGTATTTTACAGCACTTTAGCAACCTATAGCACTTTAAATAACTTCTGTACCACTGGTCAAATTTCCAACCAGTGAAAAACCCCTGTGCCTCCTAGCCTGGGAAGTGAAGGGAGGCTCTGAGGCCCCCTCCACGAAACACTGCACTTCTGTCATGTTTAAGAGCACTGTAGCTTTATAGTGTTATAAAATGTGCTCTAAATTACAGCATTGTAAAACACGCATGGAACACTTCTGTACACACCTAGGTAGCCTGTGCGAGTACTTGACCACCCTCATAGTCAGAAAATTCCTCCTAATCCACAACCTAAATATCATCTGCTCCTAGTAGAGGCCATTGTTTCTAGTCCTATCCCCTTCAGCCACAGAGAAAAGCCCATCTCCATCTTCTCTATAGTTGCCCTTCATGTATCAAATCCCCATCTCATCTGATTGATAGTCAACTATTTATTCAGTCTTTCCAATTCATTCTGGATCCTTATAATCAATGTGTCTTAATCATGGAAAAGCCACCCACTGGGCAGGTGTGAGAAAATGTTTATCTCCAAGGACCCAAGTTATCTTTGATTTTTTTTGATGAGACAGCCAACAAGAGTGTTTGTGATGTGTATGTTTGTTGAATCAGAGCTGTAGGGAGATAAAGTTACAATATAAGATAGGAACCATCTGCTTTAAAAATGTCATAACATTGATTCAGAATGTGCACAGACTGCTCTCCAAATATTATTCATTCCCAAACACTGTGTAGTTATCATAAATCACAGCAGCAGACATATAATCAAGATGACATATCAAGTCCCATATTTTCGCATGATCCAGAAAAGATTGGCAAATATCCTAGAAGTTAGTCTTGATGGCCAATAGAGGATAATGTTTTTTCTGGTAGACTGCATCCAATTAAATCTGAGGAGATCTAGCCCTGTGCTGAAAAGAGTGTCTTCACTAATTTCCAGATGATGGTGGTTTGACTTTATGCTTTTATCAAAGCTATATTGTATAATTTATGTATCTCATCAAAGTGGCTGTTGCCATTTTAGAACCCAGAAGCGATAAACTATGTGATAACTAGTACTGGTCATCAGAGTTATTCCAAACAATTTTTTTTCAGCTTCCCTGTACAGAACTTTTGAAAAAAAATATTTTGGTTCCATATCAGCTCCAAGAAAGGAAGGCGCTTCTCTCATAGTGCATACCTTCTGTAATTGGGAGAAAGAAAGCTTGGGGTTTTGAATGTCTTTTGGCTTGGCTGGAAATAAAGATGTCCTAGATACATAAATACCTGGGTTAATTTAATGGTTGTAAGAGAAATGGTAATCCTGTTTTGCAGTTCTTTAACTATTTTCACATTTAGGTTCTTGACAGCAGATGTTCCTGTTTATTTACCCTAAACAAGTAAAAGCTGTGTGTTAAGATTAATGGTGTTGCTGCAGCTAATTTGTATGGAAGGTAATTACTAGTTCCCCTCTAGCTGGCTTTTCAAATGCTTTGATTAGGGCATAACTGCAGGTTCTCATCCCTCAATCTCCCCATAGATCTCGTCTCAGTAAGATATATAGGACAAAATTCTGTCCTCAGATCATCCTCATCAATATGTTTTCTTTCAGCTTTGTATGAGGGTGTCATATGGCCATCATATGCTTTTAGTAGAGACAGTGCTGCAGTAATTAGTCCATTAAACTACAAGAGTTGCAAGGAAAACAATTACTGCTAATAAATGTAGAGTCATTTTTTCACATTTTCTGTCTAAGCAGTCAAACCTTAGATGCATGTTCACAATCTAAGTATTCAGATTTTAAACTGACTTCTTTGGCTTCTTTCCATTTTAACACATGGTAGATAAGGTACCTTATTTTTCTCTGACCCTGTAACCACCTATTATTATTATTATTATTACTAACAGGGTTCCTAGGCCAGAGAGAGGCAATCCTGAGCCTTATGCACACTCCAGTTTAATGTGGTCAGAGCAATGAAGTTTCTCCCAGTAGAGCTACCTGGGTCTATGGGACAAATATAAATATGTTGATATTTATTTTTTATCTTTAAAAATATTTAGCAATCTGTGTCTGACTGCTATACAGTTGATTAAATACATATTTGAATATATGCTTATTTTCTGAAGTGTCCAAAACAACTCTCCTGGATACTACTTTTATTTTAGCCTGGAGGGAACAATGACTATGTTATAATAAACCCATAAGAAATTGGGCTTATAATAGAAATTGTATCTCAACCTTCACTGGTGACGCACCATGACAATACACAATAGATGAGGAAAAATAAGATTATAGATGACATGCTGTCAGTGGGGCCTTCTTTAGGTGCTTGGGGAGACAGAATGTGGTATTCATGCAGTCGGTGGAAGTCCACACTGACAGGATAATCACACTCTGTCTTTCACTTCTGTTATCTTGTCATTCTTTTACCATTTTCTATTAGATGCAGATGTTGGGCCTGTTCTTCCAGTTCTCTATATATTTAAATCAATGGGAAGTCCATATACAAAGTGTCTGCAGGATTGAGCCTGTGATGCTTTCACAGTTTTATTTTGCTATATGTTAACTTTCATAGTTTCATAGTTTCTAGGGTCGGAAGGGAC
>NW_017729002.1:1660301-1672925 GCF_001723915.1 Gavialis gangeticus | reverse complement strand
GTAACCTATCTAGGTCCAACTGTAGCCTGTTGCTCCCCTTTCTTTTCTTCTAAATATTTTCTTTCTTGCAAAGGGCTTCAGAGCCTTAATTTAATTTCTCTTAACCTTCTTCTCTACAAATCCTGTCAAACCTTGATTCACCAGACCATGAGTTTTGATTGTTTCTGGAGAGCTTGGGGGCTAACAGATTGTGCATTTATGTTCTATGATTGATGATGAGCTACAGACCCATTGTCATCCTTGCATTCTGGTAATTTCTTTACATAGTTTAAGAAACAATGTATTAGCCCTGGATAAATATAATCACATTTTTAAGAGAAAGTTACATTTATGGTCTTGATGAACAGAATCCTGTCCCAGGTTTTTGTGGGGGCTGCTATGTAAATTCAGTAAGTGCACCCAGTGGCTATGATAAACTGTGGCAAGTGTATGGATGAATGAGCAGATTGTCATTCAAGCATTCTGCTGCAAAATATTTTTCTAAGCTAACAGGGACTCATCAGTACCCACCCCACCCATTACCTTGCTTGTTCTAATATAAAGTGTCAAATGCACTGCAGCTGAGCAATCCACAATCATTTACTGCTCTTACTCTTCAGCAGCTACAAAGAAGAATCAATCTATTCCATTAGACAGGCAAATGAGGAGGCTGTTAAACTGCATGGAATAGATATTTATATTTCCTTGTTTTCCATGGAGCTGTGCAGTGAAGTTGAACAATGAGCATAGGTAAAATGGCATTATGGCAATAATAAAGCTGAATGGTCACTAAGTGCACTGGAATCATGACACAAATTGAGACAGATGCTTCCCTTTGCACCAAAGCCTTTCTTTGTGCCTTTCTTTATCTTTCATTTTAGATCAGTGAACCAAGTTGTTTAGTTTTGTTTGGGCTGTGAAACTTTGCTTTTGCGTGTATTCCCCCATCCACACAGGCTACCTGCATTGACTGAGAAATGCACTTCTCAAAAACACAGAGGCACTGACTAGACAAGACCTGAGGACAGTCGCTGCCCGGCTCTGAGAAGGTCCATCCTGGGAGGTTACTCTCAGACTCTCACAGAGCAGAGTGTCGGTGCCGTCTGATCCTTGGTGCCCCTGCAGGGCTCCCGGACTAAGAGGCAGAAGAGTTCCTCCTCCAAATCAGTGCCATTACTGTCTTTGGTATTGTCTGGCACTGTGTTACCAAGCCTGTGATTAACACACGGATTCATGTACAGCTACCACCTCAGCCCTGTTGCTAAAGGCAACTCAGCACAATTGCTGCCAAACCATCTAGCACAGAATGCCCAAATGCTAGCACTGCTCCCTTCCTCCAGTCAGTACCACCCTCTGCCTCACCTCCAGGTCTATTGGCACTGCCTTTTGATATGGTATCCTCTTACATCCTGCTCTGGTATTGAGAGTAATCCAGATCTGTTCCCACTATTACAGTTGCATACATCTTTGATGTTGCAGTCCTTCTTTCACTAAGCACACTAACTGAGTAGGTGTGGAGTAACCCTTCCTTTGGCAATCAAATAGGCCTGGAATAACCTTTCAGTCAGTCATTGCCTAAGGACACTCTGAGTCCCAATACTTAGATGGATACTGCTTCGGAGTCCCCTACATGGGACAAGGTGAGTGTGTACAGCCACTTGAAGGCAGTGCTGTAGCAAGGGTGGGGTGATTGGGGCAACCACCCTGGGCGCCCAAGCAAAGGGGCACCAAAAGGTACTGCTCAGAAACAAAGGGGCGCCAACAGGGGCTGCCCAGCTGGGGTGGGGGTGGGATACGGGATGAAGCAGTTCGTTTGGGGGGCAGGCAGGGGAAGGGTGGCTCCCACCACTGAGTGCACTCCTGGGCAAGCGTGAGGGTGTCCCCCCGGATCTGTGTGTGGGGCAAGGGTAGGCTGCCACTGTGGGCTTTGCCCCAGGTGCCAGACTTCATTGCTACGGCACTGCTTGAAGGAGAAAAGGAAGTTGCTTCATAGTAACTGGAATTCCTTAAAGTCCTGCCCTCTTCCCCCTCTTCCTTGGAATTTGTCTCTTTGAAACTCCGTGTTGAGAGGTGAGAGGAGAAGGGTCTGACAGGAGGGACAGAGCACATTGTATAGGTATTTTTAAGGTAAAAAAATCTACATACATGGACAATCTATCCAGCTACTGATCAGTTCCCTTTCCCTCATCTTGCCTCTCTCAGGCTGTAGCCCTTTCCTTGTCCCATTTTTTAACAGTCCTAATGGAGCCCTGCTTGTTGCACACAACTCGCCAAATCCTGTTCTATTCCCACTGTACACTGATTACACTGCAAGAGGTCCTTCTATATCCTAAAAAGAAAAATCAGGATTTACTTTTTAGTGATAATTACATTGGTAGCATAGTTAATTTTAATATTCAAGTACAAAGAAGAAAGAAAAAATAAAAAAGAAGGAAAAGGAAAGGGATGGAAAGAAAAAAAAGAATGAGAAAAAAAAGGAAGAGAACAGTAGGCCTCAACAAGAATTACATGTGTAATGCTTTAACCATTCATTGCTCCATCATTATTGAACAAATCCATTATAAGCTCTTATGTCAAGGTCAACTTGGACAGTATATTTGTTGTGCATTCATTGCCAGGTATGGTGATAGGCTGAAAATGTTCTAAACTATATCACAAGTGGGAAAGTGAATGTAAACGTTTATAGTATTTAGAGTACAGTAAAAATGAAAAGACTTTTTTGTAACTGCCAGTCCTGCAAACATAACCTGGGATCTGGGAAGGAAAAAAAAAGAAAAAAAACTTTACACATAATAAAGATTCTGCAGTCGTTCATCTGACAGTTTTGTGATCGCCGAGTGAGGCAGAACAGAATCCATTTCACAACTCTGTGATGCTGGCTCTCCTACACACTTGTTTTTTCAGTGTCATAGGTTGATGTGGCTCAGAGACACACCAGAAGCCAACCTGTTGAGTAAGAAGACAACTATTTCACATACTTACCTATACCAGCTCCTTAGGTCCAGTTCTGCTCTGGCTGAATTCAGTAGCAAAATCTTCTGCTGACTGCAGCGGGAACCTTTTCCTTTCTCCCACTGACAGAGCAGAAATGTCAAATGCAACACCCTGGACTATGTGGTATTCCTCAGAACTGCTGTTTTAATTCTTATACAAATTAATTTAACTGCCAGCTGTCATTGGAGTCCAGTTCTTTAACCATAGTAAATACATTTTACTGAGCAGTGTATATTTAAATCCAGTGTGGGGTACCCTGGCTCTGAATCCCCAGTCTTGTGGAGTCTTCATACCAATACAAAGTGGGTATAAAATGGTGCTGTTTTGATCTGATAGCATTTTGCACCCAGTGGGTGCGTCTATACATGCAAATGCTGTGGGGTGGGTTTATCCTAGAGTAAACCTATCCTGGACAGGTATCTACATGTGCAGAGATTCAGGAGCAGATTTGCAGTTCCTTGCTGCAGTCTGCTTCTACCCCATCCAGTCCTGCACCAGCCCACTGCAGCATCCAGGGAGAGCTCTAGGCTCCCCCTGGGTGCTAGCCCAGGGGCTGGCAGGGAGCGTGAGGCCAAGAGACAGAAGTCTCCTGACAGGGGCTGGGAGATTGCTCTCTGACCCTGGGAGCTACATGCTGCTGGGGCAAGCTCCAATGGTAGAGCCTGGGTGGGGACAATGTCCCCCTGCCCCAGCAGCAGGGAGCTCCTGGCTCTGGCTCCCTGATAGGGGAAAGGGGGCTTGGAAGGGCTGCAGAAGAGAGGCAGGTCCCAGCCCCCTGCCCCAATCCTAGCTGAGGGCCCATTGCTAGCTGCCCCACCAGCAGACCTGGGCAGGGGGCTAGGACCTGCTACCTGCTCCTCCCCTGCAGCTCTTTCCAGGACCCACACATAGATTGCCCAGTTGCAGTAAGGGGCTGGGACCTGCCCCTGACAGTTCCTGGACAGTCCTGGGCTGCGCAAAGAAGTCTGCACATACAGCCTAGATCTGGCTGGGGACTGCCCGAAACAGGATAGTCCCCAGCCACCTGTGGGCTGCATGTGCAGGCTTCCCTGTGCAGGTAGGAAATTAACTTAAGAGTAGAGGAAATTACTTCACAGTACATGTAGATAGTGATGCTTACTATGCAGTAATTAGCTCTACTGCACAGTAAAGCGTATTGTGTAGAGGCACCCACTGTCTGTTGTTTCATCAAGTGTTGGGATTATTTATTGATTTATGATTAAAGTATCCCCCAGACAAATATTTTATAATCAATTGACTAGAACATTAATTTTTTTCAGTAATATTCATATTTCACAAATAAGAACCAAAAGTTATAAATGGGTTCAGAAGCTTTACTTTATAGAGTGTTTAGAGTATATGTACTGTGACTAACGACATATCAAATGTTGTATGGATTTTTAATGGTTGTTGTTTGTTTACCTAACTTTAATTTTATCTGCAAAAAAGTCTCCTACATTTGTCCCTTTATTTCCTTCAGAGTGGCAATTAGAGTAATATTTTTGTTCCTATCGTTCCAAACAGCTTCCATTAATGTCAGAGAGCTAGATTTCACTCTTATCAAAATAGTGCAAACCCAAATGAGAACAGCACTCTTTCCAAAGAATTATAAAAATGAAAAAGCTAATCATAAGGATTCTGCTTGATCTCAAATATGGCTTTTATGTACATAGAAAACAAACCATTTTTTAAAATTTGCTTGAACTCTCCCTAATAATTATGTAACATTGCAGCTTACTTTCCTTTCACAAAAGACCCAGGGAAACGCCAGTGAAAGTCAAACTAGAAAACTGCATTAAAAAAATTAAAGCTGTTATTGCAACACAGGATATTCCCAGGTTTAGATTATGGCTTGCAGGGGATGGCTTGGATAGGGATGACCCTGCCTTGGACCAAGGGTTGGACTGGATGACCTCTGGAGGTCCTTTCCAGCTCTTTTTCTATATGATTCTTAAGGTACAGTTAATATGCACAACTTAAAATTGTCTTTTTCTAAGAGAAAAATTGGAACATATCTACTTGGCTTTAATGTCTTCTATTGTGCATAGTTACTGCTGGGATTTGTATATGCCTGACCTGCGAAAGGGGACATTTATTGGTTTTCTTAAATATCCTATTCTGTCATGGTCTTCATATTTATTTTTAACTTGCTTTTGTGTAAAGTGGACAGCTATTTACATCATGCAAATGGATCTAGCCATTTGCTAGATGCCACTGATATCTCCATTAAAGGCACCACTTCAGCGTAAGTAGTATAAGAATGCCTGCTAACTTCAGTGTAGAGTGCCTGCTAACTCATGCAGGAACAGCCTGCTCTCAGCTGTTCACACCTCACTGAGGCTTATTCCTGACCTTATTGCTCAGAGCACTTCACCTCTAATAGTAGTCTTGAAATTGACAGGACCTAATTTAGGACTGCTAAAAGCAGAGTGGTAACAACAATGCAAATACCTGAGAAGAATTAACTACCCATCCTACATGTTAGGAAATTTTCTGATTGCCAAGGAATCCCACTGTGGGTAGACAATATACAAGACGTAAGAAGTATAGTGCTTTTCAGCTCTAATATTTTACCTCTTGAGGTGCAAAAATAAGCCTGGCTGTTTCTCACTAGTACACATTGAATCATTGTTATTAATTAAAGAGCCTTTTTAAAGCCACTTCAACTTGTTTTAATAACATCCTCAAAATTATCTGCTGTTCTTAAGCTGAAAAGTATGAAAAGCTACATTGTGGTACTATAGCACTGGACAAGCATATATGTATAGTTTCAGGCACTTATGTGCATTCATGTAACAACCTATTTAGATAGACTACTATTTTACTTACTCGGTGGCCCATCACATGATTTGTATGAGTATAATTCTATTTCTGGAACTCTTAACTTTCAGTGTGTAGGTCCTATTTTATATCAGCAAAAGATGCCAATCTGGGAACTCAGAACAAGTCTACTCTTTGGCAGCACTGTGGGCTGTTCCAAAGCACACCCCACCAACCCACTCCAGCATGCTCCAAACCCAGAACTATGTAGGTAAAAATGCTCTGGGGTGACCCCAGAGTGGCCTCACCAGCATATTTCCGAGTTTGAAATGTGTGTCTAGATTCAGGTGTGCTGGGCATGCTTGCAAATGAACTGGCTGGAACATGCTATTGCTACAATGTAGATATGCCCTTTGTGACCTCCTTTCAGCAAGGTATGTGAAGTCAATGGCTGCCTATACACATGCTCTGGTGCGTTCTAACTAGAACATATCAGGGCAGATTCAATTAATCAAGTCTGCTCCATGTTCTAATTAGAACACTTTTGCATTGCTGTAGCATCATGTGTATAAGCCTCTGCGGGTTTAAAAATGGCTGCTGGGGCACTTTAACTAAAGCTTGTTGAATGAGCTTTAGTTAAAGCATCCCAAGGCCATTTTTAAATGTGCGGGCTCTGGGCTTTTCATCCATGCGATCCTGTGGCTTTTTACTTAGAGCAGCTCTCCAGGAACTCCAGGAATGGGGCTTATTATGCACATAAAGTTTAGCATGTACTTCAGTACCATGCTTAACCCCTTTCTACCTTCTGATTCAGTTAACATTGCTGATCTGCTCAGTTGAGACAACTAAAATAGAAGATGTGCAACATATCTTAGATTATTCTTTCTCAAGATTCAGAAAATAGTGAGAGGCAACTGCTCCTTTTCCACAGAGCATTTGCTTGCAGAGTCCCACAAAATCTGTTCTGTCCCACATATACATGAGACCACTTGGAGAGTTACTGAGAAATGACCTGTCCTGTTGACAATATGCCACTATAACACAAGAGAATATCTCATTTTCTACAAATACAGCTCATGCCATCCAAAAGTGTCAAAATGTGTTAAAGAGATCAGATCCTGATAGAAGCACAATTGGGACTGAAATGATTCTAGTCAGAAAGAGGAAAGAAGAACATGCTCACTTGCTGGCATGCTATGCCTCGTTCTTAATAAAACTGTTCTTAATTGTTGAGGTTCCAGCTGACTTATAATGAAGGCCAGACAGACAATTAGGTAACATCAGTTGTGAAAGATGCTGCCTTCCCTTTCTGGATTTTATCACTTTTTCCCAGAAGAGGATTAGACCTCTACAATCCATACATTTAAGACTTTGTAATTGTTTATTTCAACTTGAAGTTATCTGGAAGTGATAACAACACCACTAAAGATCCATCTCAAGCAGAACATGGAAGTCTCACTTCCCCCATGATCTGATCTTTCTAGGAGCTCCCAGTTCACTTCCTTTGACAATTCAAGGCTTTGGTTTTTATCCTCAAAGTCTTCAGCAGGTCAGGACTCAGGTACATCAATAACGATGTCATCATGCATGATCTGGCCAAGGCAGCAGTAGCTGCTGGGTTATATGGCTGACAAAACCCAGGATGAAGCATGTAAGATTCAGAGATGGGGTTTAGCTCCAGTATGAACATTCAGTCTGATAACTTTTAAGGCACACTGCAAGGCCTAGCTCTGATAATGTTTCCCACTAGAATGAGAGTTTTATATAATACCCTCTAGCATGCTCATATAACTAGGGAAGAAAGTAACTCTCAGTTACTATGGTGATGGGCACCAGTACAAAACTCAAGGGTGGATGGATAAAAGAACAAAAGACTGCAGGAAACCACTCCCCTATGAAACACACTACATGGACCTAATTTACTGGTCTGATGCTTAAGCAGTGTACCAATGGGTTCTACAAAAAAAATTAAGATATGTACAAATGTAGATAACAAAATAACAGACAGTACCGGCGTGTTAGTGTTCTAGTGCTTTTCTATAACAATTCACCTCTGTAATGGTAGAACTGATAGCACAAACTCAGAAAAACATCGGAGAAAGTCTCACATAACTAGACTGTCATTGGAGAAAGGACATGAATATACTGTCAAGGGCTACAGGAAAATTCCATATTGGCAAAAATATCCACCGGAGCATTGGAGAGGCTTAGGAGAGGTCAGGGGGTAAAAGAGTGATCAGGGGCAGCATTAGAGCAAGTCACCTAGGTCAGGGACAGAAGTTGCACATAACTGGTTTCCGATCACTAATACCAGTTTACGGTTTGTTACACAACAAAAGTTCTGTGCACATATTGATTTGTCTGAAACCTGCTTAGGATAAATCTGGATGGCTGTAGTATCAGACTTAACTGATTTAGGTTAAATCGGTTTATTGAACTTCTGTCCCGGATCCCCTCCAGATTCAAATTAACTCACAGTCCCCCAGCACCCCAGTATGTTTTGCACCTCCCCTGCAAACCCTCCTCACAGGATGGTAGGCCTAGGCTTGGCTCAAGCTGTCTGCTCCAGCCAATCAGGGTAGCATGCTCCAGTATCGCCCCCCCCAGCTTCTACCCTGAGCCACTGTAGGCATGTGGCTGTATTTCTGCAATCAGAAGTGAATGTCTGTTCACTTGCTTATCTGCTCAATCTATGCAGCTTAGACTAACCTGCAAAGATTGAATCGATTGAGCCTCAGGCTTTTTGACTGTCTGTACTTAGCCCGGTTGACAAAATAATCAGTGAAGAATGTCATAAGAGAAACAGGCTGTAAGACACAGTAGTGAAAGACAGATGTCTGAGAGAGTATTGATTATTAGTTGGTGACAGACTGTCAGTGACAGTGGTTAAAAGGGTCCACTTAGAGGAGACACTAGAGAGAGCTTCATATGTATTAAGACTAAACCAAAGATTTCCAAAGTTAGATATAAGTGGACTCATTCTAACCACCAGGGTCTGTGCCACTTTTATCCTATAATTAGGAACATATCCTGTGATTTAATTTAGAAATTCCTCTTCATAAAAGATGCAGTAAAGCTCTCTTACTTTCTTCAGCATTTCTAAGATTTTGTTCTTTACAGCAATGTTTCAAGTGACCGATTTTGTTTCACTTTCTCTAGTTCAAATCGCTTTGTATTTCCAAAAGCGCTACTGCTGTGACAGTGACCACATATGCATTATACGCTTGACTGGCTTCCTACCATTCAAGTTCTACAAAATGTGCTCTTCAAACTATGCACAGCAAGATTCATAGCAGCCGTAACAAAGCAAAGGGAGGGTGGGCTTGAGCTCATTGACCATAGCGATATAGCTTGATACTCTGCTACAGTCACTGGCAGAACTCTGGGAGGTAAATTGCAGCTTTATTGTGCCAACAAGCACAAGAAACACATTAAATGCTGATTCAAAGAGATCCATTCTTCTTCCAAGGAGACAGAATTTAAAAGTGCATTTGCATGCATTTGCCAAATTTATTCCCAATAAAGCCACTTTGATGACAGTGGAGTTAGTTACACTTGAGATTTAGCCTTCTGTGCTTTATATGGAGGGGAGGAGAGGAAAAAGCTGCTTTTGGAATGAGGTACAAGACTGAGTGTTAGAAATCCTATTTTCTGTTCCCAGCTCTGCCATTAATCTCTTATGTGTTATGTATTGGTCAGGGAGGCAGAATCAGAAAAGCTTTGATTACATGAGCATCTGCCCTCACCTGGAGACTCAGACACTAAGACATTTAACCTTGTATTCAGGGGAACACCAGGGTCATATTTTAGCTGACCCTGAATAGCTGAGGTCAACGAAAAGAAAAGAGCACAGAGAAAATAAGCTCAAGCTTATACACTAATGCAGGGGGAAGGAACATGAGGCACAGTAGTCGATTGAAATTATTGCTGGTCCTAACTTTTCCACAACTGGAGGGGCTACTGTGGGGCTACTGCCTTGCCCTCCTGCATTCTTTACCTGTGTTTCAGTTACACTGCCTAGCTCTTCTGGAGATGCTGTGTTGGCTACAGAAGTAAATAATGCTGGCCAAAGAGGCTTAGCATGGATGAATCACCCCAGGTCCTGCTCCACTGTACTGAGGGCATCTTCTTCCCAGTTAAGATTCTGTTCCTGCATTTGCAGTTTTCTCTTCCAGTTTTCATGCCTGCCAGCTTAGCAACACCCTGTTTATTGCACTGAATTTCATTAAAAACGAAGATTACATGAAATAGAACAAACTGCCTGGTTTCTGATTTGTATTCTAGCATATTACAAAATGTGAAGAGGCACAAAAGTAGGTAAATCAGTACCCTCTGAACTGCTGCCGTCCAAGACTTCATCCGTCCATTTACAAGAATGACAAGCCCCTTTACACTTGTGTACTATGCCAAAGTTAGAACCAAGAGACCAATGAAGTTTTAAAACCTCTTTCTAAGCATTTTGTAATCTCTAATATAATGGAGCACAGTAATTATTGGAAACCTCAGAGACAACTCTTCAGAAGGAAGGGTTTTTTTGTTTTTTTTGTTTTTAATAAAGCCGTTAGCTTTGCAACTGAAATGAAAGCCCCTCATGAGTTTCCTTAATCCCAATTTACATTTTTTCTTAAGTCTTGAGACCTAATTTTTTAAAAATCTGCTGAGTCTAGTTGTGAAACGGACAGCAGGAGCAAAACTTAGAGATGTCTTTCTAAATGGACAGCCATATGCAATTTAGTAAGTGGTTTTTTTCCCTTACTCTAAAATTACCTTCTATTAATTGCTCCCTTCCTGATGGAGACATCAACAGGTAATAGGCAGCTGCCACAGGAATGCCCACAGCACTTTGAAATAAGTATAGAAGACTGCCAGACTTTTATAATTAATTTGTGGCTTGCCATTCAAAAACGTCTTTAAAAATGAACATAGCCTGCTTTTCAGGGAGGATAGTATATTGGACACCGCATTGCAAACAGGAGAATGTTGTTATTTAGAAGTATATTCTTATAGTCTTTTTTTTGCAAAGTGCTGCATCTCTCTAATGGCTTTTAAATGCTCAAGAATATATTTGGCAAACGACTTCTCTTAGCTAAAATCTTTTTTTCAAGGTGATTGAAACCTGAAAATCAGAATGATTACTTATTTTTCTTGTAAAATCTATAACAAAATGCAAGTGCCTTACTTGGATATATTCATTAACATTTTATACACATAATAGTGAGTACCCATTGAATGTGTTTTTCACTTCTCTTTATTATAGGGCCACACTCTGTGACTCCTATTGTTTCATTCTTTGGTAACTCACTACCTTCTTGTTTGGATCTAGCTGTTTTTTGCATAAACCTTTTGTACAGAAGATGTTATTCATTATTGACTTTTTTATAGAAGTTGTCTTTTATTCAGAACTGAGGCCTCCTGAGATGTAATAATGTTAGAGCTATACCTGTATTTAAATGACCTACAAAGATGATGGTAAAATTAAATACAGCATAAATGATAATTGTGTTTGACTGGGTTTAGTTTTCCTAGGGTGTTGCAATGTATAATGGATTGTTTTCTTGTTGTATTAAGGGAGAGCCAAATATTTGGTCTTGCTGAAGGGAGTTTTTTAACAAATTGGTACTTTTGGGGATCAGGAATATAATACTCCCCACACTTTAACTAGAATAAGTAAATCAGGAGCACCTCCACTGAAACCCATGGAATTATGCTGGTATGAAGCCAGTCAGTGAAAGAAGATTCTTGATTACTTTTTTTGTTTTATGTTTTTGGAGCAATTTAGTAAGATCTGAAGGTGACATTGGTCCAGAAATTATGGGCCAGATGCCTTGATGGTGGAATAAATATAGAGAATTCAGTGGAGCTATGCTGAATAACACCTGTCACGGTTCTGGCTAACACTGTCTTAAACATTGCCAGTTTTTCAGAGTAATATGAACAAAGTCCAGGATTGAACCAGGACTAAGATTTCCCCCTTCCTTTCCTCCTTTAAGAAGCAAAACTGGTTAGTTGTGATATTTATGTTAGTTATGAAGTTATGGGCTTTGTCATATTTCATAGAGATGATAAGTTGCTTCACTTGGAATTCATGCAATAGTTTGATTATGTGCAACATCAGGTTCATTCAGTGGGAACATGCAGAAACCAAACATATGCCAGAATAATGGATGTAGTAGTTGAACACTGCAGCTTAGGTCATGTTCTTAGCATTGACTTCAGTGTGCCAGTTCACAACAACCAAATGTCAGAGTTCAGGGACAGCTGTACCTCTGACCCTCTAAAGGCATCTCTTTGCATACCTTCCTCTAAATTTTAGGCCTTAAATCTTCTCTTCTATAGGATGAAATCTCTGTCATACTACTAGACCTGATACACAGTAGGGATGTGCAAAACAGGCCCTATTCGATTCGGATTCAGCCTGAACTGGGGACAGTGATATGAGTTGTTGATTAGGATCACTGTACCTGATTCACAGTTTCATAGTTAGTTGGGTCAGAAGGGACCTGAGCAGATCATCAAGTCCGACCCCCTGCCATGGCAGGAAAGAGTACTGGGGTCAAATGACCCCAGCAAGGTGTTCATCTAACCTTCTCTTAAATACCCCCAGGGTAGGAGCCAGCACCACTTTGCTTGGAAGTTGGTTCCAGATCCTAGCCTCCCTGACAGTGAAGTAGCGCCTCCTGATGTCTAATCTGAATTTACCCTCTGCTAGTTTGTGACCATTATTTCTAGTCACTCCTGGTAGTTCTCGGGGGAACAGGGACTCCCCCAATGCCTGCTGGTCCCCCCTGACTAGTTTGTAACAGGCCACTAGATCCCCCCTCAGCCTTCTCTTGTGGAGGCTTAACAGGTTCAGGTCCCATAGCCTCTCCTCATAGGGCCTGCCCTGCTGCC
>NW_017729002.1:1646598-1660164 GCF_001723915.1 Gavialis gangeticus | reverse complement strand
TGCCAGGGGTCCCGCAATGACCTCAGCTAATTCCCTCAGCACTCAGGGGTGGAGATCGTCCAGACCAGCTGATTTAAATACATCCAGTCCCTCCAGAAGTTCCCTGACTAGATCCTCCCTGACCCTTGGCCTAGGTGCTCCTCGCCTTTGGCCTGAGGGGGACTCAGTGGGGAGGCTGATCTGGTCCCTGCTCAGGAAAATGGAAGCAAAGAAGTTGTTAAGTAGGTTAGCTTTGTTGTCTGGTATGATGACCAAATTTCCTAGTGTGTCTCGATTTGGCCAAATCCGAATCTGAAGATTCAAAGCTGATTCAAAGAATCAGTGATTCGGCCATAGACACAGCTTTAAATTTTTTTCTACATACCTCGAGGTACCAGGTGCGGCTCATGAACGCTGTGATGCTGGGCGGATGGACTGTCCCACGGGAGTGCGGTGGATGCTCGGCAGCAAACCTAGAAGTGTATCAGAAGTACTTCTGGTCCACTTCTGGATCTACCGAGGAGTGTGCTGGGGGCCCCCCCACACCTCCCCAGCTCAGCATTCGACCACAGGGGGACCCCGGGTGCCCCCCAGACCCAGGAGGCACCAGTCGCCAAACCAGGGGAGGGGCATGGGGGAGCCCCCCCACACACTCCCTGGCAGACCTGGAAGTGGACCAGAAGTGCTTCTGGTCCACTTTTGGGTCTGCTGCCGAGCATACTGGGGAGCCCCCTGCACTTCTGTGGGGCGCTCCATGCATCCCACCATCGCAGCATTCACAAGCTGCCTGCTACCTAGAGGTATGTAGAAAAAACACTGAAAACTTTGTCTATGTCCGAATCGCTGAATCTTTCCAAAACTCTCCAAATCGATTCGGAGGGTTCTGATTTGATTCAAAGAGATTAAAGGATCCTCTGATTCAATTCAGATTCAGAGATTTGGCCACCAAATCAGGCCGAATCTCCACTGAATCGAATCAGAGGCTGAAGCTTCACAGAGCCCTAATACACAGGCCGCAGCATGCTCTGTGTCAACCAAGCTTGTTCAGCAGGCTGCAACAGAACCTGGCTGCCTGCAAGTTTTTCTTCAGGAGTTGTGACCTGAACAGTATGAATACAGGGGCTGAAAACAACCTCTTGAAAACAAAGCACTGTTTAATCTCAGTCACAGGGGTAAAGCAGAAAAACCAAAATGGATTTAACCAGAGCCATCTACAGAGGGAAAAGTTTAGACGATAAAAGCTCAACTTAACCTGGAAACTGATATTGAAAATACAACTTCAAAGAAATAACATTTGCATTATTCCTTAAGGTACTGGAAAATGGAGGGCTATTGGGAGTGTTTGTCTACTTTTCTGCATGTATGCAACCTAACACAAGCAAGAAATGAACCCTGATAATCCTATAGCAAAGAGACATTAAAAACCAGACAAACATAGGGATGTATGATATTAATAAAAATCCTGGCATCACCACCATTCTTTACACGTAGCATCTGGTATTAGGATTATAGGAAAGTAAGGCTGGAAAGGACTCCATAAGGAACTCTATCCCCCCTTCCCTCCTAGTTCCATCCCATACCACCAAAGAGAAAAGCCCATCTCCATTCTCACTATAATCACCCTTCAGGTATTTGAAGACTTATTAAATGCCCCCTCAGTCTTCTCTTACCTAAGCTAAATAACCCAAGTTCTTTCAGGGTATTGCCCTTTCCCAATATATGTAAGTTAGGTTTTAAAGCAGACAAGCTCTTCCTTGGGCTATTACCATTTTCTACTACAAGCAAAGTGTGTCAGGTATAGATCTGTGGATATTGCAAAATTACTTCAGAAGAAATATTACATCATCACCATAATAACCCAACTGGCATTCAGTGTTTAGAGGAGGCCAAAATGAAAATAGAAGTATTCCAACAAAATTCAGGTGTGTTGCATGAGAAAAGTCACTAGAATTTGCATTTAGTGTTTAGGATAATGCTGGAACTCTTACACAGACAGTGATTAAAAGAAGAAAAAAGAAAACCTAAAATAACATAGTGTGTATGAAAAGCTTTCTAAGAAATTTTTCAAGAACAGTTGATCCTTGACCAAAGATAACCTTATAATGTCAGAAAGGTCAGTGTTTGAATATATTAGCAGATGTGTATAGTGAAGGTTCCTCATGACTTTTTACTGAATTTGATTGAATTTTTATGGTATGGGATCTTGTGAATTCATGTATTTTTTTAAGTGTGGCTTCCTATATTCCATTATTACATTCCTGTGTGGCTATTTCTGTTTGTAAATATTCCCCCATTCCTGTAAGAACCTGCAAGAGTACTTTGGCTATGCTAGTCTATGAAGCTTAGATTTGAAAAGAAAGGACAATGCTGTCTGAGTTACCTGTGAAACCCTGAGGGAACAAACAATTTGAATATAGGACTTTTAAATTAGAAATGAGACTGAGCCAAAACTTCTGAATTTGGTCAAGGAAATAAGCAAAACATGCACAGAACTGTTTTAAGTTCATAGAAATGAAAGCACAGGGTGAGGGTAAAAATTATTATAAGAAAGCTATGAATTGGATACCCTTCACCCTCCCCCCCACCCCAAAAAAGAGGACATTGTTAAACCGCATTCCCCATCAACTGTAAACGGCCGTTCTGTTTCGTGTGTCTGTCTTTACTCACTGAGGAGCACAGGGGGAAAAAAACGGACCTTAGTTCTGTTCAACAGACTTGGTCTGTTGTAGACCAGGGCCCTGCTTCTGAAAAGCATCTGTGCTTAGGACAGTACTTCAACTTGGCCTAAACAGTTGACTTCAGCAAGACTTAAGTAGGTGCTCTCCCAGGTATGTTTCCCCAACAGCTATACCAGCACCCAGATGTAACAACACCAAATTGTCACATATTCAAATAAGCTTGCTATGCTTGAGTTCACTTGTGTAACAAATTCCTTATTTAATTTCCCGCTAATTGTGGGTGACTCCTGGAAATCTTAACCCCTGGATTGTCTGCACATTAACACCTTAAAGTGGTTGTAAGCACTCATTATGCGGCTTAAAGTTATGCCACTCCAGGGCAGGATTCTCTTTGATCCACGCTACCCAGCTCCTGTTCCATTAAGGTGTAGCCAATACCCACGGATGTGCCACCCAAGTTGAAGCCCTCCAGTGTCCAGGGATCTCTCATGCCCCTGCCCATAAAGCAAGGATGGGAGCTCACCAGCGCTCTAGTGGCAACTCACAGCTACAGCTCCTAGTCCTGCCCCTGCTCACAAGACTTCTAGTAGCAAGTCACAGCTGTGCAGGTGGGGGACAGTCAGAGAAGGTTGCTAGACTAAGGGTATGACTGCTCCAAACTCCAAGCCAGCACAAATACTGATGAACATTATTGCAGCTTACAGCATAAGGTATAACAAGGCCTCAAGTGTAACTGTAACACACATGTGCTGGTCCAGTAAATCTCCTTTAATGCCTTTAGAAACACCTGGAAAGCCACCAGCAGGTAGCAACCACACATATATGTTGCTTGTACACACAGTTTTCTGTGTGAATCAGTAATAAAATACTTAGGATTTGCACTTAGTGGGTTTTATAGTTTTACTGTTGCCATTGCAACGTTTCCATGCATGTTTGCTATGTTTATTGCAATGTCTTTATTCATTAATGTTTTTGTTTCAGGTACATTGTAATACTGCCTTTGTGTGATGCCACTGAACAAAGAAATTTATTTAAAAAATCCTTAAGAGCTAATAAAAAAAAATGCTTTGCATAATTGGTGAACTGCAGCACTTGTCCATAATTTGGACACTGGTCATTACACTCTCCATGTTTCTCCCCCTAGTGCAGTGTTGTTGTTGTAGACTCAAATAATTATTTAATAAACTGAGGATTAGTTTTTAGTTCCATTTCAGGATCCATAAAAAAGCATTTGTACCTGTCATTTCCAGTTCCACTGCTTCCAGTTTTTGTCCCCAGTTCCGTGAGGCATAAATCCTATTTGTGTACATACTTTGCTTAAGTCCTTTTGATGTGAATGACACTTAAGGATGTTCTTAATTTTAAACATACTCCAAAAATAACTAACACATATATGGAATTAGGGCCAGTATGGGCAAGACTGTTAATGCTGTACTGCTCCCATTTCCACCCTACATGGAGTTGCTGATGGTGAAAATGATAGCTAGCACATATTGAATGATGTCTATTTAAGAAAGCACTTAAACGCAAACTAAACTTTGAAATCAGTAGGACACACCTAAAAAGCTTAAATGTTTTTTAATTCTTTTCTGAAAGGGAAACTTATCTTTTTGTTTCCTCATTTCTAAAATAGGATAACGATAAGATAATTTAGAGCAATTTTGTCAGGTATTATTCCTTTTCTTTTTTATGTACCATGTATTGTAAAATTAACAGGATTAGATTGGACCTTCTGGATTATTAAGAACCACTCCCTTGCTGTCATAGGCACAGTATCATAAAAAAAAACACTTTTAGAAACTTTTAGAAACTGATTTAACTCCATCTTCGAAGTATTTAGGGTTTTGGCCCCCAGAATTTTCCCTTTATTCCTACCTCCTAGTACTGTGGTATTATATATTAGATTATAATTCTGAAAACAGTTTTCCAAGTAATCTTGACTACACAGTACTACAGCATTTGGGATGTGTTGGCTGCATTAGTTATGTTATATCAAGTAATGGTTGTTAAAGTAGCTTCCTATGTGAATTGATGTACAAACTAGGAAATCAGAAAATAAACTTTCTCTAGAAGACTGCGGTTAAAAAGCTCTTACCTTGAAAAATAAAAAAGTCTTTGTACTTTATTAATAGAGATTAAATTAATATTTTAGCATACTGGTACCAGGAATGCTTTCTTCTTCAAAGAAAAGGGCTCTTGGTAGTTAGAATCCTGCAAATTCTTGTCTATGTTTCATTAATTTTATTGCCTCCACATCTTTAAGCATTTAATGCAGTGACTCATTCAGATTTTGATAAATATGGTCTTGAGGCTTCATCAGATTTTGCATCTTATTTTAAAATGCATTTACTTACTAAAAGAGAGGCAAAATTGAGATTGCTGATCACTAAGGTTCCTCAGAGGTAATTTGCCAGTAGCTATTTGTTCTTGGGTTGGGCAAGCACTAGAATAATTCCACTCCCTGGGAAAAATGCCATCCCTTCAGCTTCCCATCAATGCATGGCAACGTTCTGATCATCTTCCAGGGAACACTCCTTTTTGGATAGGACATATTAAAGATGGCAGCAGACACTATTTTGTAGGTTGCACAAATATACATGACTTGTCAGTTGGCCAGCCACTTTCAAAAGTACCCAGAACTATCAGTCTTTTTTAGCCAAACTCTACATGCTACCATAGCACTGTAAACATAAGTTCAGTTATAGATTTTGCCTGTGATGCTTTAGTGCATTCAATAGCATATTCAATTTCATAGAAGTACTGTGGATTGAATGTAATAGTTAATAAGGTACAGTGTTGTTATGGTGACCAGATTGTAACAAAGAGTGCAAACAGACTTGTGCCATCATAAAAATTTTTATTGTGGCACAAGTTGAAAGCAAACAGACATTCTTGCCCTTTGTCATGTTCCAAGTGCCCCAAATTGGTGCCACAAGCAAAGCTAATCAGTTTGTGATGCTTTAAATGGGAAGACATCTGTTTGCTTATTCCATGCCACAGGAATCCCCTGCATATGTATTTCGCTTCCATGGGCAGCCATAACTTGCTACCATGCCCAGTGCTGTACTGGGACTCAGCTGTACTGGGACACATCCTGACAATGCCGATCCTGCTCCAAAGATGAGATCCATTTCTAGCCAAAGACTTCAATATATCAGTGGACTGCAATGGTTGATCATGTACCAGAATTTCAAGCATTTGCTCCCTGCTTCTTATTCATTTGTGTGAATTCTCACCAGAGTTATGTTTTGACTGATATAAACCTCAGTTGCTGCACAGTCTGGCAGCATTAAGATCAGCAGTTCTCCAAGCTCCATTGTGATTAAGAGACCAGCCTAATTGAAAGGGAGGCAGGCAGCAGTGAAGCATAGAGATTTGACCTGATCATTAAGGTAGGAAAGAGAGGAGGTCACTGTCTGCAAAGGGAAGAAAGAAAAAGGCTTATATGTTTTGGTTACTTCTTAGTCACTTGGAAAGATCAGGTTGCTCTGTCTTACAAGGGCAGAAGATGCTGCAACCATCTTCTTGCTAGTCCTCAATGCCTTGTTCTCACAATCTGTTGGGGTTTTTTTACTTTAATATTTCTGATATACAGATAGTGAAGAATGGCTCCTGGGAATATTCTAGGGAATAACTATGAGGGTTTTTGACAATCCATAAGACCACAGAAGTCACTGAGGGTGTCCTTACCTGATTCACCTCCTTTCATCTATTAACCTGCATAGAGCAGCAGCATACATAACTAAAGACAGAATCTGTAGTCGTTTATTCTGTTTCTCTGTTCTTTGCTATGGAATTCATTTTATAAGAGCTACTCCTAGTACTATAGCCACTCCAGGAACATTGCTATCTAAAGGCACATGCAAATAAGTGTGGACATGCTATAATCAGTGCCGCAGACCCGTCTGCTGTGCCACACACCAACATGAGCCACATATGCAAGGATTCCCCACACTGCTAATTTGACAACAGGAGATCCCAGCTCAATAGCTCGGATGCTATTATAGGGATGTCTGCTATTAGTTAAATATAGTATAGTGTCTTTAGTAATGATCTTATTTAGTAATAATCTATAAAATAAAATAGATCCAGACATCCCAATCAATAGCTTGATGTCTAGTTTGCATCTATTATCAAGTGGAGTGCCCCAGGGCCTGGTCCTGGGACCTGCCTGTCCAATATCTTTATCAACAACCTCAAAGATGAATTGGAGTGCAGCCTCAGCAAGTTTGAAGATGACACCAAGCTGGAGGGAGGAGAGGGTAGAGCTAGGATTCAGAGATACCTAGACAAATTGGAGGATTGGACCAAAAGAAATCTCATGAGGTTCAATGAGAAGTGCAAAGTCCTGCACTTAAGATGGAACAATCCCCTGCTCTGGTACTGCCTGGGGACCAACTGGCCAAGCAGCACATCTGCAAAAAAGGACTTGGGGGTTTCAGAGGACAATAAGCTGAATATAAACCACTACTGGGATTTTATTGTCAAGAAGGTTAACAGCATACTGGGCTACATTGGTAGGAGTGTTCCCAGCAGACTGAGGGAAGTGATTTTTTCCCTCTATTCAGCACTGGTGAAGCCACATCTGGAGTATGGTGTCCAATTTTGTACCTCCCACTACAAAAAGGATGTGTACAAACTGGAGGGAGTCCAGCAGAGTGCAACAAAAATAGGAGGCTGGGGCACATGACTTTTGAGGAGAGGCTGAGGGAACTGGGCTTATTTAGTCTGGAGAAGATAAGACAGAGGTGGGGGGGTTTGATTCCAGTGTTCAACAACCTGAAAGGTGGTTACAAAAATCAAGCTAGACTGTTCTCAGTGGTGGCAGATGACAGCACAAGGACCAATGGTCTCAAGCTGCAGCAAGGGAAGTTTAAGTTAGATATTAGGAAAAAAAATTCTCATTAGGAGGGCAGTAAAGCACTGGACCAAGTTACCTAAAGAGATGGTGAAATCTTCATCCTTGGAGGTTTTTTAAAGCCTGGCTTGACAAAGCCCTGGAATGATCCAGTTGGGGATGGTCCTGCTTTGAACAGGGGATTGGACCAGATGGCCTCCTGAGGTCCCTGTCAACCCTAATTTTCTATGTTTTACTATTTTCATCAAAAAATAGTCCCAGTTAGAACTAGTCCTGGCTTGATTTCTTGATTTTTCCTGATGCAGATGGTAAGATTTTGGAAGCAGAAACCATGGGGGGGGGGGTTCATTTGATGGGGGGCAAGGAGGCAGGTTCATTTTTGCGACATGCTACACAGATGCAATATTATATAAAGATTTATGAATGGGACAACATTCTGTACGTAAATAACAACAAGAAAGAGAATACATTGCACTTGCATAATAACTGTGAACATATCCCACATGTTCTGCAAAATTATGGCCAGATTTTTCTAAGATAAGCACTTGTTTAAATAGACACCCAATGGCTTCCACTGTCCTCGTTGAGAAATGAAAATCTGGATACTTTGTTTAGGTGTCTTAATGGAGACTGGGCTATTTAGAAAATCTAAATCAATTTGCAGATAACCATCTAAAATTTTTTATTTGTTAGTTAAAAGAAGTTAATGTTGAAACTTATTCAGACAAACAAATTCAAGGTAATATTTCACTGATTGAAATGTCACAAAATTCACAGAATAACAGGTGGTTTCATGTCTTCTAAATTAAAAACAGATATATCCTGTCAGATATGTTGTCAGCAGCTAGCCACTGAAATGCAGTCATAACTTTTGGTGTTTGGAAAATATCCAGATATTTCAATTTGAAAACACTCACATTAGAAACCTTGTAAGTGCATTGAAAACCTTAAGTTTTGGTACACATTTTTTTCTTATGGCTGCATATCCTACATGTTTCAGATTTCGTCATGAAACATCTTGATGCTTCTGTCATCTTAGATAATCTATGTATTCATTTGATGAAACTGGTTTTACATTTAACATTATACAATTATCGTCCCTGTACAACTGTGCAAAACTGCTTTCTGTGTAATGAACCTTCACCTATTTACTTTCATAATGGCTGGCAATAAATAGCAGTGTTTTATTGAAATCACTAGAATGTCTGCCTCATTGGTTTCAGTAGGACTTTGCATAATAGTAATAATAATGCATGGTGTTCTGGGCTTTTTAAGCTGGTGCTAAAAATCCCTTCTATTATAGGAGAGGCAAAAGAGGGAAACAGTAACAACTCTAGACTGACTGAATTAAAAGAACCAACATATGCATGTCATCTTATCCTTGTCCTCCCAATGCATATGCAAACCCTCAGCCATACAGCACTTACTGACATTGAACAGACTAGTGAGCATGGAATAGTCCTAGGACTATAAAATCTCTTGCCTGGTAGGGTGTTCACAGTTGTATTTTTAGCAAAGGCTGGATGTACTGACATGAAGGGAGAGGCACTTTGTGAGGAGAAGATTTGTGAATTTTAGTAAACTTCGTGTACAAATGTAAAGCCAAGGCTGGTGGTTTTGCACTTCCCAGGAATCCACTTAATGAGAATACTGTACAGTTATAAGATAAAAGTGCATAATAAGACACTGGATTGAAAGCATAATGGAGTTGCTGGTGCATCTTCTGGGATAATAATCTTCTTTCAGCAGTTGGAGCAGATATCTCTATACATAATATTGCCTATCAATTATCTTACACAGTCCCATTGAAATGAATACTGTGCCTGCACCATTGATTTCAATAACATTTCATGTAGCTGAAAGAACATACAGTGATAGTAGAAAGATACTTATGTAGTTAGAAAAATAAGTTGCATGGTATACGTCACTCAGAAAAGCTCAAAGTTTGTAACTGATTCAGACAAACAGGTTGTGTGTTGCTTTGGTTCCCAGTGAAGTCAAGTTCCTAGTTAGGTACTTGCTGTGTTCAGAGTTAAGAATGCCAAATGGGAAAGCAATATCTAATTCTCCTCACTAGCTTTAATGGAACAAAATAATGAACTTAAATAATTAATTTTACTCAGTTTAAAAAATAATATCTACACTAAAAAAAAGCTGGACCCCAAACTGAAAACACTGAGGCCCTGAGGATCCTGGTTCAAGCACTGTCCCCCCTTCACTCTCGCCTGCTGCTGCCATGGGAGTCTCCGGGCTCACTACTCCAGCTTCTGCTTCTTGCCTCTACCCTGGGAGTGGGGCAGGGTGTTATAGTCCATGGGCTGAGGGATCCCACAACAGTGGGAACTGGGGGGAACCCAGGGACCCCATGTGGGTACAGGGGTGCTGATGCAGCACAGCCTGCTGTGTGGTGTAGCAGGGGTTTCACGTCGCAAGGCATGGGGGCCTAGTGCAGTGCAGTGCGCGGGTGTTTGCTGCATGACACAATGCAATGAGGTACACAAAACATACAACCTGGGAGTATGTGGTCTACACAGCGTGTGGCTGGAGGACCTGCAGCTCCTGGCCACCCAGAAGTTGGACAGCCTGGATTTTTCTGTTTTTAAATGAAAAAATAACACATTTGGATATACGTTTGGCACTATCTCTTAATTCTCAGGAGTAATCATTCATGCCTTTTCTAGGTTTTGCAGGTCAGTTTTCAAGGATTACAGCTCCTTCTAATCTTTGCATGTGCGGGGTGACAACTCTTGCAATCATTTTATATCTGATATGTGACTGTGAGAACAAGGTAGAGGAAGCAACCAGCTAGTGGGGAGTAAAATAGAATTAAGAACTTGATTTCATGTATTCAGAGCTGAAGGGGATGAGCTGGTGATGAGATGGTACATGAGAGGAGAATAACAGTTAGTCCCAAAACATGAGAGGGGAGAATGAAGCTTACATGTGACCTCAGCTCAGAAACAATAGAAGAGGTGTCAAGGAAGACAAAAAGCAAGTTCTATAAGCAGAAAAAGAAAGTAAATAGATCAAAGGGATGCAAACACTAGGAGAAGACAAACTTAAATGTTGTTGGAGATTTATTCCTTGGGGGACAGACAGACTAGTATCAAGGGACGACAAGGCACATCCTTCTGTCTTCTATCTACCAGGAGAAAGGATTCTAGACTTAGACAAGGCACATCCTTCTGTCTTCTATCTACCAGGAGAAAGGATACTAGACTTAGACCTGCGGTTTAAGAGGATTCTGATGGAATTAGGGAAGAATCCATTAATTGTTCTTCATGTGAGGAATGTGATATGGTCAGATACTGGTTGGTACTTAGTCAAGCAGGCTTTTAGTCAAGACAGGCTTTTGATACTGTCTCTCACCCCATTCTCATTAGGAAGCTGGGGGACTGTGGCGTAGACACCCATACAGTCCAATGGGTCGCCAACTGGTTAGAGAGTCGCACCCAGAGGGTGGTAGTGGATGGGTCCTTCTCGACCTGGAAGGACGTGGGAAGTGGGGTCCCACAGGGCTCGGTCCTTGGGCCCGCCCTGTTCAACATCTTCATCAGTGATTTGGATGAGGGGGTGCAAAGCACCCTGTTCAAGTTTGCTGATGACACTAAGATGTGGGGGGATGTGGGCACAATAGAGGGGAGCAACAGGCTACAGTTGGACCTAGATAGGTTACAAGGATGGGCGGAGGAGAACAGGATGGGGTTTAACACAGACAAGTGTAAGGTGATGCACCTGGGGAGGAACAATCGGCACCATACATACAGGCTGGGGAACTCCCCTCTTGTCAGCATGGAGGTGGAAAAGGATCTGGGAGTCATTATTGACTCCAAGATGAACATGAGTCGGCAATGTGGGGAGGCGGCTAGGAAGGCCAACTGCACCTTGTCGTGCATCCACAGATGCATCTCGAGCAGGTCCAAGGAGGTGATCCTCCCCCTCTATGCGGCACTGAAACTATGAAACTATGAAGCATGTAGAATAACTATGTTAGGCTGGGAAGATGCTTGAAGAACTGGATGTTGCTACCAATACTTAGAAAATTTGACAGTTCCTACAAGGAAGTTTTGATCTTCCACTAGGGTCATACTGATTAATACCTTTGGGGTCAGGAAGGATTGTTCTCCTAGATCAGATTAGCAAGAATGTGGGAGCTTTTGCCTTCTGTGATATGGAACCACATTCTCTTCTTAGGATCCTCTGAGTGTGTATTAACCAAGTACTTTGCTGTTGTTGCAATGGCAATGTGTTGATGAACTCTCCTTTCCCTCCCATATAGCATAATCTGCGTGGTGTTTTTGCTGTTTCTGGTGTTGTGGCTTGTAGCTGTGATTGTGGGTTTATAATGGTGATTTTGGGGACTTCTTGAGTAAGCAGTTGCCATGCACTGAATTCAATGGCCTCTCTACTCTTATAGTCCTATGCTTCTGTATCACATATTTCTCTACATTCAGTGGCTTTCTTAAAGCTGCAGTTCCTAGATTTATGCAATTTCATGAAAATATCCACTTTCCTTAAAAACAAATTTAAAAAAACAGTATTTTTTAGACCCCACAATTGTGGAAAAAACTTGAAAATTGTATAACACATGCTGGAAGACAAGGAGAGACAATGCACAATTTATATATTTTTTAAATTCATATTTTGAGCCTATTTCATGATTTTTGTGCACTTAGGTTTGGTAGTGTTGCATATGGTATGTTCTGGGCTATACAGTTTATGGTGCTGCAAAAATACAAGGTACCCTGGAATGTGCTTGGTTTTGGCAACTTGCAGCTTATTCTGCTGTGAAGTTGGAGAAGAAGGGAAGGCATGTAGGGATTTGATTTTTTGGTTTGTTTAATTGTTCTAATGGCACAGAACTCAAAATAGCACAGATCTGATTTGCTTTAAGAATACCACTAAAGGCCCTATTCATAGACATACAAGCCATAAGCATTACAATATTGCATAAATTAAGAATGTAATAACTATAATTACTGAAACAGCAGAGGTCACTGGGTCCATCATTGTTGTATCCTCATTTCCTATCACCTCCGTCCCTCTGCATGTACAGTACTGCTTTATCCATCCCCTTTTTAAAACAACTCCTTTTTCTATATTTAAGGTAATTTACTGTTCCATTTTCTTAATGGAGTGCTTACCCAGGTTTTGTGACCTCATTTTTTCCTTCTAATGCTTTAATTTTTCAATCCTATTTTCTATTTTCATTTTTTATATTGTGATTTTTGGCAATATAGAGTTGGTTCCTTTAGAACAATATTGTTATTATTAATTTCCTCTAAAATATTACCTGGCTAGTTCTGCAGCTCTTTCACAAGCATCAGCAGTTACATATAGCAAACAGAAAATGTTGTATTTTCACAACCTCCTTTTACCTCTGAGGTGAGGAAGCTATTATTTTCCTAGGGCTCAAGGCTAGTTTGAATGTAAATCATGGGGCTTTCCCTCATCCTTGATGTAGGCTGCCATTTTCACTTGTCAAAAATCTTTTCTGATGATACATCATTCCTTTGTAGTACAAAGGATGCTGTGGCCAGAAGTAGCTTTTAAAAGGAAAAGGGGAGTTGTTGCACAGAAGCTGGCATTACCTGTAACAATGCAGCTGTTAGGTCTACATGCTCCTGCACCAGTACAAAGGAGCTGAACTTTTGGAACTGTAACCAAATGAAACAAGGTTAGAGTTTCAAGGACCAGCAACATAGAGATTAGCCAGGGGCTGCAAACAGGGCCCTGGGTGGTTTCTCATTGCTGCCACAATTGCAATTGCAATCATGAGGCTGATACCAGCTTCCACTGTTTTTTGCACCCCATCCCCCAACCTTTCATCTGTCTGTCTTTTTTGCTCCTGTCTTCCAAGTGTCCACACTGCATCTAGACTTATCACACCACGATAATACTGGACCAGCTAAATCACTACTAGGAACATTCCTGTATTGGCATGTGATGTGCTAGATGACCTAATAGTTTTTCCCCTTCTAATTTCTATGATTCTATGGTTTTCTACCCTAAGCAGAATAACTGCAAGAACAGCAACACTGGAGAACTAAT
>NW_017729002.1:1639923-1641598 GCF_001723915.1 Gavialis gangeticus | reverse complement strand
TCCCCCAAATCAGCACCCAGGGAGGTTACCTTTTTGCCCTGCCCTGGTTGTGCCACAGGCAAGCAAAACTGTATTCCCAAAGCAGCACTGTAGGGGCTGCAGGGCTCTGGACCACACACCATGCGGGCTGCATACCTCTCAGGCCTTGTGGGATGCATGTTATATTGTACAGTGCCATGTGGGATCCTGCTGCTGCACTGTGCAGGTGCCCCTGTGTCACATGGGGGCCCCACATCCCCCTGAGACCTGGGCTCCAGACTTCTTCAGTCCAGGGGTAGAGGCAGGAAGTGAAAGCTAGAGGAAGGAGGGGGAGTCCAGAGACCCTGGCGGCAGCAGCAAGAAAGTGGTGAGCAGGGATCCTGGTTTTCTCTGATAAATTGCAAATTATCTGATAACCCCCAAATCCGTGATTAAAATGAAATGCCACTATATATATAGGTATCAATGGAACACAATGTTTTATTGCTATATTTACAATTTTAAAGCAATTTGGAAGCCTTCTGGTGCCTCAATCATAATAAAATAAATTCTAAATACCTATAATTTCTGGCATTTGATTTTGGGGTTTTTTATCATGAACAAATCAGAGCTCCCCCTGCCCCAGTAGCCACAGAACACAGGTCCAGGCCCCTCACTCCCCACCCATATCCCCCTGGCCTTGCTGGTGCCCCTCACCCCCCACCCATAGACCCCGGTCAACCCCAGCCCTGCTGGAGGGTGCCCCCAGATGCCAGGGCTACAGGGCCAGAGACCCAGGTCTGCAGCCCCCTGCCCCCCACAGCAGCTCCTGAGCCCCAGCTGCTGCTGCAGTGGAGCAGAGTATGGAGCTGAGCTACCACTCCCACACAGGCAGCACACCCAGAGCAGAGCATGTGGGGTGGCAGGGTGGGTGCAGGCTGACTGCTGGGAGGTGGGGGCACCTCCTGGCTACTGCATGCACTCCCAGAGGGGCAAGGGGACCCATGACCCCCAGATCTGCCCACTGTGGGCTTGGGCTCCCCACACTGCTGCCCTCCCCTAGGGCCTCCACAACCCAGTGCACAGGACCTGGCAGTGCAGGACAGAGCGGGGCCAGGCAGGGAAGCTCCTTGCCCCTACAAGCTCCACACTGCCCTGGTGAAGCAACCCCTGCCCTCCCCGGAGCAATGAGGGGCACACCCCAGGGCTGCTACCCCCCTGCTGCCAGGCAGGCAAGAACTGCATTGCAAGGGTTACACAGGGCTTGCAGTGGCAACGAGCTTCTCTGCTCAGCCCTGCCACGCTGGGTCCTGCCCACCAGGGTGTGGAGGCCTGGTGGAGGGCAGCAGGATGGGGAACCCAAGCCCGCAGGGAGCAACCCACCCCTGTCCCGCACAGAGATCTGGGGGACACAAGTCCTCCTGGCACCCCAGAATTGCATGTAGCAGTGGGGAGCTGGCTGCACATTGTGACCCTGAGCCCCAAGCCTCATGCACTACCTGGCTCGGTAGCAAGCCCAGCCCTGCCCTGCCCAACTCCCTCCCTCCCTATGGGGGCCTCAATCCCCTCTCCCTCCCCAGACTTACCTGTGTGAGCTGTTCTTCAGGCTTTCAGGTGGCCATGTGCATATATATAGATTCATAGATTATAGATTCATAGATTAAGGGTCGGAAGGGACCTAGTAGATCTTCTAGCCCGACACCCCGCCAGGGCGGGA
>NW_017729002.1:1638555-1638793 GCF_001723915.1 Gavialis gangeticus | reverse complement strand
CGGGGGGTCAGCGCTGGGCTCCAGATGGCAGCATCAGGTGGCGAAGGGGCTGGCTGGGGGATGAGGGTGCATAACTTGCGGATCTGTATGGCTAGGTGGCAGACGGCTCCCACATTTTAGCACCCTGTGCCCCAGCCAGCCCCTGTCATTGTCTACTTGTATGTTTTGTTGCACTTAATTACTCTTAATTACTTAAGCTAATTCATAGTTTCATAGTTTCTAGGGTCAGAAGGGACCT
>NW_017729002.1:1637458-1638531 GCF_001723915.1 Gavialis gangeticus | reverse complement strand
GAGCCTTAATCCAGCGCCTTAGACCGCTCGGCCACGCTACCCAGATAGGTACATGGTGCCCCTGCCTGACTGCCCTCCTCCTGCTCCCCCCAGCTCCTTATGTGCTCTTTGCAAAAGTGCCAAAACCCGGATCCATGGTGTTAAGGGATAAGGGGCCTCAGATTAACCCTTTGGGGGCTGCATATGGCCTTCAAGCCACCAATTGAACCTACAGAATCCATGCAGATATAATAGGTATATTGTAACAGATTATACTACTATCACTTGCTATAGATACAGCTGCATATTGATACTGTCACATAAATCCATTTTACCAGCAGCTGAGAGCTCTGATTCCTAGACAGCTTAGGATTTTGCTAAATGTGTAGTCTTTCAAAGAAAGACTGCTAAGAGATCAGTTTGAATTTATCCATGGATTTATCTAGCTTTTGCCATCTGTCTTTCCTTTTGCTTGCACATGTTATCATTGTTATTCATGCACTCGTTACCTCAAGGCCATTGTGATATGTTTTAAATAGGAAAACACCTTAAAACCATATGGACCAGCTGTGGTGCACAAGACAGTGATGGCTGCCACAGTGCTGACTATGGTGCCATCAGCCACTGCTGTAGTAGCGGCTATTTTTGTGCCACCTCCCTTAAAAGACAGCATTTGGAGCTACTGCCCCAGTTGCCCCCTCCCTCTCCTACACCCAGTTACTCTGCTGATTTGGATAGTAAAACCAAACAGTTAAAAACAAAACAACAAAAAAACCCAGCAACTCACTTAATAAGCCAGACATTTGACAGGAAGCATATAAACCCCCCCCAGTGCTTTGGAATATATACTGGCTACCAATAGGTCTTCTGGTGGAACTTAAGCTATCAGTGGGTGCATCTAATTCAATTAATGTGATGCAGCAAACTCCAGAGCTATTACAGCCAGAGTCAACTGTATGTGGGTGCAGCATCTACATGTGCATTCAGGACAGCAGCATTTTGAACTGGGGCAGAGCAGCCCAGGGCTCGCAGCAGGCTGGGGGCGGGGGGTCAGCGCTGGGCTCCAGATGGCAGCATCAGGTGGCGAAGGGGCT
>NW_017729002.1:1634493-1637447 GCF_001723915.1 Gavialis gangeticus | reverse complement strand
CTACATCCCCGAGCAACTGCAGAATAGCCCTCCTTGCTGATGACCCCTTAATTAATTTACTGTGCCCTAGTAACAGTGCATGTATAGACTGTGATGCTTTACTGCACAGCTAATTAGTCAACTTGCAGTAAAGTGCATATGTAGATGCACCCAGTTATAACCTATAAAGCCCAAGATGACATTTTCCAGAGTAAACTTCTGGCTAAAACTTAACTAAACTTTCCCTTGACAGTCATTGTCTAAACATCCATTCCTTTGAGTTACTGTCTGTTGGAAAGAGGATTGTGCACAATGAAGACAAAATATTTGTGCTTTAACTGAAGCCATAGCAGACTCCTCACTCTGTTTACAAAATCTGTCATACAAGGGTCAGAAGGCTTTTTTGCTGCTGTAAGCCTCAATGCATCCACTACAATGAACTTAAAAATCAGACTGTGAAATCCAAGTTTTTGTACTGTGTCCATCACCATGGTATCCAAATACCTACAATAGTCTGTGTCCTGATATTAAGTCTGAGTTCTCTGTGTTTTGTTCAATCGCATGGTGCAAATTGCTGAAATATCATCTCCACACAAGTCACTTTTTACCCCAGTGTAGCCAGTCTTCATTGAGGGTTACACAGGTGAAGTGACATGGAGCTAGCCAAGCAGGTGCAAAAAAACCCTCTGTAGAAAAGGCATTGAAGACCTGCTGTGAGGAAGCTGCTTGATTCCACTCACAAAGCAAGCAGATTTCCCCTTGAAAGGTTCTTTCTTGTTAATTCGTTCATATGCACCTGATCTGTGTTTTCATCTTACAAGACCAACCCCTTATGCAAGTTCAAAGAGGTTGTTCAAAATGGCTGAAAAAAATATTTGAAATGCATTTAAACAAATGAGGATGAAATTGAAAACAGTTACAGAATTGATCAAATACACTCCATCCTAGAAATATAATTGAACAACGATGTATGTTTGAACTGCTAGATGAGCAACCTACAATAAATAATATGCTAATGAAGATTTTTAATATGTAGTCTTTTAAAGGCCTCAAAGACGAAGATATAGAAGATCTTTAGTTATGCAAAGAAACACTAGAGAGGCCATGTTAGCGTGAAGTCAAACAGAAGGCAAGGTAGAGGTACACTTTATAGACTAACTGAATCAGATGCATGAGCTTTCAAGAGATACAGCTCACTTCATCAGATGCTAAAGATGTTTAGCATCTGATAAAGTGAGCCATGGCTCACAAAAACTCATGCATCTCTGACTCAGCCTATGTGGTGTGCCTTTGCTTTATAGTCAATGAGATACTAAGAATGCATCACACAATGAGCATTTTACTTGTATTAGCAACCAGGTATAAACACCATGACTTCCAGTAAAGTTTCACCATGAGCACTAGGTTTGTAACCTGACCAGTTTGAGTGACACCTTTCTGCAATATTAGCTTTGACAAAGCAGCTTTGGGGTGAGGATGCGGTGGTTTTTTGTTTTTGGGGGGGGTTGTTTATATACCTTCAGATATTTTTTGTCTATCCTGGCTACCATCAGGAAAGAGCTGGCAATGCTGCTTAGAGCTAGTCAAACATCCAGTTTCTTCCTGCAATAAATTTCACATGACAGTTTTATTCAAATTCAAATTATATTTTTCTGTGGATGTATCAAAACTCAGTTGAATTTTGAAGCTCAGTCTTTATTGGCACAAGCCTGTGCCCTCCAGAGATGCCCTGAAAGACCTGTGCATGCCTTACCTCTGAAAACCAGAGGCAGCTGAACCACATTCGCATGGTGATTCACTTGGTGTGAAAAGCTCTGCTTCTCACCAGAACTAATTAGCCAAAGTGCAGTGCTGCAGGACCCAGCTCTGCTCCTGGCTCCAGAATCAGTTAGCTCTAGCGCAAACTCAGGGTTTCTCTGTTCAGCACTGCAGGGTGCTGCATATACATACCTAAACTGCTTTCTGGACACTGCATTTTTGACTGTCAAAAGGACTGTAAACTTTCTTTCCATCCGATCTAAAACCTTCTGAAGCATTTCAATTTTTAATTATATTTATATTCTACTTTATTTTATTATTTGTGTTTTGTGAGATTTCAAAATATTTTCCTGTCCTTCATTGGGATGAGAAGTCAAAAACCTTGAAAACATTTAATGAACTAATAAACTGAACAAAATGTTAGATTGTGTCATTTGAAAAGTATTTAGAAGGTTAAAGAAATATTCTACCTCTATTTTAACCTTTCTTACCATACACACACTAAACTTTTGAAAAGTTATTTTGAATCATAAAATCCTTAGATAGAAATGTGCTTCCATAACTGTAAAATATTTCTTCTGCTTTTTGCAGTAACATAAATTTTGCAGGTTAGTGATTGTGTCAGAGTCGATATTCCTGTGGGCATCTAAATATTCCTTTGTTGTATATATTTGGGGGTTTTTTAAATGTGTTTGAGAGAAGACAAGGATAGGGCAGGGCAGACGGGATATCTGAAACCCAGAAATAGCATTTTTATGTGTCTTAATGAAAATAAAAATGTCTTGCAGGCAGTGAAGATAAGAAGGGTGTTCAAACTCAAAATAGCACACTTAAGCTTTTTTATCTTTTCCTAAAGCATCCGAAAATCTGAGTAAGGAAGAGAAAGGGGTGGCAGAGCTGGGGACATGGTTTGAGGGATGAGTGGTCATGTTTCAGAAAATAACACTCATATTTTGACCTTTGAGCTCAATAGTAGTCTGGTTTTCTTAATTGTTTAACTGATTCAAGTCCTCTAGTATTAACTGAGCTGTCTATAGACTATTCGGATTCAAGGTGTTCAGGTAGGGAAACTGAATTTGTCCTTGTGACGGGACCATCTTGAGGCTGGTCCAATCATTGGCTCACCCACCTGTCTAGGGCAGTCCACTCACCTGACTTCCCTGCCACTCCTTTGATGCAACACAGAAGTAGTTGTTTCTAGGTGGGAGGCTGCCTAT
>NW_017729002.1:1628880-1629493 GCF_001723915.1 Gavialis gangeticus | reverse complement strand
TTTGTCCTTGTGACGGGACCATCTTGAGGCTGGTCCAATCATTGGCTCACCCACCTGTCTAGGGCAGTCCACTCACCTGACTTCCCTGCCACTCCTTTGATGCAACACAGAAGTAGTTGTTTCTAGGTGGGAGGCTGCCTATTTAATGCCCTGATGCCAAGGGCATAATACACGGCTCTGTACCACCGCTACACCATGTCCCATGCTTCACAGGTGGCATCACTATATGGCTCCAGCCCCACACTGGGCCTCACTATATTCCAGTAGGACATTCAGACCCTACCCTGGATCCCTCCTACTCAGGCAGCCTAACCTCCACCAACATCCAGGTCTGCAACCCCCTCCCCCCACCAACCCCTTTACATCTCAGCAGTCAGCAGTGCCCCCCACCCTGTGAACTTTGGCCTCACAAGCCCTGGCTTTGCCTCAAGCCACTTGGGACTTCAAGTGGCTAGTTCTGGCCATCTCTTACAGTGGTCTCACTTCGATCCTTGTGGTCCTGGCCCCAGCATTGACCAGTTGAGGTTTCTGGGTAGGTTCTTTGCAGCTAGCCATCTCTCTCATACAGGTCCATTTTCTTAGTTTCATAGTTTCATAGTTTCTAGGGTCGGAA
>NW_017729002.1:1596236-1628869 GCF_001723915.1 Gavialis gangeticus | reverse complement strand
CCTGCCACTGACGAACCCATGCTGGTTGCCCCTGAGCATGCCGTTCCCTGAGCTTGTGTACCACGTAGTTACTTCAGATTCCTCCTGGACCTGCTGTTCCCACCCTCACTGGGCTCACTGGCCCCTTACTGGGCCTCTACTCTGGCCGGCCTATGCACAGTCCGTTAGCCCCCCGCCCCCCCCCGGACCCTACTCTACACAGCCTCTGGCTCTTACTCCACCTCCTCACTGGGGTTTCTGGGCCTTACACCCAGGGGCCTCAGGCCTCACTCTGTGAGCCTTGGCCCTGTGCTTTTCTGTAGGGGTGTGCTCTCCTAGCCTTTCCCCTCCACAAGGTCACCCACAAGGCAGCAGGGGCTGAGGCCTTCTGGAGCCCCATACTCGCCTTTCACTAGGGAATGACAGGTATGGAGACTGCCCTGCCACAGGCAGCACCACCACACCATCCAACCCCAATAGGGTGTAGTTTCAGGTCATGCCCCAGGACCAGGAACCTCCTCTATCCCCATAGTTCCAACTTTGACTTCCAGGTGTTCTAGGAGCAGCAGTACTCCAGTCAGGAGATGTTCACCCTTCAACTCCCTAGCAGCAACTGCCTGGGTCTGCTCTCAGGACCTCCCTTATATCCTGACTGCTTAGCTGTACACCAATCAGGCAGCCTCCTTACAATGGCAGGCACAACCTGAGCTCTGCCACAGTCCTTTAAGTATATATTCTCATTTTCCTCAAACTCTAATTTTATTTCTGCCATCAACCCAAATTATTTGCACTAGCAATCCAACCAGGGGCCATGTGGAAGATTTGCCAGGAGGCTGACAGCCAGACATATGCATATAAAATAAATTAGGATTCAGATGCCCTTATCTGTATGTCACAGGTCAGGTTCCCAGGGTGGCTGTGATGCCCCCAGTGACTCCACGACCATGCCTGTTTTGCTCCTAGGGCACCTTTGTATCTCCTGCCATGCCTTGATGGCAAAATAATGAATGTCCACAGGCCTTTGCTCAGTCCCAGTCCTGCTAAACCTCCATTAGTCCTCATTAGTCCTCAGGCCCTTTGCTGAGCCTCACTCAAGAACTGTGCCACATGGGGCACCTCGAGCCTTATGGGTCAATTGCGTGGATCCAAATTCTCCCCTACACCATGCTCCATGCCTCACAGATGTTACACTAATGTTGTTCTCTCTGTCAGGGCTTCAGCTTCCTCAGCCTCTGACCCTTTTATCTTGCTAGGCATTTTAGCCTAGATCCACTACATGAGGCTCCAGCTCTTGTTTGTCCCTTCAATTAATAAGCCCCTAGCCCCTGTCTGCTGGGCCCAGGCCCTTGTGTGTCTACACCTTTCTGGTGCTGGGTCCCTGGCCCCTGTGTGCCTACACCCCTCTGGCACCAGGTCCCTGGAACCTATATGGCTACACCCCTCTGGCGCCAGGTGCCTGGCCACTGTATGTCTACACCCATCTGGCACCAGGTTTCTGGCCCCAGTGTAGTCCAGTGGCCATAATGTAGTCCTGTGCCCACTTTGGACTCAACAGTCTGTCATGATTGTGTCTCTCTTGGGTACCAAGCTCTTGGCCTCTGTGTGGCTCTGCCTCATTTGGGCATCAGGCCCCTGGCCCCTGTGTGACTATTCAGCCTTGCATTATGCCCTCTCTCAACTCAACAGAAGCTCAAGCCTTGAACCTACCCCTGACCAGACTCAAGGTGACCATGTGCCCTTTTGGGCACTAACGGGACCTCCATAACCACCCCTTATAGTCCTAGCCCAAACCAATGGACTAAACATTAACATAGACCATTAGCCCCTGGGCTATAACAAAAAACACACATACAGAAGAAGCAGCTACTTGCCCCTTTATGAGAGCAAGCCTTCCTTATCTTCCAGCAGATATAATATCCAACCTGGGCCTATAGCCAAGACTATACACTCAGCACTCTTGACTCTCAGGCCCTCCGGTCCTGGCTCAGCCCCTCCCTGGGCACATTCAGAATCCCTGCTGCCCTGTAGCCAGGAGCTCCTCACCTTGTAACTGCTAGGAGAGAGACTACCTGACCCATGCAGGCGCTGGGCTTATACAACTCAAGCCTGAGCCCTCTTCCAGTCAGGTATCCTCATTAGCTTTCGCCTGACACCTGCAGGCAACCTCTTAGGCTGCATAACCTCTTAAAGAAGCAGGAACATCCCAGTGCCCTGCAACACTGTATATTGGTGATACAATCCATGGAAACTACTGGCCTTAATGCACAATATCCCATGGACAAGCATTAGCTTTTTACTTGGATTTTTAGCTGAAGCACTTCCTACTGAGACCTGTAATTTGTAAGTCCCATGAAGCAGGATTAATCATGAAGGGTTGCAATGCTACACCTTGGAATTCCATGATGACCATGACCCATACAATAGAAAGATTGATTACTGGTAATGATGTCACAATAATTAATCAATCTTTCAGCTTTAAAATCTTTCATTTATTTCTCCATCTAGAAAATGCCTGAACATTAGACTAAACATTAAGCAAAGGCAATATTGTTGTTATCTTCTTTCTGTCCTATGACGCCAGCTACATGTTGACCTAAATTTCTTCGGGTGTTACGTAAAGAATTAAGCATACAGTTTGGCCAGTTATTCTTACCCAATTGTGGTGACTCATCATATAATCCACCAGTTGATGAAGCTTGATTACGTAATGATGTTTATTAAACCCACACAGCAAGGAAAGGGTTAGTTTGAGTGCTAATGAAGCAGAATCAACCAGTGAAAGATCAGACTTTTCAGCAAAGAGTAAAAGTAAAAGCCTGCTCAGTCAGAAAGTTGTTCAATGACAGGAATTTTGGGCTAGAAGCTCTAAAGGAGAGAAAAGAAAGTAAAGCACTAATGTATGTTGTAGTATGACTACAAGGAGGAGACAACCCAAAGGAGAGGCCTCTGGTAGGAAGGTCAACAGCTGGGGAAGTAGGAAGTAATCCTCCAGCCGTTTGATTGAAAACTACCGAACACAATCTCAGGGCCAAGGACTAGGATTTAGAAAGAGAGAGGTCTTAGGTCCCTCAGCCTCTCACACAACTGGGCAGGGAAGACCATACTATCAGTCAGCAAAGGGGATTTTATCATGCTTAGCTATGAAGTGGTAAATGGAAAAAGAATAGGAGCTGGATCTAGGACTTTGGATTCCACCAGCTCCTTGTATCATAACACCATTACTGCAGTTGTACCAGGACTGTGGTCTTGTGAGAAAGAGAAGCCAGATGGATTTAGAGAGTAAGAATACCTTACTGGTTACTTGCAACAAATTTCTATTCTACAGATGACTAAACAGTTTTGGGTCTCTCCAATAAGATTGTGCTAAATCATAATTTTCTGTTAGCCATTTACCACTCAAAGCTCTCTTAAATTGATTTTGAGTTTAATCTAAAATGTCTGTGTTGGTTTACTTTTAACTGTTTCTAAGCTTATTTTTCTTGCTTGGCTTCATCCATCTGCAGAGTTCCTTATATGTTTATATCTGTCTGTCTCTCAGCTCAACTACACAAACTGAGCAGTCAGCAGTGCCACCATTAGTCAAAGTCAGAGAAGCCTGTTCATGCTAGTATTTTTGCACAGCTGTTACTTTGGGTTGCACAGCAATGCTATGACTAAATGCCTTTCTTGAAAATGCTTCTTAGAAGTGCCAGGCTTAACACATTTCTCCTTCTCAGAAATAGACTAAGAGCCTGCTGGTGAAAAGGAAAAAATAAGATAGCTATTAAATGAATATCAAACCAGTTTATTTATGTCTTGCATAGTAATACAGACATGTTAGCCATGATCTGCATGCATTAGAAGTTTACCTTTTAGGTCTTTATAATAATATCTCTAATTGTTACTGTTAAAATATAATATCCTTGATTTAGATAGAAGTTACAGAATCACATTACTATATTTTCCTAGTTATCCTGCTTCATAGTGCACATAGACTGAATGCTGCTATTAAATATTTCTTTTTATCCTCTTCATTCAATAAACAGTTTCAGGTTTTATTTACTGTATGAAGTTTGAACTCTGTACTGAGTGCAGTATTAATTTCCTCATTATCTTTAACATTCATTATCATAATATTTGAGTGGTTCACAAATACATATTTATTTAACTTGAAAAACACTTCAGTGAATTATTATTATTGTCCTCTCAACTGATTAAGACTGGTATAATCAATTATATACATATTTGGAGTGTTCAAGTTGAGTCTCCAAATGGACCACCAAGTTGAGGTGAGTAATACTGAGAGTCTGCTTTTTCAGGGTAAATAGTTTTTCTATAGTACTTAATGGCTAGGGACAGAAATTATATATAGACCACTATAAGTGATTGGAAACCAGTTAAACTCTGTAATGTGACAAAAGTTCAGTGCACAGAAACTGCTTTCAAAAAGGCCAAGACTGATTTAAGGTAAACCTGGATGGATTAGTATCAGACTTAACTGATTACGGTTAAATCAGTTTACTGAACTTCTGTCCCAGATCCCCTCCAGATTCAAGTTAAGTCACAGTCCCCGAGCATGCCAGGATGCTTTGCAGGGTGGGTGGGCTAGCCTTGGCCCAAGCTGTCTGTTTCAACCAAGCAGGGAGATGTGCTCTAGCACCCCCTGGCTTCTAGCCTAGGCCACTGCAGGCATATGGCTGCATTTCCAGATTCAAAAGGGAATGTCTGTTCACTTGCTTATCAGTTCAATCTACACAGATTAGACTAAACTGTGAGGATTGAATCAATTCAGCCTCAGACTTTTTGACTGTCTGAACTTAATCAAAATGTTCAAAGTACATCTCTCACTGACTCTAGGTACATTTGTGAGCACTTGGTAGTTTTGCCAATTAGCCTGCCAGTGCCTCAGGTTGGGTATCCAAATGATAGGGAACACAATGACCACTTTGACAAATATGGTTAAGCTATTGTAAGGGAACTAGCTATTGGGAATTGTAAGTAGCTATTGACTACTATTGTAAGGGAACTCTGTGGCAGAGAGAGAATTCAGTTCACTAGGGGAATACTCAATTGTCTTAGCATGAGAATATCCTTTCTCCTCTGGCAACTCTCTGCCTCTTTCATTACATACCTTCCTATTTTGGGGAAAAAAGAGGACAGGATCCAACATACAACATCTCCATTTTCTGTCTAACCTTGATTCACTTCCTATCACCAATCCATCCTGTGCAATGTACGCAGGAGAAATCTCTTAGGAAAAAAACTATGCGATCATATAATTAAACAATTCATACACACAAGGAAACTGAACTAAGTTTCACAGGCAATCTTAATTATGGTATTTTCTATTTTTTCAGTGCTTGGCTTTTCAACCTTAATATTCTTGTAATAGGTATGGGAGAGAATTAATTAATTTCCTCATTTTTTAATACAACAAACTAAACACTGTTATATGGAGTCATGTTGACTCTCAACTAGGTCATCAGCTCTACAGCCCAGACTTCTACCATTTAGTTAACAGAATCACTAGTAGCAATAACAGGCTGTTCACCTCTGAAGTAGAATGATACATGCTTTGCCTTTGAGTTTTATATCTGTTTGCAGACCACAGAGGAATTTGGGGATTCAATAATCAAGGGTTCTATTTCCAGTTCTGTAGGGTAGCCTGCTGTACTGTTTACACAGGCTCAGGAGAATACTTGCAGATTTCTGTGCCTTGCGCAGGACTTGGCTACAATGACTGTACTTAGCACACACCCTGCATATACATGCCATGTCCACTCTGCATATGCTTCTCAAGTCAGAAATTACTGTAGTGCCATAGGCCAGCTAATCAGTTCTTCTGACAAGTGGATATGTAAAGAAGAGAGAAGTATAGAGACCTACATGCCCACAGAGTGTGCTTCTGGTCTGGAGCACAAGTTACACTATTCACACAATTCACTTACACTGTTCACACAATCCAAGATACACCTTTGTCTGAGGTGTATTTGAGACCACAAGAGCACCAGCATTTCTGTTGGGTACCACATTGTCCCTGGTAGCCAGGAGAAGCAACTGCAGGAAAAAGTCCTCTACCACCCTATAGGATGCAGCATACTTCATTGTTTTACATAGGTATGGCATATGGGAAATCCAGTCAGTACCAGGAGTTGTTTGAGCCTTAGTGCAGACAAAATATTCAACAAATAATCCTTACAGTATCTTTAAAAACTTCTGTGCATGCGTGAAATGTGATTTCTAGAAACTTGTAATTTGTCGATGAATTTTCATGGGGATGGCAAAATTTACATGGCTGAAACTAAGGTAATGTCCCTTCCAAGTATCAAGTCTCTGCTTCAAAGTATGAATGCACTAGTTTCTCAATAAGACACTTGTAAGATTTTTTTTAACATAGAGAGGTCTTCTTTCCTCTAACTTCATTCTTATAAGTAGCTGAACATTTTAATGAAACTTTCAAAATAAAATTTGAGTCAGAGAACTGGTATGGAGTATTTATTTCAGTTCGAATAGTTAATATTGGAAAACTAATCAACATCCAAAAACAGGATCTTACAATAGAAAGTATTATATGTATCACTATTGGAAGCATGAATAAAATTACCAAGCTTTCCTGTCCTCTCTATAAAAATATTTTTATTTTCTGATGGATTATTGAAAACAAATGAAGAGTGCCTGTGCCTGAAAGTTTGCAAATAAATATATATATTTTTTGCAAATATCTAGTTGGTCTAATAAAAGATATCACATCTGCCATGAGTTTTGATTCCTTTTACCTCTAGACCAACACAGCTACCATCTGGATACGTGATGCATAGAAGATACTGAACTTCAGCTGTTTTTTTTTAATGAAAACTTCATAATTTTACAAGAAGAAAGCAAAATTTACTACCTGAAACCTAAGACCCTGCTCTTGCCTTTGTTTGAGTTAATTTGCATTCCAACAAAGCACAGAGATACCTCCCCACAAAAGAGGTTCCTGCCCAGAAGAGCATGCCATCTTTCCACTCTTCTGTAAAATATGAAACATCAGAAAGAAATGCAGTTCTACATCCTGCTTCCCACCAGACAACTTCAAGGCAAAAAGACTTTTCCAACTTTTCTCTGACCTTAATCTGAACAAAATGAACTGTTCCAAACAGGAGACTTTACCACACCATCAGCTCTCCTCTGAAATACGAATTTTCATTTCTACCTAGGAGCTTTCATGGAGCCTTCATAGATTGTTAGGGGCTATAACGAACCTTGTAGATCATCGGGTACAGTCCCCCTGCAATAGTTAGGAAAAGACAATTGGGGTCAAGTGACCCCAGCGAAGTGACTGTCCAGTCTCCTTTTAAAGATTCCCAGGGTAGGTGACTGCACCACCACTGGAGGGAGTTTATTCCACAGTCCCATCACTCTGACTGTGAAGGAGTTTTTTCCTGGAATTGAGCCTGAAGCGGCCTTCCAGGAGTTTGTATCCATTGCTCTTGGTCTTCCCCAGGTGTGCCCTGATAACCAGCTATTCACCGAGTTTTTGATGTACTTCCCTGATGTAGCAGTAAGCTGCTACCAAGTCCCCTCTCAGCCTTCTCTTCTGTAGACTGAAGAGGCCCAAATCCATCAGCCTCTCCTCATATGGCTTGTCTTGAAAGTCCCTGATCATATGGGTGGCTCTTCTCTGGACCCTCTCAAGTTTTTCCATGTTGTTGTTGAAGTGTGACACACAGAACTGGACACAGTATTCCAGCTGTGGTCTTGCCAGTGCAGAGTACAGTGGGAGTAGCACTTCCTTAATTTTGCATGAGATGCAACGGTTAATGCATGCCAGTATGTTGTTTGCCCTGCTGGCCACAGCATCACACTGCTGGCTTATTTTCATGCAATGGTCAGTCACTATCCCTAGGTCCCTTTCGGCTATGGTGCATGTCAAATTGTCACCACTGAGCTTGTAGGTATGTTGGAGATTGTTTGGTCCCAGATAGAGCACCTTACACTCCTACGTGTTGAACTTCAACTGGTTCCAGTCTGCCCAACTCTCCAGCCTGTTCAGGTCCTCCTGTATCTGCAACCTATCTTCTGGCATGGCCACACTCCCCCTTAATTTGCTGTTGTCCACAAACTTGGCCAGCGAGCTTTTCACCCTCACATCCAAATCATTGATAAAGATATTGAGAAGCACCAGTCCAAGCATGGACCCCTGAGGGACACCACTGGCCACTTCTTGCCAGGCCAAGGCAAATACATTCATGAGAACTCGCTGGGTCCTATCATGCAGCCAGTTTTACACCCACTGAACTGTTGAGCAGTTAAGCCCACAATCTTCCAATTTTTCCATAAGGATATCATGGGATACTAGATCAAAAGCCTTTTTGGAAGTCTAAGTATATAATGTCGACCGTCTCACCCATGTCCAAGTAGCAAGAGACCTGGTCATAGAAGTCGATAAGATTGGTAAGACAAGACCTACCTGCAATATAGCCATGCTTGCTGTCATTCAGAATCTTACCCTCAATGAGCGTATCACATGAGCGTATTCTTTAATGAGTTCTTCCAGGATTTTCCCTGGGGTGGTGGTTAGGCTGATTGCCCGGGTCCTCCCTCTTCCCCTTCTTGAAAATGGGCACAAGGTTGGCCCTCTTCCAATCCTCAGGGATCTTCCCTCTGTGCCACAATTTCTGAAAGAGTTTTGCCAGGGGTTCCACAATGACCTCAGCTAGCTCCATCAGACTCGGGTGAAGTTCATCTGGTCCTGCTGACTTACAAATGTCTAGCTTTTCTAGTTGGTTTTGCACCAGCTCAGCTTCCACAGTGGGAAGGCTATCATTCCCACCATGCCCCCTGTGATCCTTATCATGCTCGCCTTTCCCCTTGGTCCAGTGAAATACCAAAGCAAAGTGGGGATTCAAGAGTTCATTTTTTTCCTGAGTGTCCATTACCAGCTGTCCCGAGGTGTTAAGCAAGGGCCCCACGCTTCCATTTGTTTTCCTTCTGCTCCTGACATACCTAAAGAAGGACTTCTTATTGTCCTTGACTCCCTTGGTTAACTTAAACTCAGCTGCCTTAGCTTTCCTAATGATTTCCCTACAAGTGCAGACCACTGTTGTATAGTCCTCCTTGAGGACTGTCCCTAGCTTCCACTGTGTGTACGCCTCTTTTTTCTTTTTCAAGAGGACCCTGATGACCCTATTGAGCCAGGAGGGCTTGGCAGCCCTTCTGCTAACTTTCCTCTTCATAGGAATGGTTTTCTTTTGTGCTTTGAGGATCATATACTTGAGGAATGACCACTGTTTGTGCACCCCATTCACCTTCCATCCCTCGTGCAACCCGTCCCTCACTTTCCTACTAATGCCCTGAGCCTGTTGAAGTCAGCATTTTTGAAGTCCAGGACTTCAATCCTGCTAGTTGATTTGTCAACCTTGCGGTGCTCTTAGCTGCTGGTGGTGGAGAACTTTTGCAACCTTTGCAATCTCCTATGCCTGATGAAGGGTGCCTGTGCCCAAAAGCCTGCAAATACAGAAATATTATTTTTTTGTTGCAAGTATAAAGTTGGTCTAATAAAAGATACACATCTGCCATGGATTTTGATTCCTAAAACAAATGACACATTTTTTAATACATACATATATAGTATTCATCAATCCCAAGACATTAGGAGTGTGCAAAGCTTCAGTCCGCGATTCAATTTGGAGGAGATTTCGCCCAATTCAGAGGCTGAATCACCAAATCCAAATCAAATCAAGAAAAGAGCACCTCCCCCACCCCCGTAAATCTATTCAGAAAAGATTTAGAGATTCAGAGATTTGGAAGGCTTTCAGGGGAACAGAAACTGAGAAGAGGGAGGGGAAGCGGGCGGGGGGGAAGGCCGTCTAGTGGCCTTTTACAAACTGGTCAGGGGGGACCAGCAGGCATTGGGGGAGTCCCTGTTCCCCTGAGCACTACCAGGAGTGACAAGAAATAATGGTCATAAGCTGGCAGAGGGTAGATTTAGGCTGGATATCACGAGGCGCTACTTCACTGTCAGGGTGGCTAGGATCTGGAACCAACTTCCAAGAGAAGCGGTGCTGGCTCCTACCCTGGGGGTCTTTAAAAGGAGGCTGGATGAACACCTTGCCGGGGTTGTTTAACCCCAGTACTCTTTCCTTCCATGGTAGGGGGTTGGACTTGATGATCTGCTCAGGTCCCTTCCGACCCTACCAACTATGAAACTATGACTGACATCTGTAGCTGGCCAGTGACTGTGATCTTTCCCTGAGTCCCCTTCCATCACAGTGCTCTGGGGGAGGGACGTAGAAACAGCACATAAGCCTCTGTCTGCAGACTTTCCATGCCTTTTGTGAACTGTTTCTGCCTGAGCAACAGCATCTGAAAGGTACTGGACTGGCTTGGCTTCCTACCCAGTAAATCTCCTGCTACTTTCTATTCTTGGAAAGGGTTGGATATATCTTACTAACTAGAATCCCTCTACTTATCCCTATCCAATCCACTTCTTTCAATTTGTATTTGTTCTTGGGGGTTTTTCCCCCCACACTTCTTAAAAAGAAACCTGTGTTTTCCCTGGCATTGAAAGCCCTGCACTATCTCCTTGAAACTTGGCAGACCTCATGCCCTCTGAAGAGGCTACCATCCCTGCTGTTTTCTTCCAAATCTGCCTTAACATACACACAACACAAGTTTAGCTTTTAGCCATTTGACGTACAGTTTCCCAGAAACCCCTGCATCTCTCTCCTTGAAACTTGGCACACTTCATGCCCTCAGGAGGGGCTACCATCCCTGGAATTTTTATCTGACTCAGGTAAAAAAATGTCAAAGTTATAGGTATTTCAGTGATTCCCCATTATAGTCTATGGTTGAATCTCCGAATCTCTCCGAATCAGCACTGAATTTTCTGAAGCTAATTCATCCGAAGCAATTCGGGACAGTGATCCAAATCTCCAAATGAATCGCTGTCCTCCAAATCAGCCAAATCCAAATCCAAATCGAATACTTCCCTTTTTGCACAGGCCTACAAGACATTACACATTATTTTTTGGTGTTTGCAAAAATTCATTCCCCTATCATGGTCATGGAGCTACTACTTGGATGTCAGACAATATTTAGCACCACCAACAGCTAACTGAAATAATTTTGAAGTTAAGTAAGAACCTTATATTTATATATAGTACTGTGGGAATGAAGACAAGGAGACCTTACTTGTCTAAGTCTTGTACCCTGGAAAGATCAATGGTGAGTTAACTTTTCTGAATTTAGCAGTGTCCTGGTTAAAGGAAAATTTTGTCCTAATCAGTAAAATAATTTTATGACAGTTTTTGGTAAACAGGTATATTACCAAGAACATGTAATCCTTCTTTGCATAAGATACATTTTAAATCTTTGTTTTATAAATGGTGGGTTTTTTCTTTTCTTAAATTTGGCACAATATAATCCAATAACACTAAATATGACTTATCCAATCCAATGATTCAGAAAGCCTGGCAAGTCAAGAAAGCCGATATAAACTAACTTGAAAATTTGGAGAGATATCTCCGAGATACTGTTGCACTACAAAGTAAACGCACTCTGCTTCAAACTGGTATGGGTTGTTTATGTATCTGTGCAAAACTATGCATACGTTGACTGAAAAAAATCTCATAATGATAATACATATACTGAAATTATGCCATAATGTGTACTGATTTCAATGATAGTAGGCCTGGGCCCTTCCTTATGCTGATTTATAGACCCTGGTGCAGCCACTTTCAGCCTTGCAACTGCCTGCTACAAGAAGTCCAGGCTCTGGGCAAGCCCCTTCTGCCCCCCCACAGAGCCCAAGCTGTTCACAGCAGGCTTCCATGAGGCTGCAAGCAGCTGTATCATGGCTCAGAACTCCGGCCTGGCCCCTTGCCAGTAACAGCTGCACATGCGCCTTGGGGAACATAGCAGGCAAGGGGTTGGGGTTGTGCTGCCCCGGCCCCTTCCCCATCATGCACCCTGATGCACGCATGCAGATGCCTTCACCATGGAGCCCAGGTTGTTCACAGTAGGGAGCAGGCAGGCAGCTGCACCAGGGTCCGGAGCCCCAGCCTGGTTCTGTGGCAGTGGCAGGGAAGGGGTTGGGGTTGGGCTATCCCAGACCCCTTGCCCACCATGCACTGTGGGGCATGCATGCAGCCACTGCCAGCCATGGTACACCAGTTCCAGCCTTCCAGCTTCCTGCCATATCCAGCCTGGGCCCTGGGCAGCTGCTGCTTGCCACAGACCCCAGGCTGCTCACAACTGGGCTAGCAGCCTCCACACTGTATGCTGTGAGCAGAGCCTGGACCAACTGCAGTGCACTGAGCAAAATGACATCATGTGCCATGCTCTGGCATACGTGCTAGGGGTTGTTGACCCCTGCTATAGATCAGGAAATACAGATCTTTGAATTTTTTTGTAATCAACGAGTGAGAAAACATGGACATTTGCTGCAACAACAAGAAAAATATAGATTTAAGCTCCTGGCAACTTTGCCCCAAAATACCAGCAGAAACTGGCTACATTTTTAGCAGTCACTGATGCCCCAGTCACCTTCCCCAGACCAAATCCTGTTAAACTGTTTTTGTATTTCATCTGAAGATTTTGTCATATTTGGAAAATGGATTATCTGGTATGCAGGGAACCACTTAAAGAGCAATAAACTAGCAAGGCTTAGCCTGATTAAAGGGGACCTATCAAATTGAAAAGTATTAATGTCCCCCAGACTACAGGTAGGAGAAAAGGCAGGTGAGGGGAAATGATGAGAGAGAATTATCTGGAGAGAAGTGGAATGAAATTAAGTGGCACTTACTAAAATCATATCATCTGTGTACTCCAAACTCTGTGAGCCAAGCACATGGGAAAATCTAAGTTCCTATGTCACCACTGGGCCATTTTATGTTGATCATCTCCTCTGCTGAGTCTGAGAATTTTAATATTACAATGTAAATCAACCTTCCCCATTGAAATCTGGCTACTGAAGTCCTTGGAGCGACAGCATTTCATACTAGTTGTAACTTGTAATTTATATATTGTGTAATTCATAATCTAACAAAAGGGCAAGGGGGTTGAATATCAGAACACTTATAATGGAATCAATGGTATCCATTCAAACAAGTTATTAAAATTTAAATACTATATTTATGGATTCACATACATGCAAAGTTCTAATATAAAAGGCTGTCTATGATAACACATATTATTTTCTTTCCTCTGTTCTCTCCTATATCAGGATAAATTACTCTGTGAATCTGTCTACACAAGAAGATTTACTGTGCAGTAGACTAATCTACTGTGCAGTAAAGTGTCACCATCTACATGTGAGCACCATTTACTGCACAGTAGATTAGTCTACCGCACAGTTACCTACTACCTGTCAACACAGGTAGAATAACCACACAGTAGTTCATATGTAGACTGCTGACCAGGAGCAAATTGCTCCCGGTCAGGCCAGACAGCAGGGGGCAGGGAAACTATTCCTTCCCCCAGGCAGCTGCTTCTCAGCCCCATGCCCCAGTCCACAGGGCTGGGAAGCAACAGCTGGGGGATGGGACATTTTCCCAGCCCTATGCTTTGATCCACAGATCAGGGCACAGGGCTGGGAGGCAGCTGCCCTGGAGGCAGGACAGCTTCCCCCACCCCTGCCTCAGAGACAAAGGCTTGACTCCAGTGCCCCCTGCCAGCCCGGGGCTGGCACTGGAGCTGGAGCCTGGAGATCCCCCTGGCTGATGTAGGGAGGCACAGCAGTAGCCTTGCACTGAACTGCTCCCCTCAGAAGCAAATTTGCTCCCGTTGAGAGCAAATTTGCTCCTGCCAGGTGCATGTGTAGACACCCTGCCTGGGGAAGCTCACTGCGCAGTATTTTAATGCACAATAAGCTTACAGCACATTAATAGCATGTGTAAACATACTCTGTATGGACCATAATAAGGATCTATGTGATAGATAATTGGCCTACAATTCTATAATATAAGAAATAAATTATTTACTTTTTACTTTTTAACTAATAGGGATGGTGTTCTGCTTTTGAATGAAGACATGTATGCCATGACAAGAGGGCCTGTTTTTTATAACACATACGTGTGTGTATGTTTATAGAACACCTTGATAATAGTTATTTGTCTTCTGAATATTGATTTCTGCATCTTCAAAGATTTGATTCTGTAAAATACTCAGTAAAATGAATGCTTATCTATACTACCAATAACACTGTGTCTGGAAAATTGTTTTGGAAGTACTTTGGAACCCTGTTTTTGTGTGAAATGTCAAGTATTTCCTGATTCAGACTTTGCTGCAAATTCCATAAGAATAGGGGGGGTTGTCCTGTTTTATCACCCCTATGTCTAATTCTAGCCATAACCTAAAAGTATGAAAGTACTCAATAGGCGAGAAAAAGTCGCTATTTTCAAACCTTGAAAGGGTTTTGGATCTTATTTTGAGTGAAAGGTCAGATCAGTTCTTTTCTTCTCTGAGAGCTTAGCCATTTCTGTGCTCTGCCATCAACTGATTCCTCTATGTGTCAAGATTTCCCTCTTTTTATAGGAGATTTATAATCTTTTTTACTATTCATCTGCTGTTTGTTCTTTGGATTTGCCTGCTTAAGGAAACATAATTGAAACATGCATCTAATTATTTTCATGTTTCGAGTTATTGAGATATCAACCCCCACAACCTCCACTCTGTCAGCTTGTTCAATCACCTGTTTAATTTTTCAAACAAGTATCTTCATGCCCTTTCTTATGTATGGGAGGAACTTCACGTAAATATCCACAAAGCCACCTTATTGTCCTTCTTCACATCGCCACTTAAAACTCTCTTCTACTGTGAAGTCTACACAAAACTGACTGGTGGTTAGGCTATTGACTTGTTACCTTGTTTTTTCAATCCTCATTTTGTCTGCTGTCTTGTACTTAGACTGTAAGTGCCACCTGCATAGCCACTGTCTTTTTGCTATGCTTAAGCAGTACTTAACATAGTATCAGTCCACAATGATCTGGGCGCTAGAGTAATATATATAATATTGATTTGGTGCATGCTCTTATCTTCTGATCCTTATCAAAAATTATTTAAAAAAAAGTTTTCTTCTTTAGTAGCCCATTTCTACTTCATGATATAGCTAAAGCAAAATGCTACAGCTGTAGAGTCAGCAGAGCACTATGTGTATTCCCTGCTTGCATTAAACAGAAGGAGAAGCTGGATGGGGGAAAAATAAACTTCCTGATTCAAAATAAATACATTCACCAGCTACTCAGATCATATCAGCTACCATCACAGTGGACACATCTACACATTCATAAATGCACAGTAGTTATTGAGCATTTAGTTTAGTACTTGCTTAATGAAGTACTAAACTAAATGCTCAGTAAATACAGTTACTATGCAGTAGCACCGGTGCCTGTTTTTTTGTGATGTTTACCACACAGTAGACTTATAACACTGTGCATAATGTATTAGCATGGTTTTTGACCAGCATGCTACCGCGCAGTGTTATTAGGCCACTGCACAGTAAGTGTCTTGTGTAAACACACCCAGTTACCATTAAAGGAAATTGTGTTTCCCTGCATTCCCTATCTTCAAGAGTTTGGTGTTTTCTTGTTTTGTTTTTGGTTTGGTTTGTTTCATTTTAATCATGTTACTGTCATTTGATAGATTATAGGAGATAATCACAGTTCTCTGTGATTTTCAAGTTTTGGATCAGAATTCTACTGCTTGCAAATACTATAAATATGTTTATTTTGATCTTGCATGGTTTCAAGATCCTTTTTTGTTAGGCTAGGGACTAAAGTTGCACATAAACCTGTTTAAGTGATCAGGAACCAGTTTAAACTTGTAGCAGAACATAAATTCAGTGCACACAGGATGCAGACAGAAGTGCAACTCCCAGCTGTAACTCAAAACAATTTTTGCAAAATGGTCTGAGTTGCAAGGTTCTCTGAAACCAAACAGACATCCACTGTTGGTTCTAGAGGGAGGGGAATCTAATTGCTGGCTGGAAGCCTGCAGCTAGGTTCCCATAGCAATGACCAGGGCCCTTTACCAGTGCTTGCTGTTTTCAGAATGGGAGGGGAGAAAGGCAGCGGAGGGAGCTCATTCTTGGGGCTCCCCAGCTGGTGCTGAAGTGTAGGGTGGGTGAATTAGACCCCCCCACCTCAAAGGGGCTACAATACACCCACCCCACCCTTTGTGGGGTGGGGTGCTGAAAAACTGCCAGACTGAACTCCTTCTGCTTCTTTTCCCTCTTCCCATTCTGAAAACAGCAACAGGCTGGGAGCTGCACAGACATAAGTTACAAAAGATGCTACATTTTGAAACATCTTTATCTGATACCTCATGCAATGAGGGTCAGATTTTCACCTGATCAGCCTTTTTTACGCTGTTTGCAGACATGCACTTGTGTTTGGTCACAGCTATAAACTGCTTTCCGTGGCCAGATTGGACAAAAATTGTCACTTCTGTCTGCACCCATAAACCACTTTCAAAATGTCTAAAACCAGTTTAAGAAAAACCTGGATGTAGTATCAGACTTAACTGATTTGTGTCAAACTGGTTTATTGAACTTCTGTCCCAGATCCCCTCCCAATTCAAGTTAACTCACAAGCGCCGGCATCCCAGGATGCTTTGCATCCCTGGATTGGGCTGTCTGCTCCAGTGGAGCAGGGCTGGCCCTCCTCCCCTGCTTTCACAGGGCTGAAATGGTAAAGCCTCTGCTCCTTAGCCTCTGCCTGTGCCTGTGAGCCTGGTGGGAGGAGGGGCATGAGAATGGACCCCTGCCCCCCTAGACCAGGTCTGCACAGCACAAGGGGAGGGAAAGCATTCTCTGTTGGACTTATCACCCTCCCCCCCAACCTTGAAGCCAGGCTGGAATTGGCTTAGCCCTGCCCCCTTACCATTTGCCCTTCCATCTAAAGGGCTGGGGGACAGGGAACACCTCATCCCCCAGCCCAGCACTGTCCCCCCAGCTTGGGTCTGCAAGGCATGGGGAAAAGAAAGCCCCCTCTACTGGGCCTTTTACTCCCTCCCCCCAACCTAGAGAGCCAACTGGGATCCCTTGGTTCCTTCCCCCTGCTTTCCCAGGTCTGAGGCAATAAAGCCTCTGCTCCCTAGTCTCTGCCTGTGCCTGTCAGACCAGTGGGACCATATTGAGGGGTGAGAGAGAGGAATCCCCTCTCTGCACCAGGGGCAGGGCTCGAGGGACACTGCCAAGGGTGGAGGGGATCCAGCCAGCCCTGGGCTGGAAGGACTATTCCCCCACACCAACCTGTGGGCATGGGGCCAAGCCCTGAGGGACCATACTGAGCGGGAGGAGGAGGAAATCCCTTCTCTGCACCAGGGGCAGGGCTTGGGGGACTTTGCCAGGGATGGGGAACCTCCATTGAGGCTGGGGGATCCAGCCAGCCCTGGGCTGGAGGGACTGTTTTCCCCTGGGGGGAGATAAAAAGGGTTTGGGGGGGGAAACATGCTGGGCACCCATCAAGGATGAGCTCTGCTCAGCTGCATTTGGGTGCCTTTGGCAGTGGCCAGCAGGCTGGAAGGCATCCTCAAGCACCCTCTGACTACTAAAATAGGCCACTGCAGGGGTCTGGCTGCCCCTTTCCAGTTTCAAAAGTGAATGTCAATTCCCTTTATTATTAGCTCAATCGACACAGTTTAGAAAAACCTGCAAAGTTTGAATCAAGGCAGCTGAGGCCTTTTTGACTCTGTACTTAGCCTTAATGTCAGTAAGAGAAGTAACCCACAATCCACCTAAGGTCACAGTTCCCTTCTTCATAACTTGAGGCATCTTTATACTCAGGTGTTGTATCCCTTTCCAACTACCTTTCTATAATACAGGTCTATCGTGAGTAGTTATAGCACCATCTGCTTTGCCTTTATCCCCAGCAAGTAGATCATCTTCATCTCCCAGACATTGACTCAGTACCTCTTCATTCATCATCAATTTAAATCTACATTACAGAAATATTTAAAGCTAATTTTACAAAATAGAAAAAGAATTGCAGAAAATATGACATTCCAGGTTTTAAATATACTGTTTATCTTATCTTGAAGGTATAGTACAGGCTCTGAGATTTAACTGTCCCTACACACAGTTAACAGATCACAGTATTTGTGGGGTTCCCAAATAGAGAGTCCTTTGTCTATCTATCCTGTGAGGTCCAATAAGGAATGATAAAAAAGACCAGCAAACTCTCCCAATGCCTGAAGAAGGGTGTTTGTGCCTGAAAGCTTGCAAAGAACAATTTTTTTTCCAATTATTGAGTTGGTCTAATAAAAGATACCACATACACCCAAAGAACCTTGTCTGCCTGTGTCCTTAGACCAACACAGCTACAACCAACAAACCTAGTAAGGGATGAGTCAGTTACTCTTGTGTAGCTCTAATTCATGCTATTACTGAAGCTCTGCACGGGGATGTCTGAATTCCTCATTAATATGTTAGGCATCCTGTTGCTCCTTTGAAATCCAAACAGCATTGTATTTTTCAGTTTACAAAAACACTTAATGAAGTTTAGCATCTTATATTATACACTCTAATTACTGCTTTCCCTGTTTAGACACTTCAAAGGTCTTTCTTAAACTTCAAAGGATAACTTTTGAAGTCTTCTAAGGTGTGAGCCAGCCAAAGGGATTTACATTTTGCCTTCAGGAGTATTTCAGTAAATATCTCCTATGGAATAAGTTTTTAGTATTTCAATGAGTCTCGCACTCCCATGAGTCACCCTGTATTGAAAACCTGCAGTTCCTTCATAAAGTTAAATGGTGAATTTCAGGTGGATAAATCCATAAAAAGCATTTGTAAGTATATAACAGGTTTTCTTTTCATACTATCTCTTCCTAAAATGTATTAGTCCAGGTGCTAATATTAAAATAAAAATCTGGAAACAGGGAAAAGAATATTTCCTTTTCTGTTAGGTTGGTGATTTTCAGTATTCCTGTTTGTTATTAATACAGGTAGACACCCTGGATGAAATAATGTTGTCCTCAAAGTCAATTCAAGTTTTGCCAGCCTGAGGATTGTTGTAGGGCACATACAGCTCTATGAGCTATAAGGTGCCTTAGTGAGGCCTTCTGTCCCTTAGCCATAGTTGCTGTGGCTTTAAGAAATGAGGAATTATGTTTTGGGATTTCATAATTGTATTTAACAAGTTCACCTTTTCCTTTCAAATTTTACATAGTTTTTATTTATCATAAAATTATGTCAAAATAATAATGCAAGCTTTATACTGACATAATGACATAATGTAATATTTGAAACATTCTGCTTTATTTTCAATCATTGTGGGGAGTGGCTTTTTAGCACTGATTGAAGCATCTTATCATAGGAGAGTCTTGCTGGAAGGGACCTGAGGAGGTCATCTAATCTACCTTCCCTGCTCAAGGCAGGTTCATCTCTGTCTAAACTATCTCAGGCAAATGTTTGTCTAACCTTTACTTAAAGATTTTCAGTGACTTCCACTTCCAAGCTTCTCTTGGTAACCCGTTCCAGTGCCTCTCTTCTATTTCACTGCTATTTCTCTTTTGTCTGCTACTTTGTTGTAATCCAGCAGTCTGAAGTTTTGTCTCTGTGTCAATAAAAATAAAATAAAACTCTTTGAAATAGCTAATTTTTCTATGAAATTAAAATCCCAAATTTTGACCAGTTCTGTTCTCAGTGACCTTTTCCTTCTCCACATTTGTGGAATAGCTGTTCTTTCATACATCAAGAGAAACCAATTAGCTTGGCTGAACTTGTTTCAGAAGCTCTATTATTGTCCTTTCTTCTTAAGACCTATTTCTTGCCTCAGTCTGCATTGGCTGTTCTCTTTAAATATTAAGTGATTTTTGTCTTGCCTTGTTCCACTTGTATTTCAGTTAGAGTGTTGAAAGAAACTGTGAACATTTTGGTTTGCACTTAACTTAAAAATGTCTGAAACATCATCTGTTTATGTGCTTGAAATGGAATTAAAAATAAAAAATGATTTTCCTGAGACGCCTTTAACCTTCACATTGCAACTTTGCAAAGTCATAAGCAAGGCTATATTATTGTGAGCAAGGAAATAATATCTTCCCAACCTAGTATCAAAGGTCAGCTGCTCTCTGATTGAATATCCAATTATTTTTCAGTTTAGTCATATGGCTCCAGGTGACTAAGTAAAATTGGTCCAATTTTGAAAAGTGCCAAGTAGTACCCACACTTCCCATTTGCTTTCAGTAGGATCTGCAAGTGCTCAAACTTCTGTTAGGCCATTTATACTGGGTACATCTACACGAGACACTGTGTTGACATAGCTTGCTGCTACGGTGATGTAGTGTCAGCAGGCAGAAGACATGATAGTGATGCTACGTCGTCATAGTTCGTCACTACGGAGATGTGGTATCTAAAAGAACTGTGCGCTGCCAGGACTGCACAGTACTGGTGGGTGCACATTCATTTAGTACTTGCTAAATGTACGTGCCCACAGATGCACCCACTGAGATTTAAATGTGGATCTAAGAGCCTGGCTTTAGTTACCCAGGTTTACAAATGTTAATGCAAATTTCTCCTGCCAGCTATACTTTTTTCTCAGATGTTTGACACTTAGAGCTGATAGTCTCTTGTAAACCAAAGAAACAGAAGCCAGGTTCCAAAGCAAAATTGCCACCTCTTCTCCCCTTCTTCTTCAATATGCAGTCTCATAAGCAGTAGCTAGAGTTGATCTTAGCTGTAAATAATAAATCTCATTTTCAGATAGATGATACTTAATTGACTAAGTTCCTTTTAATTATCCTGTATACACACTGTTTTTCTAGCAAGTTATTTAGTGTCTTTTCTATACAAAATGCATTATTCAAAACACAATCTGTGCTCTTGACTTGCAGGTTTCACATACATTTCAGAAGCTCTTTTGCTTTTTTACTTTTACTTTTTTGTTTAGTGCCTTTTATTCTAGCACATACTTGTCATAATTTTTGTTCTCTTCAAAAGCCCCATTCTTCCTCTTTGAGCTAGCTAATCTAAAGAACACATCAGGGAAAAGAAAAGACAGCATGAATACACTTTAAGGATGATCAAACTCCCTCTGCTGTCCTTTCCAAGTCATTGAACAATAATAGTATTAGCATGAGCTCACCTCACCTGCCTGGCATCCTTGTGTTCAAGAATTAAAAACCATTAAGGAAGCTGCAGAAGCATAGGCCTCTATGCTATGGTACCCTTCTTTATATGCTATATAGCTAAAAGGAAAGTACTGTTACATCAAAAGAAGGAAAAGTTACACTTGAAAAAAAGAGCTGATGTGATGTCATTTCCTGAATATCACACCTACCACACCAAGCAGTTCACAAGATTTGTGTCTGCTATGCATTGGTTAGAAAACAGACTGTGATTGCAGGTTGAAAGTAGGAAGAGTAAAGGCTGCAGGTTGTTCTATATACTCTCTCACACAAATACACAAAAATACTAATGATAAGAGAAGCAAAAGTTACTTCTGCTCTAGTTGGTCAGCAAGCAGCAAGGTTCTGTCAGCAGGCGCTAAGAAAACACAGATAATCAGTGTCTCCACTTAACTGGACTCATCCCTCATTTTGCACTATTATACACTACTCATCTCCTGTTGAATAATAGTCCAGGGTCATCCTGCTGCTATTTCCTCTAGCTGTTTGAGAGTTCTGTTTGCCAGTTTACCTCCCTAACAGTTATTTCTTTTTTCTCTATCCATGCGCCTAGGTCTCTTGCAAGGTGGTTATCCTGGCTGTGTTATGTGTATCTCTTTAGCTTGGTTGCTTCTTCATTCTACTTATACATGTCTTCTTCTACATGGTGCTTCTTTCCCACACACAGTGCAGTATGACCTTTCTTTTCACTCTTTTCCTTGACAGTAAGCTGCAGAACAACTTTAACCATCGAGCTCTTTATATATTTCTCCCCTTACCATATATTCATGTGAGTAGCATGGGTAGCATGTGAGTCTAGGAAAAGTCTTCAGAGATCTGCAGTTCACTAATCCAAAAGTCACAGCTCCCTGGCCTTAACCGGGGTTCAGTATAAAACCAGAATTCTGCTGGAATATTTGTTCCAAAATCCTGATTAGGAAACTGGAGGGCAAATTTCTCATGACAGAGGAGAGAAAGAGGATTCCTTCCTTCCACCCTTCCTGTTCATTCTTATTTATTCTGTTGATTTTCTGTCTTTGCTAGGCAGCAGCATCTTTTCCTGACTTCCTTTCCATCAGAGCCTTAAATGTGTCATTTATTTTTTTACAGATACTTAAGATGTTATGTGGTTAAACTGTGCACTATAACTCACCCACAGTTGCAGTCATTTTCTCTCACATACCAAGTCTCATAAATCATTCCTAACAAAGAAAAATAAATCTCTTCGCTCCTGCCATGCACCAGTACCATTATTAAATTTCAGTCCACCCTTTCTTAAAAATTAAAGCTGAATACATTTAGTAGCAAAAAATAAGTAGGACTGTCATCCTTAATTATGGCCTAAAAATTATCTACATGCTTAGAATTTGAGCTAGAGACACGAAAATTTTCTTTTTAGGAATCCAAATGTTCATTCATTAAGAAAAATGCCACATACATGAAAGGTGGTTATGAAGCGGAGCTCCTAGGAATATCTACAATAGTGTAGAAAAGAGAGAGAGAGATGATGAAGGTTCTTTGACTCTCATGGTACAGTCTATACCTGACAAGCCATCCTGTACCGTTGAGAATCAGTGATGACAGAAACAGATCAGGGCTAAGTACAGTGAAAAAGCCCAAGGCCGAATCAATTAAATCTTCACAGGTTAACCTAAACTGTGTAGATTGAATCAATAAGCAAACAGACATTCTCTTTTGATTCCAGAAACGCAGCCACATGCCTGCAGTGGCTCAGGCCAGAAGCTAGGGGGTGCTAAAGCATAACTCCCTACTCGGCTGGAGCAGACAGCTTGGGCCAAGGCTAGGGGAGGTGCAAAGCATCCTGAGATGCTGGAGGACAGTGAGTTGACTTGAATCTGGAGGGGATCTGAGCCAGAAGTTCGATAAACTGATTTAAACTAAATCAGTTCAGTCTGATACTACATCCATTGAGGTTTATCTTAAACCAGTTTTGGACATTTTGAAAGTGGTTCATGTGTGCTGAACTTCTGTTGTGCTACAGATTTGAACTGGTTTCCAGTCATTTATACTGGTTTATGTATAACTTGTGTCCCTAGCCCAGCAGTTTACTTTTGTCCTGTGAAGACTTTCATAGTTTAACTTCCATTTGATTAATCTCACTAGACTCAGTGAATCATCTGAATTACCCCTGCACATCTGTATATCCAGGATCCAGGATCCATCTTAATTTACTATTTGCCCGATGGGTATTATGGCCTTTTGTCAGCTTTCTTGTTCAAGGTGAAACTGACTGATTCTTCAAAGAAAGTGGTGAATGTTTTTGTTTTAAGTGCTTTAAATATTTCATTGAGGCTTTTTGGCTTTTTAAAATTTTGTAAAATTAACTTATTCAGTGTAACTGATGCTACAGTAGAATTTTGGTGTGAAACACAAAAAATTCTTTTCATTGTTTGTTTGAAGTTTGGTTTTTTTTTCCTTTTCATGAGAGGGGAATATTTTGATGATTGGAAGAATAAATAATTTTCTGTTTTCTTTGGCCACACACTCTATGACATTTACTTTCTTCAACCCAATATAGATTTATAATGTGGTATAAAAGTGAATTTCAGGAGAAGTAGGCTAGAAATTCCTGGGAGAGAAAAACAATCCACAGTCTGACCTTTTGCACATAATAAAGAGGCAGGTAGTACCTGCAGAGCTTGGAAGGATTTTCAAAAATTCCCAAATGCTTGTATTTGGAGTGTCTGGGCCTGGTTATCCCCTGCCTTTTACTTTCTGCAGCACTTCATGCCTGGGAAAAGAGTGCATAGAATGTTACCAAATGCAAATAACAGCAGTTTATACTCACTTTCCAAGGTATACATCATGACTCAAGATGTAAGGTAAGAGAGTGACTTAGTCCCTCTCTCTATTTAAGACAGATTCTTAGTAACCCTCAAATATTTTACAGTTATATTTTTGTGAAGCAGCCTGCACAAGCAAATGCAAGATGTGGCTTTTCTAGGTATGCTAAAGGAATTCTGCCTTTTGTACCAAAACGCACCAACAGCCATTTGCATTCCTATCAACAGTGAATACACCATGCAATGGAACATGCAATGAGAACACCTTCAACAAGCAGCATCCTCTCATAGATGACAAATTTAACACACTCATCTATGTCTTTAAAGGCAATTTTGCTTGATCTCTAGTTAATGATCCAACTTATTTGATGACTAAACCCTCAATCCTGCAAACACTTGAACACATGAGTAACTTTGTGCACACAAATAGTCCCACACATCTCAAAATCCTAAAACTGTACTTGGGGGAGCTGTTCTCATAAATGTACTCATTAGCTGTATTTATGTTGGTTTACTGCTTGGTTGCTTAAGAGGGAGTTTCACTGGTATCATGTATCAAATACAGATATTTAACTGACCACATACATTAAAAATACACCTATATTTTTCATATGCATTTTAATAATGTCCTGTCTGTTGGGTATTAATTACAGTTGGCATGCTGTTTCTGTATTGTTTTTCTTCACAATTTAATCACAGAAAAAACAGTATATGTCTGAGCTTCCTTCGCTAAATCTGTATTTTTATGAGTGATTATCAGTATTAATTAGTCAGAATCAGTCTCTTTAAAATTATCATGTACAGGCTGGCTTATGCATTTCTTCTTTCCACTCATAATATCAGAAATAATCATAGGGGAATGGTTTATTTCAATATTTTTACCATTTAGAAAGCAACAAAAAAGCAAAAATCAGTGATACCTAATTGGTATATTTCAGATAGTGATCCACACTATGAATTAAATTTGAGACCTCTATAAATATTGTGGCTATACCTCTGTGAAGTTGAAAATGAAATAGCTTCTTTATCACAACCTAATTGGATAGAAAACGCTTTCCACTGAAAATTTACAGCGTACAATTGCTACTTAAATGTATATTTATTTGTATGATGCAGCTGTCTGTGGTACATGCTGTTATCATCCACTAGACAGATAACATTATGAAAAGACCTGGAAATGTGACAAGAAAAGCTTTTCTTGTACCAGGTTAAGCTTGCCAGAAATCACCATGTTGTGAGTCCTTTCTTTCTTTTCCTGATGAAAAGAAAATCCTTGTTGCTACAGTCGTGCTAAGTGACAGAAATAGCCCAAAGGTAAATAAATACATAGACTAATTTTTCCTTCTTCCAAGTTTTCACAAATAGAAGCAGTATGGCTCCCTTGCAGGTAATTCAAAATCATTCCAGCAATATCATTATTCAATGATTTAAGAAATCATGGTGCCTGATTATTAGATTTGTGCCCTTCACCCCAAGTTTTTACAGGTTCAGTCATTTTTAGTCATTTTTAAGAGAGAACCTATATCCAATAAAGTCCACTTCTGCCTTGTAAAACTAATGCTGTAATTAGACTCTTACGGTGTTTATACACATACATTTTTGTGCTCTGATGTGCCAGAGCTCCAGCGTGTCGGAGCAGACTTGATTAATCGAGTCTGTTCCACATGCGTGGTGACATGCACTGCTCTGCATCACATTCAGTTGTACAAGTGGCAAAATGCATGTCAGCATGCAGAAAATGGCGGCAGCACGCTTTTAAACCAAAACAGCTTTCCTGCCACCAGTTTCTCAGCGCTGATGTGCATTGCGTCGCTTATACAACTGTATGCGCCACAGTGCCAGGAGCTTTTAGAAGTGCCTGGCGCTGTGGCACAAACATAAGTGCAACAATTCATGGGTTTAGCAGCCATGCTTTTTACATTCATTTAAGAAGTTAACAAAATATTCTTGTATTGCTTTTAGAATGCCCTTTAGACCACTTAAATGACTTGCATGCAAGTATGCAAGCATTTGTGAGTGGTCCAAATGGGCACTGATCCTAAATAATTACTTGTTTCCCAAAAAATGACCCTTTTTATCATTCTTCCTGTTTTATTTCCTTTTGCGGATTACCTAGCTAGCATATTACCCATGAAATTTAGATTCCAGGACCCAGCAATGAGACATTTTTACCTTAAAGACTTCTGCTGTAATAAAAGAAAAAGAAGCTGATTCTCATCCTTTCTACTAATTTTTCTATTAATATATTAAGGCAAATCCACTTATTTCAGTGGAATGACTTCTAATGTACCCCAGTGTTAATGAGAACCAAACCAGCCCCACAGTTTCCATTTATTTGGAGCCTTTCATCAGGAAGAAGAAATTCTATTAATTTTAATAGATTTTTGGATGAGGGGCACAATACAGTGCCCACATAAATCAGTGGGAATCTTTCCATTAACTTCAGTACATGTTGGATCAGGCCCTCAGGGAAGGAGATGTTTTCTTAATCAGTTCATACAGATATTCTCTGGGATGCTTCACTTTTTTACTGGTAATAAGAAAAGCTTGATTTTTAGGATCTCCAGTGCCTCTTGTTCTGATTTATAGAATACATTCTCTTGAAAACTACAGGATAAAATAGCTAGTCAGGATTTCTGTATTATGGACCATCACAGCTACAAGACTCCAGTTCTAATACAACGTGTTTTGTATTTTGCATTCTTATAGGGGTGCCCATTGTACCTATCAGGCTGAGGTGCATGGGAGACTCTCACAAGCATTTCTGCCATCTGTTATGTCCCACAAACAGCCTCTGTTCTTCACGTTATTTAATACAGAAAGACAGAATTATTAATTAGTAAGAAAACATGTTTGCCTTGCAAGCAGCATCAAAAGCAATTGAACAGATCAGGTCCTACATGTTTTATACTAAAACAATCCCTCCTCAGGTAAAAAGGCAGTCATACCGTGGGCTAGCGAATTCTGTAAATTCCCATGTCTGAGCATATTATGTAGCACTGGTGATTCAGTAATTGTGATGTGTTGGAAAAATTCACAGGATCAAGTTTTACAATGGGTCTCACCTTTTATTGTTGATATGACTTGTGAGAGCACTGGAAGATAGTTAAATGGCTTCAGTTCATCAGTTAAACCACACTCAGTAGCAGGGGCAAAATGTGGGTATGATTTAATTGCAGGCACATAATTTCACTGATAAAATTAGAGACCCTTGCCCAAAGCCATGCCCACACTGGAAAAGATTCATTGTCGCTCTCTCTGTCTCCCCCCTCTTCCCTCCTCCCCACCAACCTTTCCCTCCTGCTCTTAGTTTGGCTATACTCTGCTGCCTTAAGATTTTTTTACCAGGATATTTCAGAAGTCTAGGTAAAAAGCAGCTCTGTATATGGACACCTGGGAAAGTTAAACCAAATTAATTGAATGTCTGAATTTAAAATGCATAATTTAAAGCCAATTAAACTCCTCTATGGATACTGTCATGCAGAAAGAAAGTGGTGCTAGTTCTCTTTAGCTTAATTCATTTTACTTCAATGAACTAAAGCCACTTTACTTCTGAATAAGAGATCCAACAGAGGGGGTTAATGTGCTTTAACTAATATACTTTAAATTCACACCCACTGCTAATTTATCTCAGCTTCCTAGGTGTTCTGATGTACACACTCTGTATCATTTGCTATAACAGACACTAGGTGATTTGACCTGGAAGCTTGGTAAAGCACATCTGGATTTTTTAGGCCTTGGACTGCTACATGTTCCTCTGAAAAAAAACAGAAGATATTGATCATTTGGAACTGGCATTGATTTTATGAAAAATATTCTTTTTACCCAGGCTTTAAAGGAACTGGATTTCTGAATGTCTTTCTACCTACATGTATGTTAATTGCAAATGATTGGGCTTTGACCCAGGAGTTACCTTCCAATCCTGTATCCAACGTTCCTATGACATTTTATCATTGTTGTTTTTTGGTTTGTTTCTTGATCGCTTCAGTCATGTTTAGCATTTAAGGCTACTAATACACATTAAAAAGAAGACATGATGGGATCTGTAGTGTGATCCCAACAATTGTCCCTCCTGCCATTCCACACATTCATGGCAGGAGACGTGATTGTGGGATTGTCAGATCTCATCACGCTGCATTGCTGGTAGAGGGGGAGCACCAGCAGTCTTTGCTCCTGTGGCTGGGAGCCACAGCTAACAGGGCTCCCAGCCATGGAGGCACCATGCACTCCTACAGCTGGGAACCCCATCAGAGCTGTCAGCCATGAGGGGCACCCAATGCTTCTGTGGTTGGGAACTCCATTATCGGGGCTCCCAGCTAGGGAAGCTCACTGTGCCCTAGAGGCTGGACCATGGGCCATATGTTCAATTAAAGACATGATAGGAACTAGCAACAAAGTTACTGAACATATTTTGTGTAATAACTTTGTTGTTTATTCCTGGTTTTATCCTGCCATTGATTGAATCCACATGTGGCCAGGTCGCTACTTAAGGTGTACCAGTTGATCTCATTTTAAGAATACTGTGTGTCAGGGGCCTAAGAATATGTTAAATTCATCTTAAGGATGTCAAAATAAGACAGAAATGTCACACAAATGCTCACCTTTGAAGATCGTTAGAACTCTAACAGCACTAAGGGAATGAGATCAACCACCAGCTAGGGAACAGGATTGTTTTTTCACTGCTAAGTCAAATGTATTGCCCTTGCCAGAGATTAGAGCAGACATATTCTCTCATTGTTCTTGTAACAGTAGGCAAAGCAGTAAAGCTGAAACCCTCCATTTTATAAGTAGATGTGACCCTATTTAGAAATATGTTCAATGTTTAGTACAGAGATGTATTATTTTCTTTTAAAGCTACAGTATTGTACTGTCACCAAAATAACCGTCTTACCACTGCAGTATAGCTAAGCAACTGGGGAACACCAACAAAAGGGGAGAAAATAGAATTAGTGAGTAAGAAATGCCTATCAGTTTAGCATGTGTGATCTCTAGCCTTATTTTAGTTTCTAAAACTTAATCTTTTATAAAATACATTTTTAACTTTATAAGCCTATGCTGTCTTTTATGAAGGGATCTCGAAGCATGTTAAACCAAATTATTAGTTAGACATACAACAATCCAGAAGGTAATTATTTATTATTGTACAGTTACAAAAGCTGAACTCAAGTTGGAGACACAGGGCCTGATACTAAAGTATATTAAGGCTCCTTTACACTGTTCTGACAGCACAAGAAGGCCATTAAGTGGATGTAAATGATACACACCTAGAATAGTATAAAGGGCCTTAAAACGTGTCTGCATAGGGATGTTAGTGTTTATGTATGAATTTACATTGTGTAAGCTACTCTGCATTAATTCGTTGTGCATAGTGGCTTACTCCACTTTGAAAATGGAGTAAACCTCCTCACCATGTCTACATGTACATTAACGCACTTTAGTTAATATGCATTAAATCTAGTACCTCCATTGTGAGGTACTAAAAATGTGCATTCATCTGTCTTAATATATATTAACTAAAGAGCATGGGGCACTTTTACATGTGCTCTGGGGGATAGGGAGAGGGGGCCACCCTTTATTTGGAGGAGTTCCAAGAGCCACACTAATTAAAGTGCTGCAGCATTTCATGTATCAGTGTCTTCATGCTTTAAAATGGCAGCAGGGGTGCTTGAAATAAATCTCGTTTAAATAATTACCATGCTCCGGCAGACTCGATTAATCATAGGGTAATTACAGCGTGTCGGACCAACCAGCATAATTACTATGTCAGAGCAACCTCCATGCTTGTGTACAGGTGCCTATGGTTTTTAAGTGATGCCTAATGCACATTAGTCTATTTTAATGTGCATTAAATAAATAGCACTTTTTTTAAGTAACGCTTTTATGAGCATTACAATAGGCTAATGTGCATTAAAGCACATGTTTAGATGCACCTGAGTGCTAAAAGTGTGCATATCTAGTACTAAATAACTGGCATGCTATAATTTTATACCCTAGCTTACTGGGCACTAACTTTCCTTAATAGACAAGTCCTTGGTGTAAATGAGAATTGGACCCACTAAAGTTAAATATAAAATTTGAAGTCCGTAGGAAAACCGAAGAATGCAAAATTTCTGATAGAGAATCCCTCACTAATCAATGCTGCCTCCCATTGAAAACAGGAACAGAAGGAAACATGCAAGAGAAGAGACCCAATATAGTAATGTGAACTGAGGAAATAGAAATTTATATAAACGCAGTATCTAACAATGCATCATTCTCTACTACAGAAAATTGAACACAAAGTGGAAAAGATCCTCAAAGATCCCCGGCACAGAGTTCCTACTGAATCATTCCTGTGGAGGCAGGGGCCATGTCTCTGTACAGGATGGGCCATGGTTGCACCCAGAAATTATAGGGAGCCCCAAGTCTCTGCACCGAGAACCAAAAACTCATTTCTTTAACTTGGTTTTCCCTCAGTAAAATACATTCACTCTCATGCTGTTTATCCTGCAGGCTTGAAGAGAATAGAGATGTATTGTTCTTTTTATATCTTTGGGTTATATGCAGATACAACAACATTGAAGGTCATTATGCATAGAAGGGTGGAGTAACAGTAGTTACTCCACTGTTGCAGTAATTGCAGGACACCTTGCTCTGGGAAGCCACACTCTCGGGGTCTTCCTCAGTCACAGCCCAAATTTAGATGAGTTCTGCAAAAGAAGTAATGTAGAATTATCACCTTTTCTGCCCCACCACCCTGTAGTGTGGATTCTGATCCAAGAGAGAGTTATAACCACTGTATTGAGAAGGGCATCTTTTTTCTGGCCAGGTAGGAGAGATCTGTACTTGGAAAGTATTTTTTTCCATTTAATAGTTCTTCAGGTAACAACCTGAATACATTTTGGTGCAGAAATATGCCTGCCTTAGTCCACATTGATTTGATCTTATAGTTTACTTCCTTCATGGAGGATAATATTTTATAGTGAATGCTGTTTAAAAATGGATGTACTTTTTCCACTTTCATCTTTGTATTGAGGATGTAAGGAGAGTTAGTTAATCCAGGCTTCCTCCAATGCCTCAGCAGCAGCAGAGTAAAAAAATACAAGCAATGATTATTGCCATTTGGTTTTCTCCCAGCAAGAAAGCTATGCATTTAAAATATATATACTTCAAATCCGGAGGACATTTTGCACAAACTTCAAGGTTGATTTGTATTTCAGGCATAAAGTACTTGACATTGTCCCTTCCATATTGTTCTATTTTAACTTTTCCTAAGCATAACAGTAACGGCAAACATGCATACAAACTGGTACAAAAACTACTTGATCTTGGTCTCCACTGAATTGGTCCTGACAAAATGCCATAGCTATTCAGGTTTGGAGAGCAATAACCTTGTATTGATCCAAGGTATGTAACTAGTGATGCAGCTTTTAAACAAAGTATTTCACATTTTCTCCCAAGATTTGATGCATGAATCTGGATTGTTTACATCTTTAATATGCGCTATGACACTTCAGGCAAGATCCTCTCTAGAGCAGCACAAGAATTCACATTTGTGTTATCACCACTAGCATACAACAGTAAGGCTGAACATAGGAACTTAAGAAAAAAGACTGCAACAAGCTTCCTGAGTCAACAAGTCTAGTCCCTTGTTATTGCACTCAGTCACATCATATACTTTATTAAACTCCATTTTGAAACCGGTTATACTTATTGCCCCCACTACTCCAGTTGGAAGGCTGTCTCAAAGCTTCATTATCTGATGATTACAAATCTCCTTTTAATTGTAGTCTAAATTTATTTAAAGCCAATTTATACCCATTTGTTCTTGTGCCAATTTTGTCCATTAGTTTAAATCGCTCTTGTCCCTCTGTGATTTTACCCTCAGTTGTATTTATAGAGAGCAATCATGCCCCATTTCAGCCTTCATTTTGCTAGGCTAACACTGTGCTCTTTTGAAGTAAACATATACTGCATAGACTGCAGCTTATTCAGACATATCCAGGCCAGCTAGTTTAAAGCTACCAGTAAAGCTGCAGCATTATGGAGCTCACTCACAGTACACATTAACTAAACAAGAATAGACCCAGCTCCTTAGGCTGGTTTTGTAGCCAGTGCTCAGCTCTGTGCTACTACAGCTGCATTACTAACAGATCTGAGAAGCTAGTTTAAAGCTAACTTGTGTATGTCTCTACAAACTGCTGTGATTGCATTTTGGCCATACTCCTAATCCCCCTTCCAAAAAAGGAAAGTTTTTTCCAGACTCGTGTAGCAGACTGCCAATGTGGGCTCACCAGATTGGTTTGAGATACTTACCCTGGGCAAGAAGCAATGCCGGTGAACTCTGAGTGACCCAAGGGTGGAGCGGGGAGCCCTGCCCTGTGGAAAAGGAGAAGCCAATTGAAAGAAGGGGTTTTCAATCCCCTCATTCGCAGGGAAGGGGAATGGCTGGGGTTGGGGGCCAGCCACCCTGAGCCCTGGTTGGCTGGTTTGCAAGCCGGGGGGGTCTGCCGGAGGGGATAAAAGCAGCAGCCGAACTGGCATGTGGGGCTGCTGACAGTGACTCCAGGAAACGACACAAGGGGCCTAAGAAGAGCTGGGCTGAGCTGACCCAGCAGAGAGACCCCTCTGAAGGCCCTGGGAGAAGGAGGTGGCGGCAGTCGGCTGTCCCTCCAGCCCTGCAGGAGACAGGGAGCTGTGGCCAGGGCTTGGGGCAGAGAGCTGGTGCCCCGAGGCCCCATCGCAGTGTGCTGGACGTGCTGGGCGTCCTGGAGGCTGGGGTGGCAGTCAGCCCCCCACTCCACTGCA
>NW_017729002.1:1590631-1591236 GCF_001723915.1 Gavialis gangeticus | reverse complement strand
CGGGGGGGTCTGCCGGAGGGGATAAAAGCAGCAGCCGAACTGGCATGTGGGGCTGCTGACAGTGACTCCAGGAAACGACACAAGGGGCCTAAGAAGAGCTGGGCTGAGCTGACCCAGCAGAGAGACCCCTCTGAAGGCCCTGGGAGAAGGAGGTGGCGGCAGTCGGCTGTCCCTCCAGCCCTGCAGGAGACAGGGAGCTGTGGCCAGGGCTTGGGGCAGAGAGCTGGTGCCCCGAGGCCCCATCGCAGTGTGCTGGACGTGCTGGGCGTCCTGGAGGCTGGGGTGGCAGTCAGCCCCCCACTCCACTGCAGAGAAGAGGCAGTGCAGGCGACATCCTTATCTGGAGCAGGGAGCTGGGCTGGTGAGTTGAGGAAACCCCTCACTTTCCCTGGGGAAGTGGGACAGCAGCAGGCAAGGCATTGGGATCCTGAGGAGTAGCAGAGCGCCTGGGTGAGGGTCTCTGGGAGCTCGGGCCGCAGGCCAGCACTCAGAGCAGAATTAGCGAGCCGCGAGGCGTGTGTGGTGCCCGGCCAGTCATCTGGAGCAGGTGTTTAGAGCAACAACCTCTGGGAGCTGCCTGTGCTGCTGACCCTCTGCCACTGACT
>NW_017729002.1:1589757-1590127 GCF_001723915.1 Gavialis gangeticus | reverse complement strand
GGAAAGTAAATTGGTGCTGGCTGGAAGCCCTGCCCCACTCACCACACCATCCCTGGTTTTGGGCAGGGGTGGCAACTATTGGGCTGCCACCCGGGTTACACTCATAATTATCCTCCTACTTGTATTCTACACTTGTCTTGGTTTGCACCCATCTTTCTTGAACATCAAGACTTGTACACAATATCTCAGATCTCACTAGTGCCTTATGTAACCACATTAACATTTTCTTATATCCTTGATACACCATTATATCTGTCTTCTTTAACAGCTGCATTGGTGGCTTGCTTACATAGATCCTGTAATGGTCTGACACTTACAATTCTTTCTCTTCCTCTGTTGCTTCCAGCTGATGACCACTCCCCACCCCCCC
>NW_017729002.1:1580834-1584757 GCF_001723915.1 Gavialis gangeticus | reverse complement strand
GTTTGCACCCATCTTTCTTGAACATCAAGACTTGTACACAATATCTCAGATCTCACTAGTGCCTTATGTAACCACATTAACATTTTCTTATATCCTTGATACACCATTATATCTGTCTTCTTTAACAGCTGCATTGGTGGCTTGCTTACATAGATCCTGTAATGGTCTGACACTTACAATTCTTTCTCTTCCTCTGTTGCTTCCAGCTGATGACCACTCCCCACCCCCACCTCCCAGCTTAGAGCAGAAATTTTTGTTACTTGTCCCTAAGTACATTACTTTCCACTTTGTATTATTACATTTCATCCCATTTCTATTATTCCAGCCCTCAAGGTTATTCAGTTCTTTCTCTATGATGCTCCAATCCTCTCTTTTAATGAGGCCTCCAAACTTGGTCACCTGCAGATTCCATTACCACTCTTCCTTTTTGTGTGAAGACCATTAATGAAAGTATAAAACAAGATCAGTCCCAAGATTTATCCTTGAGAAATTCCACTCAGGTGTCAGGGAGATTTTGAATCCTTGATATGAATTGCAGAACATATGCTACCAATAGCAGTAGGTTCATATACTGTAGGATACGTAAGCATATAGATTTTTCTATCAAATGGTCAGTGCACCAGCAAGGAGTAGAACCAGTTTTGGCAAGTAGCAAAGATGTCATAGAAAAAGTCGTCGTGAAAAACAATCTTGGGTCGAGGAACCACGAGTTGATTCAGTTCAGTTTAAACTGCATAATGAACAGGAATAGGTCTCCAAGGGTTTTGGACGTCAGGAGAGGCTAACTGAATTTGAGAGCTAAAAGATTAGATGTAGAAGCATGGAATTATTTTAAGGCAAAAATGTAAGTACTGTCACAAGCTTACAACCCAGCCTGGGTGTACTGATTAATCATAGGATGACCGTGAACCACTTGGCTGATACAGCTGTGAAAAAGGATAGAGGGGAGTCTTGCCCTTTCAGTCAGCATCTAAACAATCATCTTATTTGAAGTCATGAAGGAATTGTCTCTATTGTCTCTCCTGTCTCTAAAAATAAATTGTCTTATCAAAAAGATACTGGCTTAGTATGGTACATAGACCTGGAAAGTTTTTGCAACAATTTTAGGAAACAGTTTTGTTAGCCAATTACTTTCAACAAAATGGTTTTTTGCCAGACTACAGTATAAAACGAAGAAAAACTCTTGTGGTTCGTGCTCTTATGCAGGCTCTTATGCAGTGGCTGTCCCCTGGCTTGCTTTGTACCATGAATTGTGTTTTGACCTCAGGATGTCTGGTCCCCTGGTGGTCCCCCCCCCTACATTCTCTCTACATACATACACAGCACCAGCTGTTTGGTTGACAGATATTTTGTACCTCCTGCTGTAGTAGGTACTCCCTTCCATGAGCAATGTGCCAGTTCACATTCCCAGCTACCATGGGTTTAAAAGGGCAATGGTGCTAGTGGGCACATCATCACATTACCATCTACTACCTCACTGTCTTTTATGGGGGCTATGACTACATCTGTTCCCTGATGCTCCCAGTCCCAGGCAAAATGAGGCACAAAACGCTTGAGTCCACCCTGAAATTACTGACTTAATGAAAACATCACCAGCAACAATAATTACTGGGCTCTTTGTCTGATATCGTTACAGTTTAAGATCTTTAACAGTGCATCTAGAATATTATCCCTTTGGGAACCACTTATTTCCTTTCCCAATGCTAGCTAAGGACTTTGCACTGGAAAAATCTGACTGCTTTCTCTAAGGAATAACAGACACTTTTTGAGTATCTAAAAGCCTGACAGGGTCATAACAATTTCATTTGAATTAGAGCAAAAACACCTTCTTATTTTGCAAATGAATATTTTAGGTTCTTGCAAACTAGAATCCTGTAACATTTGGTCTCAATTAGATGTAATAGGATTGAAAAAAATATCTCTGTTAAAATAGATAGGTGGGGAATGACTTTCTTTTCACCTAAGCAAGAATGAAAAGTCTAAATGTTGCATTACTGCTTCAGATTTTATTAAGATTCCCCATGCACATTTTCATTTGTATTTAATACGATAGAAACATTGTGTGAAACCCCAGTTGCTTATGAAAAAACTGAGGCTTAACAACTGTCTAATGACCATAGTCATAAGGCTGAAGGTCAGGAGAGTAATAATAAAGGGCCTTGTCCTCAGCTTGGATAATTTAACGCAGCTTCATTGAGGTTAATGAAGCTTTGTTGATTTAAGTAGCTGAGGATCTGGGCCTCAGTTTTTTGTTTTTTAGTAAATAAAATGTGTCCCTTCATCATTAACATTAGTGCATATTTTCTAAGACCCTTTCATAGAAAATCCCACAGGAAGGGGCGAAACAGTCAGGGATACTTTAGGAGATACATTTGCTGTAGTGTTTATGCATGTTGCTCTAAGAGAAGTATTAGTGTTAAATGGAAGAGACAAATGTGAGGGCCAGTAGGGATCTGCAGGGAACATCTTTGGGGAAGACGCATACAAAAGGCGGTGTAACATTCTTTGGTGTACAGTGGTGCACCCCCAGTCCCTGGTGACACTTTAGGTAGATGCTGTGCTGCTCATTTCACTGTTCTTAGACATTTTACAGTTATGTAATACACATAGATAACTGCATATACAGAACGGCACTTCAAATATTTATGTGCAAAAATATTATGGTATATAATTCTAAAGATAACAATACTTAATATCCTAGTCACTGTAAAAATATCTGAACTAGTAATAACACACAGTGGTACCATAAATCTACCAAGAAGTAGTGTTTACTTAAGGTCCCTGAATCAAAGAGAATAATGGGAAAACTATTTAGTTGGTCTAATAAAAGAGATCATATCTACCCAAAGAACTTTCCCTGCCTATGGGAAATCTCATGCAGTCATAAATATACATTAAGGATAGTGATTCAAGAAAGGGATATCAGTGTTCTGTCTTTCTTTATGAGGGGATTTCCTCTTGCCCTCATATCATACCAAGCCCCAAAATGAGAAAGTGGCTCACATTCCTTACTGTCGACTTAAGAATAATCGTCATTGTCTTTAAACAGAATTCTAAGCAGTCTGCTTGGCTAGGAAATTGGTGTTCATTAACCATGAGGAAGGATGGTCTTTGTGGTTAGGTCACATCTCAGGACATCTGCATCCTGTTTCCGTCTCCACCATAGATCTCCACGTGCCATTTTTTCTGATGTATAAGGCATACTTTTTATAAAATGCAGCCACAAAGAAAGGATAACGAAAAAACTGGCAGAAAAATATTCTTAGCATGAATTTGGTTTAACTTTGGTCAACTTTCATTACAACTGTTTCAATTTTTTTTTACTTTGTAGCTTTGATGTATAAGATTCACCCTAATTTTAGACCTTTCCGGGGGGGAATCATGCCTAGTACATCAAAAAATCATAGCATCATAGGAAAGAAGGGCATAAAGAGACCGCCATATGTCATTTAGTTCAACCGCCTGCTTCACTCAGCCTTCCTATGCCACATTACCAATTCAGCTGGGAAACACTAATACTTACTTTCTTCCTACAAATGTCATAAGGATTATTTCATTTGTGTATTTGTAGTATTCGTATACCATGAAGGTTAGTGTTATAAATAGGTCTATCTGTAAAATCATTTAATGAGAGCTGGGAGCCAAGGATTTTTGTGGGTAATATCTTTTATTGGACCAACTGCATGGTGCATATCTAGAATTGTGTGTGTTAGCTAGAGAGTTGCAGATCGGGAGTCCCCTGGGATGATACTTTTTTTGCATAAGTTTAAGAAGAAGTCACTGAGTAATCTGGCTTCATTTTTCTTTAGGCTGTGGATTTTCCATTTTAAATGGAAAATTTCAATATCTTCCATGTTTTTGTAGTGTTGAGTTCAGCGGAGGCGGCAGCAGCGGAGGAGACCAGCAGCGGGGGCAGCAACAGC
>NW_017729002.1:1579934-1580823 GCF_001723915.1 Gavialis gangeticus | reverse complement strand
TATGAAACTATGAAACTATGGTAGCCATGATGGTCCAGAAAGTGAGAGTTTGCAGTTAAGAACAACAGAATAACTGCATTGTGATACACTTTTAACAGATCTGTTCACATGCTTTACCTGTGTTTGCCCTGCAGTAATAACAGCTATGAGGGGAAGAGCTGGATTCTATTTTGGCTTGTGCATCATCAGTAGAATTGTTAATTAAGGGCCTTGTTACTTGCTACACTGTGAACTGCACACACGTTGACTGTCTTAGTACTAGCTCACAGTCATTCCTTCAACCTGAGTGGCACATATGTGGGGAGTGGCCATTCCTTAATGGAACAGGAGCTGGGTTACACAGATCAAGATATAATCCTGCTCTGGAAAGATGTAACTCTGATCTACGTAATAAGTGCCTTAAACCACTTAGGCTAATTACAGACAGTCAAAAAGCCTGAGGCTGAATTGATTCAGTCTTTCCAGGTTAGTCTAAACTGCAGAGATTAGCTGAGAAACAACTGGACAAACATTCACTTTTGATTCAGGAAATGCAGCCACATACCTGCAGTGGCTCAGCCCAGAAGCTGGGGGGTGCTAAAGCACAGCTTTCTTACATGTTGCCAGCATGGGCTGTGTGTTTGCTCCCTCTTTCAGCTGCCCCTGAGGTCTCTAGGATTTATAGTCCAGAGTCACATCAGCAGGACTCTGCAGGGTTGCTCATTTCTTCCTTTTCCTGCTTCCAGGTATCTCTGGGATTTGTAGTCCACAGTCACAGCCAGCAGTATGTTTTTAGCAGGGCATCTCTGTACTCAGAGGAAGGGAAGTTTAACCCCTCCTTCCCCCCGCTAGCCCCAGACCCCAGCCAGGGTTTGCCTGGGTAGGGCAGTCCCTTCCTCCACCCCACCCC
>NW_017729002.1:1572157-1579567 GCF_001723915.1 Gavialis gangeticus | reverse complement strand
ACTAGGTTGATTACTTAAACTGGTTTATGTCTAACTTCTATCCCTAGCCCTGAAAGTTAATGTAAATCCTGGGGTTAAGAGCTCCAGGAGCTGCCCAAAATTAACATGCAACAAGACCCTAAGTTATGTTTGCAAAATCTTTATTGGTTGAAGTTTGAACCAGAAAAAACAAATATAGATTAACTTCTGGATCCCAGGCTGAGTTTGCAACACAGATAGTTAGAAAAAGCAGTCTATAAGCTTAACAAGTTTCAGAGAAAAACACCAGAGAAATAATCCTCAAGTAACACTGTAATGCTATTTTCAGAGATCTATGCTAATTCAGGTGGAGTGGGAAAGAGTGATTCTTTGAGTTATTCAGAGGATGCAGAAAGCATTCACTTCTACAAATCATGTACCTATATTTACTAAAAATAATCCATTTTTTATACAACATCTATGGGGTTTTGTAACCTGAAGCACTTTTGTTTGTGTGGTATAGGTAAACTTTATCTCACTGTGATAATAGTGCTCTTCCATGCTCAGTGACATTTATTTAGTCCAAATTTTCAGGGTGTCTTTAATGAAAGTTCAGTAATTCCCAAAGTCCTCCACAATGCATGAACTATACATTACTATCATTCACTGTATTTTTAGAAGTGGCCAGAGAAAAGCTGTGCATGCAATATAGTTTTTGGAAGTTACAGGATAGAAATAAAAGAATATGTTCTCACTAAAACACAGTTAATATCCTAATGTGCAAAAAGGTATTGTTCAGAACAAGTTCCCACCAGTGTTGAGAGATTAAATTATACAGTCCTTAACAAGTTTCTATAGAGATTTTTCCTAAAATTAGTTATTTACTTTCTACATGTAAATGCATGTTTTAAAATGGAAAGATATGGGCAAGATTTGTTTGTGAGAGGCAGTCCTAATCCCTTCCTTTCTGTGACACACACTCACCAGTCCCTGGGATCCTTCCACTGTACCCAACTATTTCTAACTATCTTGTAAATCATGCTAACCAATATGTACTTTGGCAAACTGCTTTCAGCCTTTACAGGCAGAATACAGAGTGTTACAGGAACTAAGTGCTACTCCATAGATTTCAGCCTGTAGTACATGGAACTTCACATAAGTTAGAAGGGCACTATTTTTGGAAAATGTGTCTTTTTATGTAAAAAAAAGTCATGTACACAACTTGAATAGCAGGAAAAGTCAGCATTTTGCAGGTTGCACACACTAAAATGAGAAATTATAGTTATTAATAACATCCAAAGCTTTTCAACTCTCTTATTATAAGAAGGTCAAACAAATACCATTATAATCCAAGAATGGAAGAAAAATATTATTGTAAAACTGTATAGTCTATCATTAAAATTAATCAAGTCATTTTAGTTATGGGACTGTTCTGCCAAAAAACAATTATTAGGTGTCAGAGGGTGCATCTACATGTGTGTTTTAATTCAGAGTAGCCTATTTTACTGCGCATTAAAGTGTCACATAAAAAAACCATGTGATTCTTGTGTGAAATAGGCTACTGTACATTAAGCGTAATTTCAAAACCCTGTGCATTGTTACGGTGCATTAAGGTAGCCTAATGCACATTTCTTTAGTACCTCACATTGGCGGTACTACATTTAATGTGCATTTAAAAAAGTGCCTTAATGCACATGTAGATGGGCCCAGGATCCACAGTTTTTGGTAGTGGCAGGAAGATGGAAAATACCTGGGCAATGATTAAAGCAGATGGTTCTGCAACAAATAATGTTCTGATTTTCTACTGTGCTAACTTAATAGCTTCTAACTGATGAAATAGCAAGCACTTACACAGACTCACTTTAATACCAAGAATATACTGGATGCAAGAACACTGTGTTGCCTATAACATAGAGTAATGCCTTGCACAAAAAGGATGAAAGCAGAGAAGTTAAATGTCTTATGTAATCATTCCTGTTTCAGATTTGGATTAGCTTTTATGCCAAAATTTATGCTTTGAGTAGTGGCTTTGATAATGCCCAGTAATATGATTGCCCAGTAATATGAATATATATGATCTATAACATCAATAATAATTCCATGTTTTGCTAGATATGAAATGAATTCCCAATTCCTCTGTCCACAATTAATTTTCAAAATTTCATTTTTCTTACTTTCATGGCTGGGGAGAAATCTGAGAAGCAGCTGATCCCTGTGAAATTCTTATAGGAAACAGAATTATTTTATCACATAGGAAAAATGGTGCAACCCCATAGGAATTTCTGAGTTTCCCTTTTTTCAGAGGCATTCGTTTTTTCCAAGTAATTAGGAAAACCTTTTATATCAAGATCCAAAACTTTTAAGCCTTGTGAATATACACATATTTTAGATGACTTCAGTTGAAATGGACTGGAAACCATAGTGTAAACAAGGTTCAGACCAACCCAGAGAGTTCTTTATTCTTCTGCCTTATAACCCAGTACTAATCCTTGTCTGTACTATATAGTGCCATTCATGGGGCTACCGTGGCTGGTGATATATGAATCTGAACCTAGGTATAAACACAGCCTTAAATTTCTGCATTCTACTTTAGTTTCCATATATTATAGTTAATACTATATTTTATCACATACAACATACATTTTCCCTCAAAACTGGCTACTGTGGCAACTGTAATAAACAGTATATGAGAAAAATACGGTACAATTGGTTTCTGCTGCTGGGTAAAAGTGAATGCAAAATTTGCACAAGACTCACAGGGAACAGAAGAATAAGCAGGCTCAGCTTAAGCTGCTGATACCTGCTGCTACTCTGTTACTTACTGAAGGTATGTATTTTATTTTGGGGCATGCTATATGCAAAAAATTATGGTACTCTGCAGCTGTGCTGTCCATGTTAAAATTAGGCCATTTTTATTACAAACCCTGCACCATTTCATCACTTTTCCAATCTTGTTTCTATTAATAAATGTAACAGTAATTACCACAGGAGGGTTGAAGAGAATGTGTAGAGGTCTTGTTTGAAGTTAATCTACCCCACTTTTCCTAGATATGAAATCCTTTGGGATATGTGTCACTGGGAACAATTAACCCTTCCATGCTGGTTTTCATCTCAGGTTTTAACAGTCCAGGTGTTCTTTTTTACTGTTGTGTTTCATGTCTTCAGTCTTTACGAGGATTTTGATGATCTTTGAACATTGAATTGGACTTTATTTATGGAAATAATGGCCCCAGTCCAGCAGAGTATAAAGTACTATGCTTTACATTAAGCATATGAAGCCAGGGAAACAGGCATTACATTTGTAGTAAGAGATACTTCCTTTTAGTGCTGCAAAAAGCGAGCGTACAGGTATTCAAGCAGTTTGTCATGGGAAAACGTAGTAATTCCATGACAGAATATTTGCTTTTTTCAACAGCAATTTCTCAGCAGTGGTGCTGAAAATTGTTGCACAGGCAATGACTAGACAGTCATATATAGTGCAATAGGGCATGCCTTGGCCCTCCAGCATCCCAGGAGGTTCTGCTCCTTGTGCTCCCCCACCTCCATGGCTGCAAGGAGTCTGGATATTACACCGAACTCTCCTGCCGCAGGGAGGTGGAGTCGGGCTCATGGGTTACTGCACAGACTTACTGGTCTGGCCTCTCTGCCTTTGTTAATAGGATAAAATCCTCTCTGCCCAAAACTCACAGCAGGAATTCAGCTCCTGCTGTGCAAAAATATGTGTTCCTGTCAAGGCCGCATCTCTGGCATTATTTATAAGCAAAGGAAGGGCACAGAGCAGGAACTCATGAGTGGTTGAACTTGTTTTGAGGTACTTTAAAAAAAAGGCAGCTCTTGGCTTTAACAAGTGGTAAATGTCATGACTGGGGTGAAAGGGAAACTCTTCAGCAGCTCTTCTGAGTCAAAGGCAGTACCAGAGCCCTGCAGGTGGCACTGCGACAGGCAGTGCAGCTGGGAGATGCAGATGCATCCAGTGTGTGTCTTGCTGCTGTAATTCATAATGGCCATAGCTGGGGCGAAGCAGAGTCCCTGCAGCTCCTGAAGTGGAGCCTGTATCAGAGCCCTCCCACAGCCAATGACCCCAGTGGGTTGACAGGATGGATGAATTACTGTCCTTTGGACATCCAAGGACCCCTCAAGCTCTTCCACTGTGGACTTGCCTATAGCACACTGGTGGGCAAACCAGAGACTGCATGGGTGGGGCCTAAGCAGTGTTTGCAGGGCTATACATGGTGCTAAACAGGATCTCTGAAGATGCAATGGCAGGCCTTGACTCTGCACCAGTAGGAGTACAGCATGCTCTGGACCTTCCTGCGCTGCTGGATCAGAGCTGCAGGGCATGTGGGCAGCAGGGATCCATTGCAGGCTGGAAGTGGAAGTGCAAGTGGAGGTGCCAGTGTAGACTGAACAAGTGGACTGTGGCTCTGCAATCCCATTGTGAAGGGCAGGGGTAAGTCCCTGGTGGGTGTAGTTCTCCAGATGTCCAGCCAATCACTTGGCTGTCCTTGGGAACTTCCACAGATGGGGCCTCCTGCAAAGCATGCTGGTATCACTGTACACTGCCCTCTTTGATTCAGAGCCCTGGCACTACATGTTGTTGCTTTGCTCTGTAGCACTCTGGATGAACAGTCTGTATAGGCTTGATTGACTGCACTTGCACTTCCTCCTATGCAGTGCCACAACACATATTTCCCACAAATACTTAGCACTTCAAATGAATGCCGATCCATACGCTGGGTCGTCCTGTTTAAGGTTAGTTGTGCCACTCAGATTATTCACATGATTAAAGTTTGTGTCATGTCAGCATCCCTGGCAAGATCAATTTCTTTGTGGGATTGGGTCTGGAGTACCTTAAGTTCTCCTGGTGACTGCACAGTTTTCAAGAATCCATCATCCTTTGCAGTTATTGGCAATGACTTAATATTCTATTTCTCTTTTTCTATATTTAATTTGAATGCAAATCCTGCCACTCCACAAGCCTCCCTCCACAAAACAAGGTGTGGACTTGAAGAGTCAAAGAAAAAGAATTATGCCATGTTTTAAGAAAATTTGAATGTTTAGGAACTTTTTGGAAGTTCGTAAGTACATGTACCATAGAGAACTAACAGTGTTATGCTGGAATTTGGCAAACACATATGTTATTGTACGTAGCAAAGCACAGTCACACAGTACATACTTTAAGTACTACAATTAATTAGATATATTAATTAGATTCTGCTTTCATGTCACAAGAAAACCTTTTGTAGTGTACTTTAAAATCACTGCCAGAAAATAAAGAAAGCACATTATATTTGGTACTGTTTTTATTAAACCCTTGAAAAGGGGCATTTGTTTTATATCCTCTTGCTGGAAAGAAGCTTCACATTAGGTAGAAGTAGCTCAACTATTAAATCTGAAGTTGAGAGCTGGTAATAGAAAGATCTGAACTTCTGAAAGTAGGAACTGTAATCTACAGGTGTGTATATGTGACTCTGAAATGACTAAGGCTATTACACTTGGGGTTCTCCTTTCGGAAAGAAGTGAGCAAGCAGGAAGTGTTTATGCCTAAAGAGAGAGACAGTGATTTGGAAGGTATTCCCTTAATGAATATCACAGTAAACAGATGAATAAGTTTCTTGTCCTTGGGTAGATGTAATTTATGCACCAAGAGATTTACACTATACTAATTTTAATGGGTAGGTAGAGTTTGCTCATTTGTGCAGGAGAAGTCTATTTTCCAGATGACTACTCTCCAATTTTCTGGACTTTTATACTCTCTGGGGGTCTATGGTAGATTAGCGAATTGTACATAACAAAGGAATCTGTGATGAATAGGACTCCAGTAGAATGTATTTCTTCTTGCTGTGCTCATTGGAAGGTCTCAAGAACTGGTGCTTTGAGCCTGAAACAGTTTTTACATGTTCTGTGTATTAATCTGTGCACTTTTGTCAGGCATGAAATTTTTGGCTAAATTTGGCAAAGAGAGAAACAAAAAAAAAGTTCAAGAGAAAAATATACAGTTTTTATAATTTACAATAATCATATAAACTAATTGTGTTCCTCTGAGGAGTTAAAGTCAATGTCAATTGACTTTAATTTAAATAAAAAGACTATGGTATTATTCCATTATGCAGAGAATATGAGTCTTAAATGTTCTTTAGATACAACTTAGTCTGCTCCATCTCGTACCTAGCATTATTTTCACCAAAATTATGGAATTCTTCAATTTTCCTGTTGTAGCATAACACTCAGTGGGAATATGCAATCATTTGTGGAAAATGGAAGATAGGGAATTCCCATGTGTTCTTTTAAGGCTTCAACGGCATTATTGCCATTCTGCTGAATTGAAACCATGTTGCCAAGATTGTCCTCCTCTCCTCTGTAGGCTTGTGTGGCCCAGAAAACTGCCAAGATTTTGGAGATGCGCTGGGCCAAAGTGTATATTACATTCTTCCAGTATTTTGATTACTAGCCATTAACAAATAATTACAACAGATGATCTAATGGAGTACATGTCCTGGATACCAAGAGTGTAAGACAGATATGGGTATTTTAAACACAAATCTTCCAAACTAAAATAAAATATGTTATCAAATATGAGATTGAACATGTTTCCTACAACAAAGCGAACAAAAAAAAATCTTTCCTGTAAAAGGAATTCCTTTCTCTAAACTTGAAAATATCAAATTGTTATAATGAGAAGACAGCATGTGCTGCTAGCATATTGTGCTTATGTTCATTTAAGTCTTTTCCCCCTTACTTTCCAGACTATATTGAGAAGTACTAATTCTATTTTTGTCAGCATTGCAGACAGAGCAGTCAGAGTGAATTAGTTCTCACTGCTTTTGCCTAGTCATCTGTAAACAAGTTCTATTAAAATAATTAAATGCATTTTTTTAATTTGTACAATGTTTAACTCCAGGAATAGGGAATATTATAACGATAAATATATTTAGTACCAATTTGTCTCTGAACTCTGTAAGGGCAATACAAACCGGGTTGCCAGGCATTAGCATATTTAAAAATGCTGCTCTGCCATGTGTGCTACCTTCCCAATCTGACACAGTTTAGCCACATGCACATGGGGGTGCAGCACGCAAACTGATAAGCACACCACTACATTGTACACTATATTTGTAGTATAGGTATGCTCTAAGTGTCATGGACACCACTATCTGTTGCAGGGGCAATGCGTAGGGGGTGCACAGGGGTGCACGTGCACCCCCTGAGAGTGCCAGTGCACTCCCTGCCAGGCCACGCTCCCTGATTAGCCAGCAGGCAGGGGGGCAGGTGGGAGCACCAGTGTCCCCCCTAAGAGCACCAGCTGGGCCGCTTCCAGAAATGGCCTCCAGAGTTCCGGAAGCAGTGCAACCGCTTTTACCATGAGTGAAATTGGTCCTCCCTGGCCAGCGGGATCGTGTGCCAGGGAACCCCTCCTCCCCTCCCCGCCCCAGGTTGCTGACTGGTGTCAGG
>NW_017729002.1:1562358-1567157 GCF_001723915.1 Gavialis gangeticus | reverse complement strand
TGAAATTGGTCCTCCCTGGCCAGCGGGATCATGTGCCAGGGAACCCCTCCTCCCCTCCCCGCCCCAGGTTGCTGACTTGTGTCAGGGGGGCACATGGCACCAGAGGCACCAGACACCCATGATCTGTTGCCTACTGGATTCTTAATCTATAGTAGATTATCTGTTTGTTGCTGACAAAATTGGTGAAATGCACACTAAGAGAAAAAATACTATTGTAAGAAAAATTGTAAATAAAATCATTAAGAATTGGGGATGCACATAAGTAACCCCTTGCATAATCTCTCACTGAAGAATCAGGGTCTTAGTATTTCCTCAAGCAAAATTTCCACTGGTTTCTATGTTGTTTTAACTGAACTAAAGCCTACATATGCACATCTGAACAATCCGGGAGAATTCTCCTAGGTTTGTACTTGCAGTAGAAAAATTTATCCAGAGTTACACGTACAAATTTTGAGTGCTGAGGCCCTGAAAGCTTGCAGTGATAACACTGTGCAGTTGGGGGGAGGGGTGCACAGATCTCAGCATGCTCTGCAATCTCCCTTAGTTTGCCTGGCAACAGATGGCAGCAGTGCATAGGACAGCCCTGACTGCCTGATTCAGACTGCCCATGATCAGCTTATGTTTCCCTGCAGCACAATGTGGGGATTGTGAAGGGAGAGTGTTCTGTTCCCTGCTGGAGTGGCAGAGTCCAGTGAGTGACACACTGTCTCCCTGGCAGGGAGAGGAGATGCTAGAGAGGAGTCACTGCATGTACAGACATTCACTTTCCCACGAGAAACTCTCTCAGGAGTGATATAACCCTGATTGTTCCCCGATTATTTTTCTCTTGGAATGGCCATTTTTACTCAGAGGGAAAAAGCCTGAGGCTGCATCCAAAGGTGCAGGCACAAGCAGTTTGTGGCACCACAAACCTCTTTGCAGCACCACAAAGTACCTGGAATGTTAAAATGTGCCCACACTACAAATTTGTAACACAGGGGCAAATTTTGCTAGTGGGAATCCCAGTAGCAAAAAGGGGGAAAAAAGTGGCATGGTGCATGCAAGAGGAGTGATATGGAGGCTTGGTCCTCCTGGGAGATGCTCTGGCTACGAGCCAGAGCATCTCTATTCCTTTAGTTGTACCCTGGCTCTTTCAGCATGCTGGTAGCCAGGAGGTGTGGGGAAAGGATAGTTTCCCTGAGATGGGGTAATTTCCTCCACACCAAAGTGCATGTTCAGGGTGTGCACTGTGACAAAAAGTAATGGCACAAGTTTATGCTGCTAGTATTTGTGCTGCTGCAAGTGCATGCCCCTGCATGTGGGGATATACCCTGAATGTCTGTATATTCCTGGTTTGTCTGGGGAGAGCTGCAACTCTCTCAGAAAAAAAATAGATGTCTATATGAGGCCTAAGTAAGGATTGCAGAAATTAGACCTCTTTTGTCTATTGTGTTTTTTAGTTTAATATTCTCCTCTCTATGCCCCCTCCCAGTCTCCCCCCACTCCCACAAATAAAAGTTTCTTGTCCGAGTTACCAAAGGACACAACGCTGATTACCCTAAATGTTCAGAACTTAGTCTTCAAATTCATTGTTTTGCTCTGCTGGTCTCCATGGAGCATTTCAGATGCTTAAAGAAGGGACAGAAAAGGTAGCTGCTGCTTTGCCAGCTTGTCACAGCTTGAATGTTGGCCACTATTCTATCAGTCCTCTTAGGGGCTGCAGGCGTTGTTATCTTTTATATCCGCTCCTTTGGTTTTAAACAGCATTAGAGTAGACTGCTAATGTAGCTGCAGAGGTGTAGCTCCATGCCCAGGGTAGCTGCGTTGGTTCCCTGAGCAGTGCTGGCTCCTGCTGTGATGATTGCAGCAGCATGATCAGCCACTGCTGCAGCAACAGCTGTTTTTGTGTCCCCCAAACAAAGGTGACACTCAGAATCATCTCGCCACCCCCATCCCCACCTCATATGGCTGCATCTTAATTGAGATGCAGTGCAGTAGCTATGGTCTTTCTTTGTTCTCTTTCCATGTATTGTGTGTGTGTGTGTGTGTGTGTGTGTGTGTATGTAGACTGTCTAATTATTCATAGTAATCCCATTACCCTGGTATCTGAGCGTTATAACCAAATTAGCTCATTCTCAGAAAAGACTTCAGTGCTTTAAGCAGAGGCAGTAGGTACTTCTCCCAAAACATACTTCAGGTGTTTCCAAACTGGGTCCTCTAGTCCCTTGATCCATTACTTTTCTTTGTCACAAACAGTGTGTGCACATTTTTTACAGTGAAATAAACTTGATTCTTCTTCTCTTAATTATTCTTCTCCATCTCCTATACTGCTGCTGCAGAATGAGCTAGAAAAATTGTGGGGAACCATATGTGCTGCCTGCTAAAGGAATAGAACAAATAGTTTTTTCCTATTACCTTCATCCTTGCTGTTATTTGTTTAAAAAAATCTTACATATACAGTGAGGGCACAATCCTAGGAACACAACTACAAGAGTTGCTTTACAGAATTTATAAACTACCTGCGAGATGAGCCTGGTCTTTTCTCTCAGCCCTTATTTTCAGCCAGAGAAAGTAAGAAAAAAGAATAAGGGCAAGACCTGCAAGATTAAGGGTGGGGCAGGGGAGAAAATGCAGCGAGTAGCATCTCGGAGGAGCTTTAAAAAGGCAAACCATGTTTGAACAGTGGTAGGATGGGATGCTGCATACTAAACATCCCATGGCAGTTGGGTATGTTTGGGAAGCGATGTTTGAAATGCTGGGGCTGGCAGGCCTGCGACATTTGGGGCCTTGTAGGGAGTGACCAGATAGAATTTTGAGGCCCAAAGTCCCCAAAGCAGTTTTGTTATTTATAAGCTTTTTCATTATATGCTTGAACCCTAAATACTCCGAATACCCCTTATTATTACCACAACTTTGGACCCAAACACTGCTAAAATAGAAGAAAGGGTTTCACGAAGAGAGTATATTCACACTGGATGTGTACAAAAGTGCTCTGTGCTTGCTTTACAGTACTGAAAATTAGAGGACTGTTTATAGCACTATAAAGTTGCAGCACTCTTAAACATGACAGAAGTGCAGTGTTTGGTGGGGGGAGCCTCTGAGTCTCTCTGAACTTTCCAGGCTAGGAGGCACAGGGCACTCCACAGTCTCCTATTTGACCAGAAATTTGACCAGAGTAAAGAAGTTATTTAAAGCGCTGTACATTGCTTAAGTGCTGTAAAATACAGCGCTTCAAATTTGATACCTCATTTAACAAGGGGTAATTTAAAGCACTGTACCCATTTTTAAAGTGCTGTAAAGCCGCACACTTCTGTTAAGTTACCACAATAAGGCACTTTACATGGGGAAAAAAGCAACTTCTGTACACACCCTTTTATTGTATTATATAGCATCTGGAAGAAAATTGGATTTTTATCTAATGAATTAAAATTCTTTGGAGGTATCACCCTACCATAATACATCAGAAAGGGAGCCACAGAGTTGAGTCTCTACCACTTTAATCTAGTGTACTGTAGGAAGAGATGAAAATGCTAAATGCTATATTGTTCCCAGCCCAGACAAAAGTGCTTTGTCTGGGCTTGCTACAATTGAGGGTTACACACATTGCAAATTATTACTCATATTTTCTTTTGCAAATTGTAACAGGCTCTCAGTGCTGCCCAGAATCTTAGCAGTGTTCTGTAGGCCTCTTTGGCATGCATCTAAGACAGGGTTTGAGAAGTGGTCCTTGGAAAGCAGCCTTATGGGGGTTTTCACAGGGCAACATCAGAGAAATCATCTCCGTCAGAAGTTAGTTTTTATACATGTGCTCTGAGACTGGGGGGGGGGGGAGGTTTAATTAGAGCAGCTGTCAAAGCTGCCGTAATTAAAGTGCCCAGAGTGTCCCGTGTATCAGCATCCCCACACTTCAAAATGGCAGCAGGGGCTCTTTATCTAAAGCTTGTCAAATGAGCTTTAGATAAAGTGCTCCTGCTGCAATTTTGAAGCACAGGGACACTGATACACAAGATGCAGAGGGCTCCTGTAAGGCAGCAATTCCCATGTTCCAGAAGACTCGATTAATCAAGTCTGCTCCAATACACTGTAATTACAGCATGCTGGAGCAGCCTCCGTGCTTGAGTATGGGCACCCATTTACCACCACATTTACCCTTTTACCAGGGGAAAGGAAGTTAAGCAAAAGTGAGGGTGTCACCTCCTGAATTGCCTATTCATGGAAAAATATGGTTATAATTTTTGAGGAAAGCTCCATTTTAGCATTCTGCATAGGATTACAGGAAATGGAAAGTAGCAAAGCTTGAGATGTGATAATTTCATATCCTAAGACTGTGCTGATCCCAGACACCAACTGGAGTGGAGTGTACTGCTCCTCACCCTATCCTAGGTATGGTGGCTACCTTTGGTAGATGCCATAATCCTTTCATTTATCTTCCAGGCCATAATTATTGCAAATTAAAGACAGAATCAAGGATATTTCCTGTAGCCTTTGCTAGCAGAAGTAGAATTTGACCCTAAGTAATAAACAAGTAATAGATTTTGATTCATGAACTCATTACTCTTAAGCAAAGCAACTTAATGTCATGTAGAATAAACGTTGACAGGAGATGATGAGTCTTATAAAAGAACTGTATTGTTTATAATGTGATATGACTGACATAAAAGCATTGTTCCTCTTAAAGTTATTTTTGTAATGAATTAAATGAATGTTGTTAATTGTACCTTGGAAGTCATTTAAATCTGATGGTCTTTTAGTTTTTTTACTTAGTAAGTTTTAAATAAATTTATCTTCTTTGATCAACTTGCTGTTCTTCTTTTTTTTTT
>NW_017729002.1:1546915-1557358 GCF_001723915.1 Gavialis gangeticus | reverse complement strand
ATCCAGCTATAGTCAGTGTCTGTGCTTATTTTGTAGCTTTTAATGAGTGCTGCTTTAGTTCCTAAGAGTTCCTATAAAAGGTGGAAAGTGAATTCCTGCTTTAACTATTTGTATGCAGTTTATTGTTGTCACTTTCTTGTGAGGGTATTTTTTTCTAGAGATTTTTTTTTTGTTAATTTCTTGTCTTACTATACCAAATTCAGGCTCTTCAGTGTTTAGAAAGTCTTCATGTTAGGATTTATATACCATTCAAAAACTGAAAATCATAGTTTAGAAAGGGAATGTACACCCAAAGATTTTCTTCTTTATTTTCCTTTAATGGGCATGTGAGATGAGGATAATGGGCAGACAACTTTTGTTTTATGATGATGTAGTTGAATTATGGGTTAAATAGTAGAATATGACTTAAATTCATGTCAGTGGGGTTGTTCCATTAACATGTACCCATTACAGTTTAAAAAAAAAGACATGTTATTCACCTGGTCCTTCCTTGGCTTTTAGTCTGAGTTAGTCTGAGTAATATGTGAAATGCTGCCTAATAAACTAAGCAAATATTTTCTTCAGGGGGGGGTTGATTGCCTCATTTGGTATTTGTAGTATAGTCTCCATTACAGAAAAATATAGCAACCTGCACAGTTTTTAATTAAGTACCCTACACTTTAAGGTTTTAGAATATAAGATTTGAGGGTGCTGAAAGGCATTATTGTTCAGAACCAAATGAGGCGAAACCCTGTTAAAGAAAATATTTGCTCACTTTATTAGGCACCATTTCACAAATTAAATTGTAACTTAGACTGAAAGACCAGAACCTAGTGAATAACATGTATTTTTTAAAATCTGTAATTGTTTCATGTTGATTTTCATTTTGCTGCCAAAGCAGGCTATTGGGAAATGGACTATTTTTTATGAACAACTGTACCTGATCATCAGCAGCTGTTCCTTCCAGTTGTGGGTCAAATAGTCTGGTCTAATGTAGCTCAGCTGCTTACCTTCTGGCACAGAATCTTCTGAGGTATGGACAGAGCTCACTGTGGTGCATGCATAGAAGTCAGATGTTTTCATCCATATATTTTACATTACCGGACACAGGAAAAGAAATGTAGCTGAATGTTTAATATTTTTAAAAGTGTTAGGATTAGTTGAAATGGATCAAAAGCTTCATTCTGTCATCATGGTGAAGGTGTTTGAGTTGGTTTTGTATATTATTTGATGTAGTGGTGGAATATGTTTATATTATTTCTCTGGTAGGAATATATTCTGTGCTCATACCTTTATAAAAATAAGTAGCTTCACTATACTTGGATGCTATGAATGTCATTGTGGGTGACATTTAAATTTAGTGCTTTGAAAGTTGTGCAGTATACCTTTGAGTCTCCTCTCCTCATCTATCAAAGTGTAGTATTCCATAGAATCTGCCAGCTGGTAACATTCTCTCAAGGATGATTCTTGACAGGTAATCATGCTAGACATTTCCTGCCTTAGTTGCATTTCCTGAGGACCTGCCTCATTAACTTTAACTGACAACTTTTCCTATTTTAGTTATTCCCTTTTAGTAAATTAAAAAAAAAACATTTTCAGCATCACTTGAAAATTATTTTACAACTTATAAATCTTATTGGGTCAAATTACGGCTAGTTGTTGCACACAACTAAAAGCAGTATTTCAAAAAGAGAGAGGACAGAAATTTTCTGCCCTAATTATGTTTCTCTTGATGGAGCTAATCCTAACCCACTTCATCTGGTGTCCAGAAGCTCAGCCTATATATAGTGCATTGAACTCACTCTGAGTTCTGCTCATAATACACCCGGGCCTTACCAAATCTTTTGCTGTAGAGATCACTGTTTCTAATTTTGCAGTTGGACCTATTCTTTCACATCCATCTTAACCATGGTGTCAGTTTCACTTGCATGCCTGTTATTTGCTGAAGAGGGCTCATACCAAATGTACCATATTTACCTGAATAGAAGACAACCCTGATTATAAGACAACCCCCCGCTCCAAATTAGTTCTATATACGGAAAATGTATACACCTGTTATAATTTTCCAAATATAGAATAAAATTATTGGAGGCCAGCCTTGAATTTGTCCCCCTCCCATTACTACACCGGGTGAAAACAATCTGGGAAAGCAGCCCTTTGCAGTCTGCTTCCCCCAACTTTTTCCCCTGGCTTCCCCCGCCTCCTCTCCTTAGTGTCACGTCTTGCTTACCCTGAGAACATGGAAATGAGAAGCAAATCTGAAAACAATAACCTTAAAATTAAACATAGCTGTAGCAATTTGCATATAGTGTCCATGCACTTAACTTATCCAGAACTAATGCATTACCTTTTTTTGAACTGCTACAAATTTTAGCATCGGTATTCCATCAATACACTTTTGAGCAGTAGGTTGGCACTTACTGGGCACGTCTATATGTGCAATTAATGCAACTGAATTTTCTACACAGAAAATTCAGACACAATAAATTGCACCCACACACACGTCTACACGTGCACCCAGGTGGGGAGTAAACTGAGCCCAACAGGAGCATCTTACTCCAGAGCTACTCCTGTCCTGCTATGCCCCCCTGCAGTGACCAGGGGGAGCTCCAGGGTGCCAAACCCAGGCTTGCAGGGAGCACAAGGCTGGCAAGGTATATGGGGGTCAGCCCCAAGCTCTGGGGGTAGGGAAATAGCTGTCTCCAGATGCAAAGGCAGCTCTGAGTGACAGGGAGCTTAGGCCTGGGTGGACAGGACAGGGCAGTAACAGCTGGATCTCCCAGGCTAACAGCAAGGAGCCAGCTGCTCTGTGCCCCCTGCTCTGTGCCGTTGGGCGGCTTGCCGTCATGCTGCCCCACAGCCTGTCAGGCATTCACCTTCACTAGCTGTACCTCCCCCAGGATCCCCTTGCCTTCCCTGCCTCCCCTCTCTCCTCCTCCAGCTGTGGGGCAAGCAGCACCCCCCAGGCAGGGACCCCTTGCCCCCCAGGGGCACACAGCATACTGAAATAGCTGAGCAGAGGCAGAGGAAGCCCCCTGGCAGCTGCAGCTGCTCAGCTCCTGGGTATCCAGAGAGGAATGCTAGACAAATGTTTCCCTCTATTGCACTGGCTGCCTACAACCTGCTCCCCCTCTTAACACCACCTTCCTGTGCTGTGATGCTCTAAGGCACCCAGAGCAGTGGCAGAGTAAGACCTCCCAGAGGCATGGAACAGGGGGCCTGGGACACCAGGCTGTTACTGCCATGCCTGCCCAGCCCCAAGCTCCCTGCCACTTGGAACTGCCCCCAAAGACAGGTTTTCCCCCACTCCCCAGAGCTCAGGGATAAGCTGAGCATCAGTTGTGGCCCCCTGCTGCCTGGGCTGAGCAGGAGCAATTTGCTCCTGGGTTAGCATCTACACTTGTATTTGGGCACATCAACGCAAAGTGCTTGTTAGCTAGTACCTGTATCTGTTGGTACTGGCCAACAATGCTTTACCTTAATCAGTACAGTAACTGCTGCACACATGTAGCTGGTGCACTAGATTAGTCTAATATGAAGTAAAGCACACATGTACACACACCCACTTACATGTAGTACAAACTATGCATGATATTAGTCCAAAGCCAAAAACTCATGATTTACCATACAGTTCATTGGGCAGGGCCCCACCAGAGTCAACAGCATTTGAAACCACAGTGACTCCATAGCTCACCCACCACTGCTCAGTATGTGTGCACACTCCAGATACCCCCACAAAAAATCCATGTGCTAACTGAGAACCACTCATGACTAGAACTGGGTGTTCTTGTTATGAGAGCTAGGATGCTCCAAAAATTCATATGCAGATGAGGCATATGAAAACCTGGTTCAGCTTCACCTCATGGAGGAGGGCCACACTAATCATATGTACCAGGCTGTGAGACATTTGGTGGGAGAGGAGGGGAATAGAGGAATTCCAGGTAAACTGCATGCAATGTCATGGCACACCATGACTTGAGAAAGAGTTGTGGTTGTGATGGGGACTGCACTTAATAGGCACTACCATATTTTTTATTCAGATAGGCTACATTAACCTATTCTTGTGTTAAGGTTCTTGGATGATTCAAATGGATTTGAACTTCATCTGGCTAATTTGACCTGGGACACAAACTATTTTCCTTTAAAAAAAAAAATAAAGAAAAAAGAAAAAAAATGTAAGTTTCCATTAGCATCTGCCTTTTGGCTCAGATCAAGTGTCTAGTCCTCTTGTGGGCTAATATCAAGTGGGGGCATCTGAATCCCAAGACCTCCAGGCTTGTGCCTGCATGTAGGTTGCCTGCCAATGGATTTGGGAATATCTGAAGTCCCAGGGTGATAGCTTAGGACAGAGGATACTTGCTGGCTGTAGTTCCATACATGGTGTTTAGAGTGATTGAGTTCTGCCTGCTCAGTTGATATGGTTTTTGGAGCAATTGATTTTTGCTCAGTTGATATGATTTGGAGCTGATTTGGCTGATTTCACCTGGAACACAAACTATATTAATAAAAAAAAGTTCCCATTAACATGTCTGCCCAATGTAGGCCATGTGTAGTGATGCTCAGTGTTGGCTGTATTTAATTAACATCATAGTTGGTTTCTGTTGCTGAGTACATGCTGCTTTTGGCAGCAGTTTTATGATAGACAATGTATTTAGTAAGATATCCTTTTTGTGACTAAGACAAGAGGCCTTTTTTCCCACGTTAATTGGGGGGACAAAACTTCATCTCTGCTGCCATTAATAAAGGCAGCAGAGTGGCATCATCATTTGAAGGGGGCCTAGTTTCTGGACTATCTTGTGTCCTATTTTATCTTGGCCAGCTTTGCCTACAGGTCTAGCATCTGGAAACGTAAAGCAAATGCCCTCGCTTGCAAGCAGTAGTATTCAGAATGCAATCAGGTAACTGAATTAATGATTTCCCGGTCCACCAATTTCCTTAATGAAAGCACAGGAACTGATCTGGTATCTGTTCACTGAACAAGTCTGGCAAGACCTGTTCCCATTGAAGCATGAGATAGTTCTCTTTAGTTAGTGTTATGACTTGCCCCATGCAGGGCATATCAGTCTTTTTGAAATTCTTTACCTACCCACATGAGACTCCTAGTGGCCCCAAATGGAAATGGATGGGAACACAGAGGGCACATCTACATATCCACTTTAATACACAGTAGACTATTTTACTGTGCATTAAGGCATCACATAAAAAACCCCACGACATTACACTAATGTACAGTAAAATAGTCTACTGAGCATTAAGCGTCACTAAAAAAGTGCAATTGTGCTACTGGGATCTTGCGATCACTCGATCTCAGAGCAGGGAGGTAGGAGCTCCCTGCTGCTGAGGCAGAGGGACATAGTCCCCACCTGGACTCCAGTGATGGGGCCCACCCTGGGAGCAGGCAGATTCCAGGGGCAAGGAGCAATCTTCCACCCCCTGGTGGCTGGCTGCCCAGTAGCAGATTTGTTCCCAGTCAGGTGTTTATATGAGCACTACTGTGCAGTAACTACTTGCAAGTAAATTTGCCACTTTCATTTGCAGGTAGCAGATTTACTCATGATTAGCATTTACTACACAGTAATCATGTGCATATGTAGATGCACATGCTTACTGTGCAGTAAACTACAGTAATTCACAGTAAAATGTCTTGTGTAGAAGGACCCCTTGAGTGTACAAACCCACCTGATTTTAAAAAATAATCTCATGACAGAGATCCTGGCTTAATCTGTTTAAAATTGCAAATTCTCTGATTAAAACCCAAAATCTGTGTTTTTCCATGGTTAAAATGAAATTCCACGATATATACAGGTACCATGTGAACACAATGTTTTATTGCTATATTTACTATTTTTAAGCAATTTGGAAGCTTACCAGTGCCTCAGTCATTATAAAATGACTCCGTCATTCCCAGCTCCATTCTGCCCTGCTGCACTGGTTCCCACCTAATGAGCCACAGAGGCCCCCAGGGGGGTGGGTGTAGGGTGGGAAGCCCTGAGCACACAGTGGGCAGCCTACATGTGCCTCTACTCTGTGCACAAATCTGGGGGCAGATGCCCCTCATGCACCCCCCCCAGGAGTGCATGCAGTGGTGGGGAGCCAGGCCCCCTGCTGCCCCCTGGATGAACCACCTGCAGCTCTGTCCCGCTCCCTGCCTGGGCCCTGTGGTCACACATTCCTGCCCTGGCCCTGGGCCTAAGCCCCAGGCCCCACCCCTACTGGGCAACACCCCCAGCTCTGCCCAACTCCCTCTCTTCCTCCCTTACTATGGATGCCTCAATTCCCCCCCCCGACTTACCTGCAGGGAGCTGCAGGAGCTGCTCTCCATGCTGCCTGGCTGCCATGTGTGTGTGTGTGTGCACATGCACGTGGCGCCCCTTGCCGACTGCCCCCCCCCCACCCCCCCCAGCCTTTTGCAAGTTGGAACTCTGCCAGCCTGCAAGGGGAAACCCACCATTTCCTGCATTTTTCTTCTTTAAAGGAGAAAATTTGCATTTTTCTCCTTAAAAAGAGAAAATCCATATTTTACTGAATTTTTCCATGACAAACACAAAACCTGGATCCCTGCTCATGACTATGTAGCTATGATGTCACAATCAAATGCCAAGTTAGGCAGATGGATACCATTAGTGATTACTGGCTGTGCAAAAGCGGACAGCACCATTTTTCCTGCATGAGAATTAGCTTCCATTAGCAATCCCTTCATAAAAGGGAGGCAAGGCACATATAGTTGTTTCTGTAAAATCTATCACAGAGATAGAGTATTGACTACTCCCAGCTACTACAAGATAAAAATACAGGTGTCACTAGGATATCTCCACTGGGATAATTCTGTAAGAAAATGAAGACACATTGATCCTACATAACCTGTGTTAAAAATATGTCTTCTTGGCACTAAAGATATAGCTCTTAAGTCTTGGTCCCTATTGTTCAGTACTGAGGTGTAAATAACTCTTTTGAAAACAAGCTAAAATTTTAAAGAATATCCATGTTTTCCATTTGTGTTCCTATTTTTGGAAAAATGTAAGCTTGCAGGTGGTCAGGGATATTGTGCAAAAAAAAAGTCTCAGTTACAAATATGGGGGCAGGGTCTGTTAAAACATGAAATTGCCTTATTCTTTTTTCCTGTGTTTGATGTATGTATAGCCTTGTATATCAAATAGCTTAAGCTTCTGAGGACATCATAAATCATAAGAGTCATGAACCCCACCAAATCTTGGGGAGTTTGTTGGCTGTCTTGCAGATTTTCTGGTGTCTGTTGTACCAATATGGTGTATTGGGTCTCATTGAAAAGCCCATGCTACACTGTATCCATTTATGCTGCTTTTATCACTGTATAGATTATGCTATGCCACCTATATATATCTTTAATTTTTTGGATACAGTTATAGCCAACAGAACTGAGGGATGCATTCTTAAGGAAAAGGTAGTAAGTGAAACTCAGAAGTATCCCTTGCTATTGTGTTCTGGAGTAATTGCCACTCCCAGTCACAGAAAGGTGCTACTGGTAAGCTAGCTACTTGATTTACTGTCTGCTGATAAAGGGAAAAATAACCACACAAAGCACAGGCATCTGAAAGAAATGGCCCATTAGCTAGAGGTGCTCTGTGTACCTTGGGGAGGCCAAAAAGTTCTGGAGGATTCTGTGACTCATAAGCAATTAGGACAATGTTGATGGGAGTGCGGTGAGGCTTAGAGGTATTTTAAGTGCTACCTGTGAGGCAGCCGGGGTCTTTGGACTTTCTTAGGTTTAGGAGGAGTGTAGGTCCTCACCAGTCAGGGCTGACAAGATCATCAGAAAGGCAGATCTCTGAAAATACTAGCAAGTCTCCCCTCTCTACATAGTGTTAGATGAGAAGATAAGAAACTTTATATGTCTTTGTGTTCTGTCTTCAAATTTTATGGTTAGTTTTTCTTGTATAATTCTTTTCTTATATATAATAATACATCCTTCTGTTATTTTGTCTCCTTACTTGATTGCCTTTTGTAAATAGTGATCTCTGGATGATTGATATTCCAGGACAGCCCACGCTATGAAAAGGGACACTGAAAAAAAAATTTCACAACCCAAGAAGAAGCTACTTGGAGCTGGAAGATTCCCCTGTTGTAGCTGTGAAGTCCAGTCACGGGCAGTAGAACCAAGGCTTGCAGGTATAAGGAGTTATCACAGGGCAAACCTTGGTCTGTTCCTTGGGACAGGCAGCAAGACGGTGGGGAGAAACTTGAGGATCTGGGGGTACCCTACCGTATTTTAAAACTTTTAATGCAAACTGCAATATTAGAACTAGCAAGAGGTAAATCTCAAGATGTTTGTCTTGGATAAGCATTGCAACATGTGGATGGTTATATGCCCTGGTGTCCAGATCTGTGTTCCTCAATTGATTTTAGTACTTCTTGCTCCTGGTCATAGCGAAAATAAGTATCTTGTGTTACTTCAGTACATCCAGCTCTGGTTCCAAAATTTTTAACAAAAATTGAAAATTGGAAAAACAACTGAAAAGATCAGATTAATCATGAGACTTCTCAAACTTCAATGAAAGCTTGGTTCAAGATTTGGTTGAGTGTGGGGTGAACATATGGGTCAATTATTGAATCCAAAGAAATTCACCTTTCTCTAATTAGAACTGGCACTGGTGCCAGGAATTAGAACAATGCTGCAGAGACTGCATGTGTGGGTTCAGCTCCTGTCAAGGACAATTTTTGGCACTTATAAAGTGTGGTGTCCTAGAAATACTTACGACAGACAGATAGAATGAGTGAGGCTAACATACTAGCTCACAGTTACAATACTGAGTCATATGTATATATTTATTCCACTGTTGATTGCCAAATGAAATGCAAGAGACTGAAACAAGGTCATTGCATATAAGTGTTAGGCAATATTGCCCTGGTAACTGTATGTCTCCTGCCATAGCCAAAGTATGAGATATAACGTGGGGCAACACTCCGTCATGGGAGAGAGAATAAAATGGTAGGGCTGAAATCTCTAAATGTTAAATTAATTCTCTAATGTTAAATTAATTCTCTAATGTAATTAACTATTAGACTAGATTACCCTTGAATCATATATAATTTGCCCTTTGTAGGTTCTCCTAATGTATGTCTAATTGTCCTCTTTACATTATGCACCCCTTGGAGCAAGGATCTTCCTATTTAGGTGTTTGAAAAAAGTATCTAGATAATTTTTGCTAATAATAGTATCAATAATAATAAATAATTGAATGTTGTCAGAAAATCCCGGAAGAAATCCTACCAGGCAGGTAGGAAGTGGCCATAAAGTCTCTTTCAGAATACAGGTGAGTTAGAGAAGTAGGAAAAGGCAGGTAACATTTGCTAAACTGCATGGTGGCTGGGGAATATGCAGTTTTGGCATTTCCCAGTGACCTTTGCTCATAAAATTTATTTTTAACTCCTAGCAAGCATTGACTTTTCTCTTTACTTCCCTCTCCCACCCAGTACTTCAACACTATCCACCAATTCCAATTCTCACTGGATCATAGACATCAAGCATTGATGTGATTTGATTTCTAATTGAGACGAGGTATCAAATGGGTCTCCCAGGCGGGCTGAGCTGAAACCACTACTGTTCAATATGTTCATTAAAAATGTGGAGAATGAGACTGAATGCACACTTAGCAAATTTGCAAATAACACCAAGATGGGTGGAGTTGCAGATGCTCAGAAGGGTAGAAGTAGGGCAGGGTGGCACCTTAGAGACTAACTAGTTCAGAGAGGCATGAGCTTTCATAGGCAATAGAGGCTATGAGTAGATTTTAGAGAGAAATTTAAATGCAAAGGAAAGGGACAGAGGGAGGGGACTCTACTGGGGGAAAAAAGGCTAATTGAAAAGGTTAATAGGGATAAACAAGGCAGTTAACACATTGAGGGACATAGCAATAAACAGCTGCAGTTAATAGGTAATGGGGTAAGAATCCATAGTCTGTTCAAAACATGTCTCATAGTTTCATAGTTTTTAGGGGCTGGAAGGGACCTTGCAGATCATCGGGTCTAGCCCCCATTTAATACAGTCCAGTCTGTGGATGACTTCTTGTTCTGCAGTTTTGCATTCAAATTGTTTTTTGAAGTTATTGTGTTTAAGGACAGCTACTCTGAGGTCAATGATGGAATGGCCATGAAGGTTTAAATGTTCTGCAGTGGGCTTGTCTGTGTTTCTAGAATTGATGTCAAATCCATGCCCATTATCTCTTTTACATAAGGATTGCCCCATCTGTCCCATGCAGACAGGAGAGGGCATTATAAGCAGGTGATGGCATATATGACATTGGTAGAAGAGCAGGTGCATGAACCCTTGAAGTTATGTTGTGTGGGGCTTGGTCCAGTGATAATGTGGTCTGTGCTGATAAAAGGGTACACCTGGGTCTATAGCAAGGCCTGATGACTTGGAAAGAATTGGAGTTAGGTAGTCTGTTTCTGGAGAAACATCATTGGAGTGTGTGTGGGGGGGGGGGG
>NW_017729002.1:1545184-1546770 GCF_001723915.1 Gavialis gangeticus | reverse complement strand
GAGAAACATCATTGGAGGGTGTGTGGGGGGGGGGGGGCTGCATATAAGCCAGGACAGGTTTATCTCCCAAGGCAATCTCAAGAAATTGTCACTTGCCAGGAGGCACTGGAGGATGTTCAAGCTGGGGGCTGTAGCTGACTGCTAGAAGGATTCTGTTGTCCTTGTCACAAGGTTGGTATTGTAGCAGGTCAGAGAGTGTTCTGTCTGTATTGTCTACTTGGTAATATCTGAGCAGATACAGTTGTAATGTAGAGCTTGGCTGCAAATAATGGGATCTAGTGGTGTACTTAAGATGAAAACTGGTGCCATGGAGGCAGGTGTAACAATTGGTAGGTTTCTAATATAAGATACCAGTAATGTGGCCATTGCACACTTCACAGTGATATCCAAGAAATGAATTTGGTAGAGTATTCAAGAGTCATTTTGGTGAAAGGATGAAAATTTATAAAGTCCTGGTGGAATTTCTCTAGAGATTTCTTCCCAAGATGTCAGTAGTGTACCTCAGATATACCAGAGGATGAGAGGACTAGCTGCAGAGGAAGCAGATTTTGAGAGATGTCATAAATATATTGGCATATTAGGGGGCCATTTGCCCATGGCAATGCCTTTCCTTTGTAAAAATAGTGAGCCTCCAAATCTGAAACAGTTGCGTGTGAGGATAAAGCAGGAGTGCACAATGGAAACAAAAGCAATGATATTGTCAGGTATAATATTCCTTATAGCTTGTAATCAATCCTTCTGGGGATGTTGGTGTACAGAGATGTGACCTCCATGATAGCTGATATGGTGTTTGGAGGAAGCTTGTCAATAGCTAACATCTTTAGTAGCAAATTTTGCCTCTTAGTAATGTCCTGTCCCCCTGTCCCTTGCCCTTGTATTTAAACTCCTCTATTTGAAACCTTTTCTTTTACCAATCTATTCATAGCATCTGACAAAGTAGACTGATGCCTTCAAAAACTCATGCCTCTGAACTAGTTAGTCTCTAAGGTGCCACACTGTACCTCTAAGATGCCGCACTCTACCTTCTGCCTAACTTCAGATTAATATGGCTAACCATTTCTCTGGAGGGTAGTATTCAGATTCAGAATAGTCTTGCTAAATCAAAAAAACACTCTAAAATTAATTGAATGAACTTCAGTAAAGACAAACGCAGTCCTACATATAGGATGGAACAATCACACGTACAAGTATAGACAAGAGAGCATCTAGCTAAGCTGCAGTAATTCAGAAAAGGTCCTGGGGGACCAGAAGCTGAGTATAAGCCAATAGTATGATCTTGCTATGAAAGAAAACAGTAGCATACTGGGTTGTATTAATAGGAGCATTTGCTTGCTATCCAAGGATATTTTGCACTAGTGGGTAGCCCTGTGCGAAATGGCTAGTATTTGCTTTGGATTCGGCCAATTCGGGGGACAGTAATTTGATTAGGTGATTTGAATCACTGTCCCGATTTGATTCAGCCAAATCGGATTTGGCTGCTGCCAAATCTCCAAATCTCTGGATCACCCAGGCCAATCCCCCACCCAACTCTCCCAGCCCGGCAATGGGCTGCCCACCCCAGCTCCCGGCACTTTGAAAAAAAAAGC
>NW_017729002.1:1544557-1545067 GCF_001723915.1 Gavialis gangeticus | reverse complement strand
TAATGACTCCCAGATCCTTTTCCACCTCTGTGCTGACAAGAGGAGAGTTCCCCAGCCTGTATGTATGGTGCCGATTGTTCCTCCCCAGGTGCATCACCTTACACTTGTCTGTGTTAAACCCCATCCTTGCTGTCCCAGCCTCCCTCACATGGCTGCTCTGCCTGCCCCAGCTCCAGCCCTTTAAGGAAAAAAAAAAAAAAAACAAGAAAAAAACCAAGGAAAACCCCTGGGCTCACCAGTTCCTGCCAGCAGGGGGCCATCTCCACTGCCCCACACCAAATGGGAGGCTCTGCATGAGCCCCCCGAAGCCCTGAGGCTGCTGCAGGAGTTGGTGAGTCCCAGGGTTTTTCTCTTTTTATTTTTTCTTAAAGGGCCAGAGCTGGGACAAGTGGGGCAGCTATGGGGGGCTGGGGGAGTGAGGGAGGGTCAAGGGCTCATGGTAGAGCCCACCATGCAGTGGGCAGCAGAGATTGCCACCCCGCCCGGCAGCACCCAGTGAGTGGGGCTTTT
>NW_017729002.1:1542583-1544318 GCF_001723915.1 Gavialis gangeticus | reverse complement strand
GGCTTTTTTTTTTTAAACGGCTGAGAGCTGGGGAAGGCAGGGCAGCAGGTAGAGGATTGGGTCTGGCAGGTGTCCCCCTATGGTCCCCTCCCCTCCCCTCCCCTCTCCTCCATCCCCCCGTCCCCAGTCCCTATTTACCAGCTCCAAGTCCGGTGCCAGCTCCCTGCTGCGGTGGGTGGGGACTGTCCAAATCATCAAAGCTTTCTGAATCTTTCTAAAGGTTCAGAGAGCTTCAGATCAATTTGGACCTTTTTATTGGTCCCCTGATTCAATTCAGATTTGGAGATTTGGCCACCAAATTGGGCTGAATCTCCTTTAAATCAAATCAGCACCCGAAGCTTCGCACAGCCCTGCTAATGAGGCCTCACTTGCACTTCTTTGTCCAGTCAAAATCTCAATTAAAAACAGGAACAAATTTGAAAGTGTCCAGGAGAGAACAAAACAACAAAAATGATTAGAGGTCTGGGAAATGTGACTTTGAAGAAAAGGTTGGAAGAAGTATTCTTAGTCTGGAGAAGAGAAGGCTAAGTGGGGGGGGGAAATTTCATATATCTTCAACAGTCTTCAATACATGGCTGATTATAAGGAGAATGGGATAGACTTTTCTCTGTGGTTGCAGGGGACAGGACAAGGAGTAATGGTCTTAAATTGCAACCAGGCAAATTTAGGCTGGATATTAGGGAAAAAAAAAAGTCTCATTATGAGGGTAGTTAAGCATTAGAACAGATCATCTGGAGAGGCGGCAGAATCTCCATCCTTAGTGGTTTTTAAGAGCAGGTTAGACAAACACTAGTCTGGGATAGCTTATCCAGGGATGATCCCACCTTGAGCGCAGTGTTGGACTAGCTGACTCCTGTGGTTTCTTCCAGCCCTATTTTTCTATGATTCTATAAAAGGCTTGGTTGGTGCAAAGTGTTAATGGTTGGTGCAAGGGATAATGTACGCTCCCCTCAGCAAACTTAGATGAACAAACCATTGCTTTATAGGAAGGAACAGTTAAAACACATGCCACAAGGCAAAATATATTAGAAACCCACTTTTACTATGCAGAGAATTATCTGTTTTTGTCTGAGATATGGTAGCCAGAGCTTTTGAGCTATCGATTGGTATGGTTTGAATAAGAACAGAAGCACTATCAGGGAAACTAACTTAGGACTTTCCCAGGAAGAGTATCTCCAGAGTGTATTATGTAGTACATGTTCAGTAATTGTGGAACTGCTCCACAGAGATAATACTAGTACAACTCACTGGGTGTATCCAACACATATTGTGCCAGAGTTTATTGCTCTGAAGCATTGCATTTACACATGCATCCAGGACCACAGCATGTGGAGCCAGGTTGGAACAGCCCCAGATTGCAGGGAGCCTGGGGTGGGGGCAGGGGCAACCTGGGTCAGCGTATTGCAGAGGGGCTGGCTGGGGCACCAGGGTATTCCAGTGTGGGGCTAGCCAGCAGGCAGGCCCTGCACTAAGCACCGTCACGCCCCAGTCAACCAGGTCAGCATTTACATGTGCACTGCTGTGCACTAAAGAGCTATGTCGCAGGATAGTGCTTGTATTTACAAGTACTAGCCTACAGCAAAGTTAGTGTAACCCGGGCAGTACTCCAAAAAGGTACCCCCTCTCCAACCGAAGGAATCAAAGCAGGTGCACAAGCGCTGTGGGAGGTGGAGGGACTCTCCTCCCCCTATAGAGCAAAGCCAGACCACCTATGGGGACTTAACCATATACTTTT
>NW_017729002.1:1536912-1537583 GCF_001723915.1 Gavialis gangeticus | reverse complement strand
ACCAATGGAGACTTAACCATATACCTTTTAATACTGGGAACATAACAGGCATAAATCAGAGGGTATAGTGAACACTACAATGCCCCAAGGGGGCAGGATTCAACAAAGGTTAGACACTTACAATCATTGACAAAAAACAGGGTTAACAAAATATAAAACACAGATAGCAGAACAAACAATATGGGTTGGTGAAATATAAAAAGGCACAAAACGCCAAGGAAATTCAGGGCCTTGGTACCTGGGGAGGGAGAAAGACAATGGCCCCTTTCCACTGCAAGATGATGTGCTTTTTGTTAGGTCACTCACCCCAAGTCACCTCAGCTGGGACTTGAGCCCAGCTCTTCCACAGGGTAGGCAGGAACACTGCCACACAGCCACCACTGGTGGTACTGGTCCAGCCTGCTAGGGGTCTTGACCCTCCCGGAGCCCCAGCCTCACATCAAGCTGCCTGGCCTCATTGGAGGAGCTGGAAGTAGAGCTGGGAACCTCTCAGGTCACTGCTCAGATCCTTCCTGGAGCAGGGGGAGCCTCTCCTGCTGGCCACATGCCACACTGCTAAGGGTCCCACTACTGCCTGTAGGTCCTGCTCTTTCAGGCTCTTTTGGGGCACTACTTCTGCCTCACTGGCTCAGCTCTGCAAAGCTTCCTTATTGTCCCTTGCTTGTCTCTCC
>NW_017729002.1:1525441-1531912 GCF_001723915.1 Gavialis gangeticus | reverse complement strand
TCCTCCAATCATCTTTTACACCTTCAAAACCCCTGGGCCAAATCATTACCAGATTGGTGAGGAAAGGGAATCCTAAGTCCTCCAATCATCTTTTGCCCTTTCAAAACCCCTGGGCTAGGTCATTGCCAGCTAGCCTGTCACATTAGTTTCCTGTGGTGTACTGGGGGCACACATGTTGAGACTTCACTGCGAAGTTAATTAGGCAGCTTTGCAGTAAACATCTCATGTAGATGTGCCCAGGACTGATTGCCATTAAAGATTCAGGTGCAGTGCTGGGACTGAGACCAACAATCAGCTGATTCAAGATCACACCAGAGTCTTCAACCAGCTCTGGTTCAAATTGATTGTCAGTCCCACCCCCCAGCACTGCACCAGAGCCTGTTCCAAGAATTTAGTGCAGAACTCTTCATAAGATTGTATTAGAGATCATAGTAAACATTACCATGTGGCTACACAAAATATGTTTGACCTTTTAACACAGTACAGTAATGCTTGCTATGATCTAAATAAAATGTGTGCTAAGTATCCTGTGTGACAAAGCCCTTAGAACCACGATAACTTCTGGAGTCCATTGCCATAGGTTCCGTGCAGTGCACCGTAGGAAACAGTGCCTTGCGCAAATAGCTTATGGTCTGATTTGAGAAGGGATGCAAGACATAAGTGATAAACACAAGGAGGAAAGGGCAGAGAAAGCAGGAAGATAACAAACAGCATTTTATAGTTACTCACGTAGATACTGCATAACCTGAAGATTTGGAAGGTACCAAATAAGATCAGCTCTCCATACCAGATCATCATTGTATGGCTTGCTTCTTGTAAGCAGAGCAAGAGGTAGTTGCCGTGTTAGTGGGAAGTCAGGCAGAAGTAAGGTGACCATATGCAACAATGTGAAATCCAGGAAAATATGAAATCCAGGACGCTGCCTTCCCCTTCCCCCACCTCCACCCCAACCCCTAAAGTCATCAGTGCTGCTGCAACCAGAGGCAGGAGTAGGGCAGCATGGTGCAGCTCTGGTATTACTATTACTGTTGGGGGTTGGACTAGATGACCTCCTGAGGTCCCTTCCAACTCTAATTTTATGATTCTATGATTCTACTGAGGCAGCTAAGGGAGTTAATGGCTCATCAATGACCCATTGTACTTTAATTCATAGGCCTTAACAATCATCTCCCTTTTTTAATAGTCATTCTGCTAATCAAGCTAACCTATTTTAAGACAGTTTTGCTGTCTGCAAGGACTATTTCACAGCTCATGCTGCTCTGTCTTCCTGTCCTGTGCCCCATGCCTGGGACGCTCATTTTAATTTTCACTGGCTGGCCGGGACCAGCCTCCAAAATCAAGGACTGTCCCAGCCAAACTGGGACATATGGTCACCATCGGCAGGAGGCAAGGTAGATTTGCACCTTATAGACAAACTAAATCAAGAGATGCATAAACTTTCACAAGCGGTCTCTACACAGTATCTGATGACGTAAGCTGCTGCTTATAAAAAATTCTGCATTTGTAATTTGTTGAGTCTGGAAGGCAATTGTTCTCAGTTTTTTTAAACTTATGTTATTTTTCATTTGGCTCAAAGCACCCCTCAGAAAATGCCAGCTCTTCCTTTTCACTTTTTTTTTTACGACTTGATTTTGAAAAGCAATAGAGTAATTCTTCTGTTGCTAAGAACTCAGAAAGACCACAACAGGTCAGAATGTTTCTAACACTATGGATTTCTGTGTGAAAACTCTGGGTTTATCTTGTGAATCATATTTGCACACCTAACAGTGATAATATTGTGTGGCACCCTGTGGCATCCTGGTTGACGATCACAACTATGAGGTGCAAATCTGCTTTGTTTTCTACCTGACTTCTAGTGAGCATCCTGGACGAGAAGGTAACAGAGCCTTCCAGATGAATTGAGAGACCATTTTCTTGCATACAAAAGATGGCAAAAAACATGCTCCAGAATCAGTGCATTGTGCGTTTCAAAAGAGGTGCCGTGTGCTTTAAGGCAATATAGACTCAAATCTGTTATTGAGATCTGATGCCTCAGATTCACCCCTTCCTAACTGCTATAAGTCTGCTTTGCCAGCCATGGGCCAGAGAAGTTCCAGACTTTGCCTCATATCTGATCAATACTATATAAATGGAAATTTATTTCAGTACAAAACCCAACATTGGTATGAAATTATCACAACACTTTTGTTTAACTCTTCATACTTCTGTCTCAAAGCAGCCAGGATTCACTTACCAGAGTGAAATGAATCTACTGAAACATAACTCATTTTAAAAGAAGAACCCAGTTAATTTTCAATTAAAATTCTTGTGTATTACTAATAAAAAATTTACATGATCAGGCGTTGTATTATTGTGTGCATCACCTGCACACATCTATCACTTAAAACTCTGCCCACAATTCCACTAATCAATTTGACAACGCAACCAATTAAATTCTATCCTACAGCTGTTTCCTAGGTAACCAACACATACTGTATCTATGGAAACTAACTGCAACACATTGGAGGAAACATGAAAAAATGAAACCTGCAGGATTTTTCCATTTTTAAAAATGCCTTAAAATTGTGAAACATGGTAAAAAATAACATTATTGAAGACTACAACATTTTGCTGAGCAATATATAAAATTAATGGTCCTATAGATAGTAATCTGTCCCTTGACAAGTGAACAAGTAATGGCTAAATTTTTTGCTTGTGGGATAGTGAGAATAAAATAGCATACATTTCTCTGTGTGTGTGTATATATATATGTTTCAGAACTTCATTATATGCATTATGTCAATGTAAATATACTATACACATACCTTAATATATGGCATAGTGCATACATCTGAGTTTCAATATTCTATGGGTAGTGGAGGAAATACGGTATATGAGATATGGTGTTGTATTTCTCATTAAGAGTTGTTTTATTTCTTTTCACCCAGCACGTTTGTTTTTATGTATTGGTCTGTGCACACATGCTGACAAAGACACATACACAAGCTATCTTGGTATTTATATTTTTAATAATCTTTTTTATAGACTGTCAGGTCATTAGTGTATTCAAAGCATTACAAATGTTTGATTTTATTTTTTCAATGCCAAACACATTTTTTATTTTTTTATTATTATGGATCCAAGAGGCTCTTTCCTGTTTCAAATTCCTGTGTGAGCACAGCTCTTGCAGAACAGAAAGTAGGAGAAGCAAGTAAGAGGAAACAAAATTTTGCCATACAAGGTAACAGGAAGGGATTTCATAGTCTGGAAATTAAAAAGGATGCTGAATGATAAAAACGGTGTACCTCAAACTTAAAATCCCTGTGTCCTCTGAGACACAAAGAGCACCTAAATTAATACATGCTAATTGTGAAAGACAGAAATGTCTTTTTTGCCTTGTGTCTGTTATGTACAGCTGCATGCACTCTTAGAGCTGGAGCAACCACAAATGTGCCAGTGGCATGTGCAGACAGGCCAGAAGATTGAAATTATAGAGTATTTGAAATCCTCCGTAGTAACTAAGTTTCATTACTTTTAAGTTATTTCAGTTTCCAGGACCCCAGACACCTAACATAATTTGAAAAGAGATCAAATAAAGATGAAATGCTGTTTTCCACTAAAGTACAGTGTAAGGCCATGGACAGACATAATGTTTGTAGCACTACGCGAGATTTCATAGCACTATAAAAGTTGAAGGGACAGATATGCACATTCCTTGTAGATCTACAAAAATAGTGCAAGTGCTACAGAAATGTTCCTGTTTGAAACAGGACTTCTCTGTAGTGCTACATTTTGGAGGCTACAAGTATTGTGTGTAATTATGTGTAGTGCTACAGGGTGTATCTTGATTCTCCCAGCATTCCTCAGTGCTCTGTGCTTTCTCCCTGCCTTCAAGAGGGGAGGGAAGTAGACCCACTGGCTCTCCGTCAGCTCACCAGGAGCAGAGCTACGCTCAGCCAGGACGAGGGGCTGCACCTCTACTAATTATGCTAAGTAGGCACAGAGCAGCGGGACCACTGCTGCCATCACAGTGATGGCAGCAGGATTGATGCTGCTGCCCTAGTGGCAGCCAGTAGCGTAATGGAGGCAGGGTGACTGGGGCAGCAGTTCCAGGTGCTGCCTTTGTAAGGGGGAGGGTGCAAAAGCAGCTCTTGCTCCACAAGTGTCTGGTCAAGCCACTGCAACTGACACATCAGGAGCTAGTGCTGACCCAGGTGTGGAGCTATGCTGCTATGCCTCTGGTAGTAGCAGTAAGAGATGGCTGCCACTGGTGTTGCCCAGTCAGCTGGGATGGCTGGTGTCCTGGTGGCAGCAGTGGCAAAGACTACTTTTGCAGTGCTGCAAAGTGCTGAAGCACTTGTGGCATTTCAAATAAATATCTGTCCATCGCCTATGTCTATAAGTTCATGGCTGAGGCATCTGATGGTAAATTGTTTCTCTCTTTGTACTGTTCCCTGCTTAGAGCACTGCTTAAGTGGTAATAACCTCGCCTGTTGTCAATGTAGGCTTTGTAGCACTTCTGTTCTAAACCCTCCTTTTAACTCATTCACAACAATTTTTCTCCTTATGTGGTATCTGTTAGAGTTTGAGCCATTTGTTTAGTTTTGTAACCATGAATAAAGCATATAGATTCTCCCTTCTGGAAACTTGTTTAACCATTTGTGCCTTGTTAAGTCCAAAATGTCTTTGCTGTATCTACAAATTTACCAGGCATGGCAGTGGCTTCCTGAACTGCCACTCTGCTTCGCATGGATGTAGCCAGGTTTGGGTCCCGGGTGACTATGAAGCCCACTGGTGGCCAGACAACCCTTACCCAGCTCCAGCTGTAGGGTGCCCTCCCCTTCATATTCACCTGCCACACCCTGATTAGAAGAGAAGCTGCCTAACGGGTCCTAGAGTGAGCCTCAGTTCATTTAGATGCCAGCAAGTTCTCCAAGGGCACCTGTAGCCTCAAAGGCTAATCAAGGCCTCTGACCTCCCCTACAGCCACGTTCACACCTCACAGGTGTTACCAGTTAATGGCTTCAGTGGGCACTTGGCTCTAACCTGGTAGCAGTCTCCACCTCATCAGGGTCTCAGCCTTCCTGGCCTCAGCCTCCTTCCTCTTGCTGGTTCCCTTAGCTTCAGCCCACTATATCTGACCTAGCATCTGAGTTCCAGTCCTTGACTACCTAATTTGTCTTGGTCCTTGCCCTGTCCTGGGCAATACACTTGCTGAACCTGCTTCAGCTCCTGGGACACCCTGGGCTTTGTCTCTGCCCTTTTCATGCACAGGATTTCCTGGCCCTGTCTCCACTCTTCCTGGGCACTTGTCCAGTTCTTGCCCAAGCCAAACTTCAGTCTTTCTCCTTTTCTGTCTCTGGGCTTTAAATACATCCCTGGGCCTAAGCCTATGACTTGGCCTGAATCAAGGCCCCTAACCAGTTGACACTGGAACCAAAGAGTAAGCCTTGTGGCAAACACAAACTAAACCCTCTCTGAGTCCAAACATAAACAATGGCTATCTGCCTTCATGACAAAGCTTTCCCCTTACCCCAGGTACTATTCGCCGGTGGGGCATCAGCACTCTGTTCGCCTTCCTTAAAGACAGCCTCAGTGCCAGCTAGGAGAGCTTCTGCATTCCTTTGCTCTGAAGCTGTTGCCTCAGCAGCCTCCAAGGCCAGACTGCCCCTCCTGGCTCAGGGCCTGTGTTCATATACCTCCTGCCCCATGGTGGCTCCTGAGTCTGTGGGGGGCCCAGTACCCCACTACCCCCATACAGTCGGACCAGCGGGGATCTGCCCCATACCTGGCCACATCCAGAGTAGTACCAAGTTGGGGTGCATCAACAGGCCCCCCCAGCACTTTTGGGGGCCAATCTCAGGTGGAGGCACATACCGTCCCCCATGCCCTCCCTCCCTCCCAGTTGCCTGTGTCCTGCCCACTACTGATCATGTGCCTCCTTGAGCTGCTGCAGGTATTTCCTGATTCAGCTTACTGGCTCAGCCTCAGTGGACATTTCTACACATACCTGTGATGTACCGGAGATCCGCCGCTTCAGAGCAGACTTGATTAATCAAGTGTACTGACTAATCCTGCTGCTCTGCACACGAGCTGAAGCAAACTGCACTGTTCCACGTGTTGTTGTATAAGCAGTGAAATGTGCGTCAGCATGCAGAAAATGGTGGTAGTGCACTTTTGAACTAAAACAGTGTAGCAGAGCACTAGGGTGCTCGCTACTAGTGATGATAATGAGAACAGCTACCAGTCATCAGGGCAGCACAGGTGAGGGTTGCCAGGGCGACCAATATTGGTCAGCTGGCCAGAAGGGGGCAGGGCCTTGGCCTTTATAAGCAGCCAGAGCCAGTTCCCCTCTGGCAGCTGGAGAAGTAACAGTTTTGCTAGAGCAGTGCAGTATGATTGCTTGACTGCCTGCCTGAGTGTCTGCAGAATGGCCTGGGAGGGAGAGGCCTCTGACAAGGAGGAATGAAGGAGAGCCAGGGTGGCGTAGAG
>NW_017729002.1:1519499-1520441 GCF_001723915.1 Gavialis gangeticus | reverse complement strand
GTGGGGCGTCCTGACCCGAGCCCAGGGGGCGACAGTGGGTAGAGCTAGTGGGGCGTCCTGACCCGAGCCCAGGGGGCGACAGTGGGTAGAGCTAGTGGGGCGTCCTGACCCGAGCCCAGGGGGCGACAGTGGGTAGAGCTAGTGGGGCGTCCTGACCCGAGCCCAGGGGGCGACAGTGGGTAGAGCTAGTGGGGCGTCCTGACCCGAGCCCAGGGGGCGACAGTGGGTAGAGCTAGTGGGGCGTCCTGACCCGAGCCCAGGGGGCGACAGTGGGTAGAGCTAGTGGGGCGTCCTGACCCGAGCCCAGGGGGCGACAGTGGGTAGAGCTAGTGGGGCGTCCTGACCCGAGCCCAGGGGGCGACAGTGGGTAGAGCTAGTGGGGCGTCCTGACCTGAGCCCAGGGGGCGACATTGGGTAGAGCCCAAGCAGAGCATATCCCCCAGAAGATGGGTCAGGGGGCCAGGCACGGCTACAGGCCACCTGAGCCCCTACTGCGGGGAGTGTGGGTGACAAAACCCCAGTGGGGTAACCTACTGCGGGGAGCACGGGCAATGAGACCCCCATGTGGGCGTGAGCGCGGGGAGATAGGCCCAGTGGTGCGTTCTTTCTACATGAGAAGCCCCAGAAGAGGGCTAACGACATATTGAGAAGTCCCAGTGAAGGCGAGTGCGTGGGTAAGAACCCGGTGAGGGTGGACACGCAGGTAAGAGCCTGAAGAGGGTGAGCTACATAGGGGAGTCCCAGAGAGGGGGTGAACCTATTGTGGGACCCCAAAGAGGGCGAGCTATACAGAGGCCCCGGAGAGGGCGCGCGTGTGTGTATATACTGAGAGGCCCCGGAGAAGGCGCGTGTGTGTATATATTGAGAAGCCCCAGAGGGGTTGCTAAGACATGTAGAGACACGAGAACGTCCAGTGCAACTGTAAGGCTTGGGGCGTGCTAC
>NW_017729002.1:1498959-1514499 GCF_001723915.1 Gavialis gangeticus | reverse complement strand
TGGGGTGCATCAACAGGCCCCCCCAGCACTTTTGGGGGCCAATCTCAGGTGGAGGCACATACCGTCCCCCATGCCCTCCCTCCCTCCCAGTTGCCTGTGTCCTGCCCACTACTGATCATGTGCCTCCTTGAGCTGCTGCAGGTATTTCCTGATTCAGCTTACTGGCTCAGCCTCAGTGGACATTTCTACACATACCTGTGATGTACCGGAGATCCGCCGCTTCAGAGCAGACTTGATTAATCAAGTGTACTGACTAATCCTGCTGCTCTGCACACGAGCTGAAGCAAACTGCACTGTTCCACGTGTTGTTGTATAAGCAGTGAAATGTGCGTCAGCATGCAGAAAATGGTGGTAGTGCACTTTTGAACTAAAACAGTGTAGCAGAGCACTAGGGTGCTCGCTACTAGTGATGATAATGAGAACAGCTACCAGTCATCAGGGCAGCACAGGTGAGGGTTGCCAGGGCGACCAATATTGGTCAGCTGGCCAGAAGGGGGCAGGGCCTTGGCCTTTATAAGCAGCCAGAGCCAGTTCCCCTCTGGCAGCTGGAGAAGTAACAGTTTTGCTAGAGCAGTGCAGTATGATTGCTTGACTGCCTGCCTGAGTGTCTGCAGAATGGCCTGGGAGGGAGAGGCCTCTGACAAGGAGGAATGAAGGAGAGCCAGGGTGGCGTAGAGTCTTATAGCTGGTAGGCTGAGTTTTGCATTACAGCTGATTGGCTTATGGTTCTGCTTAGTTATTGTTAAGCTGGAGGACCGGGTGAGGCTATAAGGGGAAGGAAGAGGCCTCAGAGGAGCACCCCAGCAGTGTGTGGGGGGGGGGTCTCTCGTGCCCTGAAAGCCCCTAGCAAGTGGGGGCTAAAGGGGGCCCACCAGTTAGTGTGCTGTAGGATGGTGCTGTGTTGTGGGGCGTCCTGACCCGAGCCCAGGGGGCGACAGTGGGTAGAGCTAGTGGGGCGTCCTGACCCGAGCCCAGGGGGCGACAGTGGGTAGAGCTAGTGGGGCGTCCTGACCCGAGCCCAGGGGGCGACAGTGGGTAGAGCTAGTGGGGCGTCCTGACCCGAGCCCAGGGGGCGACAGTGGGTAGAGCTAGTGGGGCGTCCTGACCTGAGCCCAGGGGGCGACATTGGGTAGAGCCCAAGCAGAGCATATCCCCCAGAAGATGGGTCAGGGGGCCAGGCACGGCTACAGGCCACCTGAGCCCCTACTGCGGGGAGTGTGGGTGACAAAACCCCAGTGGGGTAACCTACTGCGGGGAGCACGGGCAATGAGACCCCCATGTGGGCGTGAGCGCGGGGAGATAGGCCCAGTGGTGCGTTCTTTCTACATGAGAAGCCCCAGAAGAGGGCTAACGACATATTGAGAAGTCCCAGTGAAGGCGAGTGCGTGGGTAAGAACCCGGTGAGGGTGGACACGCAGGTAAGAGCCTGAAGAGGGTGAGCTACATAGGGGAGTCCCAGAGAGGGGGTGAACCTATTGTGGGACCCCAAAGAGGGCGAGCTATACAGAGGCCCCGGAGAGGGCGCGCGTGTGTGTATATACTGAGAGGCCCCGGAGAAGGCGCGTGTGTGTATATATTGAGAAGCCCCAGAGGGGTTGCTAAGACATGTAGAGACACGAGAACGTCCAGTGCAACTGTAAGGCTTGGGGCGTGCTACAGGGGAGGTAGAAGGCACGCATAGCCCATAAGGCTGGGGGTGCACTGAATCACGTTACCCCAAAGAGGGGTCAGGTTGAACTGCACTTCGTCTGAGAGGACGAAAGGCAACCTCTCATATAAATGCATATAAGAGCAAGATGTGGCGGGCAAGAAAGAGGGTGCTGGATCACCTACTTGGCACAGTAGTGGGTGTTAAAGATCACAGCCGCTCCTGGGTCCCTGCCCTGTGACAAACAGCTTCTATGTTTTTTTAGTTCAAAAGCACACCACCACTATTTTCTCAGCACTAATGTGCATTTTGCTGCTTATACAACTGCAAACAATGCAGCACCAGGCACTTTTCAAAGCACCCTTTGCTGCAGCACTTACATGAATAAAAATGTCCAGGGTGACTTGCTGCTGTTCTCGTCTTCTGTGTTCTTATCTTGTCTCCTATGTAAGGCTCTAGCCCATGGCACTACTACAACATAGCTAGTTCTGTGATGAGTGCTTACATCAGGTAACTCCCCCAGTACCTGTTCCCTAGCAGCTCATAAACAGCTTTCCTCACCTGAGGCTTTCTCTGCTGCTCTTTCACCTTTTAAAGTAACAGGAGCCTTCAGTTCCCTGTTACAATGAGCTATCTCCCAAACTGGCATGGGTTCCCTCCCAAAGTAGTGTAGTTGTACACTTCCATCCAGGACAGTTGTAGTGCTAACTAATGCTGCTGCTAATGCCTACTTAGAAAGGTAAAAGGCTTGATACTCTACTGCTTGAATAGCTATTGACAAGTGTGAAAAGTAGGTGCTCACATTTTGATTTTGTAGCATTTTATATCCACTTTGCATTCATTTTGCGGCACAACAGAAGCTCAGTTCTGGATATTTTTACTCCCTGCGGTCTGATAGAGCACAAGTTTATTAACGTTGCAAACCACTTTCTTTTAGTCAAGAATTTGTTGTGGATCAATGTTAAAAGGTTTTCCGGGTGGTGAGTTCAGACAGTGTAGTATAAGTAAGCTCTCTATGCTGTCCCTGTTGAAAGCAGTTCTGTTATGTATGGTGCTTGCTTATGTATATGAAGCAATGGATGTTCCATTCATGGATGCAATGAAGATCACTAAAAGAGGTTACTTCAATTGCTATTGATTTCATATTGAACTTGTGATGAAATAAACATGAATAGAAGTTGAAATTGTATTAAAGCAGCCCCAGATAATTTGTGAAGATCTGTATATTTTGTTAAATCCCCTGTTAAACTTTCTTTTTTTACAACTCCATATGCCTCTGCATATTAGATTGTTAGTGTTTCTCATCCTTTGACATAATCTTGTTTTTGGAGAAAGCTCAAACCACTACATTTTCACATTTAAGATGAGCCATATTTAGGGAGCATGTGCAGAAATGTTAAATAATTTATCTAAGTCATCTCCATACAACTATAAAGAATACTTGTTTTTAGGCAGCCTTTCAAGTCAATTAAAACTTGTATATTTTGACAAAACGTTAAGTGGTATTGTAGGCACATTTATTATATGCTAGGAATGCAGTGAAATCTACTCAGATCTGGTGCCTGATTTCTTTAGGAACCTTTAATCATCCCAGCCACAGTTGTTAAAGATTAATGACTGAATATTTAGACTGTTTGCAAGTTGCCTCACATTTAATATTGCCTGTTTGCATTAGTAATCATAGAAAAAATGGGTATCACTCGTGCCAATGAGTACATTTTCCTTACTTTTAAAAAACAAACCAGAAAAGGACAGTAGCTGTAGATAATGGCTTCTTATAAAGAGTAAGATACAAATCTACTTCCCTCCAGCCTATATCATAGAATCATAGGCTGCTTGCAAATGTTAAAAAACAGTGCTTTACTTTAAACTCAGCATGTTCCCGCGCATGCCCAGAAGAGGCAGCGCCTTAGTTGGACCTGGTTTGCCAGAGGTCTGCATAAATTGGGTGCTTCAGCGGGGCTCTTTTGGTGCTTTTATCTAATAGCTGAATCAACTTCAGCTAAAAGCACCAAAAAGCTTTGCTGAAGTGCCAAAACCATACAGGTGCTGCAGAACTGGGTCGAAGTAATGCACTACTTCTTCCAGTAAAACATGGTTTTATTTTATTCTTTTCTTGTCTACAAGAAAATTAGGGTTGGAAGAGACCTCAGGAAGTCATCTAGTCCAACCCCTGCTCAAAGCAGGACTGTCCCCAAACTGTATCATAGCAGTCAAGGCTTTCTCCAGCCAGATCTTAAAAACCTGCAAGAATGGAGATTTCAAAATCTCTCTGCATAACCTGGTCCAATGTTTTACTACCCTCCTAGTGAAAAAGTGCTTCCTAATATCTAACCTAACTTCCCTTGGTGCAGCTTGAGACCATTGCTCTTGTTCTGTCATCTGCTACCACTGAGAACAGTCTAGCTCAGTGGTCTCCAACCTTAAGTAGGAGATCACCTTTGGCCCAAAGTCACCCAAGGTCTATCGTGCGCCGCAACCACCCACCCAGCAGGTAAATTTAGGGGGGAGAGGAGGGAGGAGATCAAGGCAGAGGGAGAAAAAAATATGTGGGGGTGCATCTCACCAGCAGGTAGTCCCACCCAGACAGGGCCCACTCAACTCACCCCTGCTCCTGCTTCTGCAGCACTGTCCCTCACTGCAGGGGCCTCAATCTAGTCCCTGCCCCTTCTCTCCCCCACAGACCGACCTGCTGGGCTGGTACACCTGTATACATGCACATGGGCACTCACCCCAGCCTTGGATTGACTATAAGAGGCTCCAAGTTCTACTGCAAGAGGCTCCAAGGTCTACTGATGGATTGAGATTCACTGGTTGGTGACCACACTAGCTCTATCATACTGCTATCCACCAGAACCCCCACTTCTTTGGAAGTATATCAGCAGCTTACTTTTTCTCTGTTTTAAAATATGGGAAAATGCAGAACAAAGATTGCAACTTGCTCAGGAAGTTTGTGAACAGGACACCGATCTTTGACTTGCAATCCTTTGGCATCCTGCCTCTTGAATCCAAACTGCTTTTATAGACCAAGAGAAGCAAGTTTTATTTTGGTGATTTTTAAAATTAGCTCCCTGCTATATAAAAGATATCACAGGGGGGAAGACAATAACAAATAACAAACCTTTGCTTTTTGTATATCTCCTGGACCATGACAGCTACAGTGATACTCCAACCCCTTTATATACCAACACTAGATGCTAGAATGAACCAAGCTGCTTTGGTAAACTAACAAGACCTAAATTTAAGGGTCTCCTAAATACTTTCAGTCCCAGAATTTAAAACTAGGGGGTGTCAACAAAAATGTCCCTTTTTTCAGTATAGATCCCAAACCAATTCTTACTAAAAAGTCAGTGGTAGTCTATCCAGTGATGTTAGTAGGAAATAAATTGATCTCCTAGGGTTTGATCCTATGCTTAAGGTCAGTGAGAATTTTGTGATCAACTCCAAAGGGAATATAACCATGCCCATGAATTAAATAAACTATAGCAGTGAAAACACACTTTTGCTGGTATAAGTGCGTTTAAGCTAAAGGACTCTGAGCAAATTTTATTTAGACTTGCTGAGTCCATTTCACCCACCATAGCATTTTAGTGATTGTCATTTTCCCTCATAGAACTATACTTTAATAATCTGGCCATAAAGATTAAAGAAAATATACATTGGTTTATAATCTTCTGAAATACATTTAGCCTTATAACATGACATGCTACGTATTCCTTGCTTTATACATAAAAAATTATACATCCCGTTCACTAAATGAGAGTGAATATTCCAATTTGTACTGAACAATTAATTCATAAGATTCAGATGTCTGTAATTGTTGATTTGAAATTGATCATTTCTTAAGACCTTTAAAAAAAACTCTGAGGCACCAGTGTGTAGTAAGAAAACAAACATATTTTCTTCATATACTAGCAATAATTTATATTATTTATGCAACTAGCCATAGTCAGGAATGTAACCAGAGAGCAGATTTGTAGCTCAGAGAAAAAGGAAGTGTTTTAGTGATAAATTGCTAGGAAAGGGGAATCGGGGTGATAGTTTTACCTTTTTAAAAAGACAGGGGGTGTTTTGGGTATGGAAATGCAGGATCTTTGAAAACATGAGAGAACTCATTCTTGAACTTAATATTATATAAAGCAAATGCACATAGGTTTGCTCTGTCAAAATAATGGAACTAGCACAGAATTTACTTTCACTGCGTTTTGCTAGATTCTGTAATAACTGCAGGCCCTGTACTCAGACCGTGAAGTATTTGTTCTTCAAGTCACAAGGAAACAAGGTGACAAATTAGCTAGACTGCACAGGTTTCACTGTGAAATCAGTGCTGTTTTTAGTTGTTTCATTATTCCAGCTGTAGCCCGGGTGTACATGGGTTTGTACTCCCCTCTCCAACTGAGGGAATTATTGGCAGGGCAGTGTGCTGCAGGGGGACACAACAGCCCAGCGGCAGCCTCCCTCTCCTATAGAGTAAGGCCCAGTCTATCAATTATTTAAGTATATACAAATGTATTATTATGACAAGACCATTAAAGGGTAAGGACATAGATTATATATATACACACATGTAAAAATTTACAAAACAATAAACTTTATAGCATATATATATATATATATATATTTACACACACACACAATTATTATTTAAAAATACAGATGAACAATAGAACAACCCAGAACAAAGGATATTGATCAGGCAACCTTATAACTCTATTAATATACAAACTATTACTTCAACTTATTCACATAAATTATAAGGTACAGTCTACAAATATAACAAGCAATCCTTAAACTACCTAGGTGCCCTCTAGGGCAGGGGCCCCACTCCCAAGGTACCACTACAACAAAGGAGGTGGGGGGAAAGAAAAGGAGAGGGAGACCTCAAAGACTCCTAAGCCCCCCCCACCCCACTATCACCTAGGAGCGGCCCACGTGGTGCCCCTTTGCAAGTGGGGACCCTCTCTCCAGGGTAACTTACTACTCCACAGCCCCGGAGGGTTGCCTCCCATTCTCCAGGTCGAGATTTGTTCTCCGCCAGGCTTTCCTGCCGACCAACTCTGCTGCCACCAGCCTAGCTTAGGGCCACATGCACCACTGTGTGTAGTGGGCACTTTGCTTTGTGCTAGGGGTTAGAGGCCCAGACAGCCTTGTGCAGCACCAGGGCTCAATCTGTTCCGGGACCCTGTGGGCAGCATCATCTGCACTGAGCTGCTGCCCTGTGCCAGCAGCTGTAGACCCAAGCCACCTCAAGCGGCTTCCAGTGTGTCTCACCCTCCCTGCAGCACCTCCTGCACTGATCTCTCAGCCTCATGTGGAGGTTGGGGACCTGAGCCACCAAGGGTCTCCAAAGATCCTGCTCCATGCATCAGCTTGTGCACCGTGTCTCTGGCTGCGTGCCAGAGGTTGCAGACCCAAGTCACCTCGCGCAGCTTTCAGGGTCTGTAGGCTGTGCACCTTGCTGCGCACCTGAAAGCCTAACCAATGATAGAAGTCTTTAGGGTCTTTTCCTGGGCTACTGCTTCACCCTGCTGGGCAGCTCTTCTCAGCTCTTCTAAGCCCTGCTCTTCTCTCTTCTCTGTCCCTGATGCATCTGCCCCCAGTGCTGGGCATGCAGCTCCTTTTATACTCTCCAGGGCTCTGCCCCTGAAGTCTTCTGGACCTGACAGTGTTGCAGTCTTCAATCAGGTCGGGGGAGCTCTTCTCCCCTCCCCTCAAGAAAGGGGTGTGACATTATTTATCTTGCTGCCTCCTGATTGGTGGATGGGCTCCACCAATCAAAACAGCAGAATCTCAAGCCTGGGACTCAACCCAAGCTCTGAAAGGTAAGCCTGCTACACAACAAGATTCTCATCCAGTCTTAAACCACAAGACTGTACATCTCTGTAGAGGTCTGCAATCTTTTACTTTTCATTTGATTTCCCTTTGATTGTCTTTTATATCCATTCTAATAGAGCTTTGTAGCATTTTCATATGGTAATAATTTTTATTATGTGTACTGTATGTATAATAGTATGTAAAGTGTTTACTTCTCAAATGCTTTTCATTGGCCTCAGTACCCAAATCTCTAATGCATTCAGAAGATGGGCTTGAAGTTTTTCCTTGGGGCCAGTTATATGATCAGGGTGGGTTACATCTCCCAGCAGCTACAACAAATATAATTAGCTGTAGCACCATCTGTGGCAAATAAAACAGCTTTGTCTGGAGCACACCAGGAGCTGAGACAGTGTTGTTGCATGTTCCATCAGGATGATAGAGTTAAAGCCTCAAAAGTCCCATGAAGAATGGAAATGCCATGCTTGCCCCATGTTCATTTTATTTTTTTTTACTTTCTTTGAGACTGGAACTATGATCATTGCACATAGTTTTCCATTGAATTACAAAGCCAAAGCAATGCATTTTTGTGAAAAACTTTTTTCTTTTTTGCCATGGAAAATCTGAGCAATTTCACACAGTGCTACACCCAAATAATCCAGAAACACTAAGTTTAGCTGTGGATACCTTTGATTGCAAAACTACCATGAAAAATGCTTGGCCCCATTCTCTATCTTTTGGTTTATCTATTCTGCAGAACAGGACTTCAGGTAATGATAACATCTAAAGATGGCTCAGAAGCAAGTTGGCAAATATACTTAGTCTGAGGTTTGAAATACAGGTGGTCCTCAGACTTACAACATAATTGGCTCCTGAAAACCACGTCTTAAGTCGATACGTTGTAACTCAGAACCGATTTTCCCATAGGAACAATGTTATAAATGGGGGATTGGTTCCTGAACCAAGGCCTGATATCCTATTTTCACCAAAAATAACCCCAAATTTTGTACGCAGTCCATGATAGATGAGTAATATAGCTACATTAAGGTATTTATATTGTAATTAGCCATCATATTGGTTTGGAAGGACTTCTTTGAGGTGACTTTGATGGACTTTTTGAAGGGTTCTTGGCTGGAGTCTTCTCAGGAGTCTTGGCAGCAGGTTTTTCTGGTGTCTTGTCTGCTTTCTTACAGAAAGTCTCCAAGGAGATTTGGACAAATGTTCTCCTCTTTTGCTTGTAAATGTCTCTGTAGCAGTTATACATGTTAGATATGCCCCTATTCACTGATGCACTGCATTCAGTGTTGGGGTTGTGTTCCTCAAATGGACATGGCAGCTTCCAAATATTGAAATGCCTCAGCCAACACTTTTGTTGTCAAAACTTTGAGGAGGAGTCTCTTCAACAGTGGGTACATCTTCTTCTTTCTCTGGCACTCTTTCCTGTTCCAATTCAATGAGGTCCTCATTAGTTAATTCTTCAGAATGTGATTCCAGCAAGTCATCAAAATCCTCTGGTGCAATGTGTAAGTTGAGTTCTTTGCCCACTTCAGCAACATGCCAGCATCTCTTCAACAGTGTCTGCAAAGCCTTGAAAGTCAGACAAACTCGGGACACAATTTTCTCCAAACACCATTCAGGTCTGATTGTTTGACTTCATTCTATACCTCATCAATGTTCTTAACTGCATGGTAAATGTTGAAGCCCTTCCAGAATTCCTTCAGAGTTGGTCCACCTTCCTTCTCAATTGCCCTGATGGCCTGAGCAAATGTGCACCTAAGATAGTAGGCCTTGAAGAATGCAATTAGCCCCTGGTCCATGCGTTGCAACAATGAAGTAGTATTGGGGGGCAGAAACACCACTCTGATGTCAGGATGCATGTCATTGTAACAGGGAGATGATCGCCTTGTTACGGAAGAGTGAAGAGAGTAAAGAGAAACTTACCAGGAGTCATTTCGCCAGTGCTGGGAGCGTTCGCATAGCTAGTAAAGTGTCAATTAATGAGCCCCTATAAGAGGAGCTAGACTTGATTAGTATCTTCCCTGGAAGGGGACAATAGCTGGAGCTGAGAGACAGTTGCAGCAACGGAGCCAGTTTCCTCTGTGGAGGCACCGGAGTGACATGGGCAGCATGCCCAAAGGAAAACAGAAGCAGGCAGCCTGTTACACTGGGAGTGAACCTCACTGGAAACTCTGTGGGACCAGGTACTCCTGCTTAGTTAGAGACTTTGTTGCTAGACATTGGGAATGAACGTGTGTGGGCTGACTATATTACCTGACTAGGCTGGAATCGCGATCTCTCCAGGCAGAGAGAAGGAACGAATTAAAAAGCCTGCAGCTGGCCAATTAACAATTTGATTTGCAGTTTGTTTATCTCAGCTTTCTGAGAGAGAGAGAGAGAGAGAGAGCAGAGGGGGGAGGAAGTAAACACCGAGTGCTGGGTAAGGACCTCAGCCTTCCCAGAAGCTTGTCTCAATGCATAAGGGTGTTACCCCTGGGGGAGGTAGTTTGTTGTCTTCCCCAGCTGTAGTAGCATTAAGGAAAGAGTGAGCATCACTCTGGGCGTTAGTTAAAAATCAGAGGCCACCCACCTGCAAGTACTAACTTTAACCCCCATCAAAGTCATGGCAGACAAGAAAAATGCGGGGGGGGGGGCGGGGGCGGGAAGGCTCTGCCAAAGTGTGCTGTCTTTCTGACTTGATATAGGATGCCCACTCACAGTCATCAAGGATGGTTGGATGACCAGGAGCATTGTCGAGGATTAACAATGCTTTAAATGCAAGGTTGTTTTTACTGCACTAATCCCTGACACTTGGCACAAAATGATGATTAAACCGTCACCTGCAGCATTGGCACGGAGCAAAAGAGTGAGCCTATCTTTAGCCGCTTTGTACCCTGGCATGGATTTCTCCTGTTTAGCAATGTACGTTCGCAATGGCATTTTTTTCCAATACAGCCCACTTTTCATCAACATTAAAAACTTGCCAAGCACCACACCCACCCTCTTCAATGATTTCAACCAATGTCTCAGGAAAAGCATGAGTTGCCTCCTCATCACCACTGGCAGCTTCACCTGAGATCTTGATGTTATGCAAATTGGCCTTGGCTTTAAAACACATAAACCACCCCCTACTTGCATTAAAAGGCTCACTATTGGAACTTACCTCTATTGTTTCCTTAGATCATCATAAAGATGCCTACCCTTTTCCTGAATTATACCTAAACTCACAGGAGCACGGCATTGATTTTGATCCTCCAGCCAAATGATTAACAGTTTCTCAACCTGAACAATAAGTCCAACACGATGCTTAGCTATCACAGTTAATTCCATACAGGCTGAGCCCTTTACATGTTCCTGAATTCTAACCTTGACTTTGGATATCCCCACGATAGTCATTTGGGGGATATCCAACACTCTACTGATTTCAACTGGCATCTCACCTTTTTTGGACCTTTTAATTATTTCTATTTTTGTTTCCATAGTAATTGCTCTACATTTCATAGAAACATCACTTGCATCAGATTTACACCTTTCTGCCATTATTATGGGCAAAGAAACACTAAATTTTAAGAAAAAGTTTGGAAACACAGAGATTCACCATGTAAAAATGGCATCGGAACAGCAACTAAGTGTCTTGAGTCAGAGAGATGGGCAGCGCAGCAAACTTGTTTGCTGATGTGGCATGGCATCAGATCGAGCGTTGTAAAATCAAAATAGGGTGTCGATTTATAAACACCGTAAGTGCCATTCATTGTAACTCTCAAGTTGTAAAGTTGAGGACTGCCTGTACACTGAATTTGATAAACCAGTGTGGAACCTATTGCTTATATACCATTTAGAGGAAATATAGTGTGCTGATGGGTTGTTTGGCTGATATATACTGAGCACGTCTACATGAGATGCTTTACCATGCAGTTGACTAATTGACTGTGTGGTAAAATATCACTGTCTACACATGCAGCAGCTAACTGCACAGTCAATTAGTCATGGTAGCAGGTAGCAAACTGACTGTGCCATAGTTATTGAGCAGAAGCCCACGTGTAGATGGCAAGTTTGCTCCCTGGCACCCCAGGCAGGAGGAGGCAGGAGAACGATCCCTTCCCCCTGAAGTTGCCTGCTGCTGGGATGGGCTTGGATTGCAGAGCCCAGGCTGGGACAATATCCCTCTGCCCCATCAGCAGGCAGCTCCCTGCCCCCCCCCACACAATTGCAGCCAGGGCTGGGACATCACTCCCTGCCACCAGGAACTACCTACTGCTAGGGCAGGGGGACACTGTCCCCAGCCAGTGCCCACCCCAGCAGCAGGCAGCTTCTGGGGGCAAGGAGAAATGTCCCAGCCCCCACTCTAATTGAGAGCTGGGACCAGCAGCTCCCTGCATGAGGAGAGTTTCCCATCCAGCCTGGAGCCGCCGGGAACCTGCCCCAGAACAGGACAGTCCCTGGCCAGCCCCAGCAGTGCAGCCCAGAGCTGGCTGGAAACTGTCCCATTTTGGGGCAGATCCCAGCCAGCTCTGGGCTGCATGGGGAAGCCCCACTAGGTACAGGGCTTTTCCCCATGTGTACAGAGCAGAGAACTCTGTAGTAGCAGCTGTCTCCCAGCCTGTGCACATCAGAACCTCTCCCAGTTTATACAGAGCCAGGAGACAGCTGCCACTATAGCCAGCAGAGCCCTCCCACTGTAGCCAGCACAGCCTTGTGCTCCCTGCCAGCCCCCAAGCTAGCAACCAGGGGGAGCCTGGAGCTCCCCCGGGGAAGAGCAGGGTGGGAGCAGCCCTGTATCAGGCTGCTCCCATTGGGTGCATCCAGATGACCATGCAGGTGGCTATTGTGGCATATCAGAGTAATTTGAGACAACACAAGTGGCATGCTAAGAATGAAAAAACATCCCCCAAGTTGCATATTTGCAGTGCAGACTCTAAATTTGATCCTGGGAAATCCCGGTATCAAAAAAAGCACTGTGAAAAAAACCAGCATAGGGTATGCTACTGGAGCATGCCCTGAAGCAACTGGAATCTGAGTCCTCCAGAGAGATACTCTGCCATCTGGCCAGAGCATCTCTATGGCTGCCCCAAGCCCCAGCTGGCCCAACACACTGCCTCAGTGTGCTGGGACAAATAGAAGTGGGGCAAGCCTGCAGAAGTGACCCAAACCCAGGTGCTATCCCAGGTAAGTAGGGTCACGAGGGGGGGGAACTGTGTAGTTTCTAGGGAGGCTGTGGGTGTGGGGTATGTGGGGAGTGGTAGGGAGTGTGGGAGCATTTGTGGGTGTGGGATTTGGGGGGGGGTTGAGGGGTAGCCACCACATGCTCACACCCCCACCCCCTGTGGCACATAGCCTCCAGCACTAGCAGCAGCCACCACCTGCATGAGAGCCATGGCCCACTGCAGGTACGGCCCCACTAGAATGCACCTTTGAACAGGAGCCACAGGTGTTGGCAGGAGCTGTCCTGGCCCTGTCCAAAGATGCACACTTGCAGGGCAGGCTGAGCTGGGTCAAGCTGCCTCCATTCACCATATGCAGTACCGGGGTCAAGTGGGACTACACTGCCATAGGGCTGTGCCTGCAGCAGGCCATGACCCTGATGGCCCAACTGCCTGCTGTTGCCAGTGCCAGAAGCTGTGTGCTGCAGGGGGGAGGGGGGCAGGTGTGTGGTGGCCCCACCACAAACCCCCACATCTCCCCCATACCCCCCACACACATCCACACCCCCTCCTGAAAACCCCACATCCCCTCCACATCTCACACCCTGCATGCCCAGATGCCAGGCAAGATGGGACCACTGGCAAGAGCTGTGGCTGTAGGGGCAGCTGTCCCCACGTCCTGGTTAGTGAAGGGATTGCGGGAGCTCTGATTTTCTATGATTAAAAAACCAAAGGCAAACAGCAGAGCATACAGATATTTAGAATTTGTTTTATTGTCATTATAGAAGCAGTGGAAGGCTTCCAAATTGCTTTAAAATTGTAAATATATCAATAAAACATTGCACAACTGATCTCTCTAGATAGATAGATAGATATGTGACGTTTCATTTTAATCATGAAAGAACACAGAGTTTGGGATATTTTAAAGAGTGAATTTGGGATTTTTATCAGAGAATTTGAAATTTTTAAACAGGGAACACCAGGCTTCCTGTTAATGAGGCAAATGGCAGGACCCAGGCAGAGGAGCCTACCCAGGGTCAACACCGGGAACTCAGCTGGAGGGCAAATAAGGTGGCTGACCTCCTGGCCATTTGATTTGACAGTTCAAAGCGGGCCACCACAATGAGCACATCTTCCAGGCAATAGGTGCCCAGGTGGCAGGGTGGGGACATACATGGCCACAGTGCCACACAAAAGCCAACTGTACAGACAGAACCCCCTGGCAGCTGGCCCAGAGGTGCATACAACTCTGCTGTAGTGCCCATGCCACAGTCCAGATGGCCATGCGGTCCCTGTCCAGGTCTGTCAGGCATGCAGACATGGGGCTACAAGTCCAAGGGGGCAGATGCTGTCGCAAGTGGCAACAGGTCACAGCCAACCAGCAGCCCCCACTGCCAGACTGCTGCAGTGGGTAGAGGGTGCAGGGGCCACTCTAGGTCAGGGCTGCTACCACACAGGGGGCTAGTGTTGCTGTATGTCAACTAGCTGGGCCTCAGAAACTCCTGAGAGCAAGTAGCCCGGAGCTGCTTGCCAGGGAAGTTTTTTTATACTGCTGGGACCAGCATCTGTGCTGGCCCTCACCTTCAGCTCCCCCTGGCCGCAGATCCAGGAGGAGCTGGGCAGGGTCAGTTTGCCCCAAGTAGCACAACTTGCCCTATACCAAACTGCATGGTCAGGTACATGTGCTATTCTCCGTCACAAATTTGTGCTGCTGCTATTTGAGCTGCTGTAAGCGCACATGCCTGAGTGTGTGGACACACCCATTGGGAACAAATGTGTTCCCAAGAGGGATCATATATAGATGTGCTCCCCAATAGGCTTACTGAGCCGTAAGCCTACTTCAAATTAATAACAAATGTAGACATGCCCACTGTGCACTAGATAAATACTGCAAAGCTTTGTAACTATGTTAACTGACTTTCTAGTTCTTGGTGGTGCTGTTTATTCCATGTCTCAGTGGCTCATTGGTAGATAACTATAATGCATGTCTTTACATTATAAAATCTCACCATGGCAACATCTTTCTGCTCATCTTATTTATTGTAAGAGAAAGAAAACAAGAACAAAAAAAAATCTGCACCCCAAAAGCTTCCTGAAAATTAGAGGTGAAGGGATAGCCTAGGTCAGGGTTCTCTCCTCATAAACTTCTGTAAGGTGCTTTTCAAACTGTTGAAACTGTATACATTGTGATGTAAGAAAGAAACACAGTATTTTCTGCTTTTTATTTCAGTTTTACATTAAAATACTAAGTAATTTCCTTAGTTCCATGCTTTTGTTTGGATCACTCCCGCCAAACCCAACTTGATTTTAATGTAGTATGCTAGGAAAAATATACAGTAGTTTGATATTGTAACTGATCTTGAGTGTAGCTGAATTGTAATGGCAATGGATCCAGCTGTGTGTGTAGTGCAGGAAAGGCACAGGTCATGTCAGTTTTGTACACCACCAGTTTGTTAGCACCAGCATGTTCCATGGCATAAATTAGAGTAACCTCTGAATAAGTCATTGAAGCTTGGTGGCTAGGAGGGTTAGACCATTTGACAATTACCAGAGCTCATCAGTGCTTTGACGATGCTTCTGTCGTTACTACTGTTACACTGTTGTTACTGTAACAAAGGATTAACACTAGGCCTGTGCGAAGCAGCTAGCATTTGCTTCCAATTCAGCCAATTTGGGGGACAGTGATTTGATTCAGTGATTCGAATCACTGTCCCAAATCAGTTTGGCTGAATCTGATTCGGAGATTCGGCCGCTGCCTAATCAGCCAAATATCCAAATCAGACAGGCTCTATCCCCTGCCTGCTCTCCCAACCCTGTCAATGGCTACCCTGCCTGGCCCCAGCTCTTGGCTCTTTAAAAAAATTTAAAAAGCCCCCACTCACTGGTGGCTGCCAGGCAGTGGGGGTGATCCCTATTGCCCCCTGCTGCATGGGGGGGCTCTGC
>NW_017729002.1:1491628-1498769 GCF_001723915.1 Gavialis gangeticus | reverse complement strand
CCTGCTCAGCCCCAGGTCCTGGCTGTTTAAAAAAAAAAAAATCCCCACTGCTCCCCGCTGCCCTGCACTGCATGGGGGGCTCTCCCACAAACTCCCAGAAGTCCCAATGGCCACTGCAGCAGCCAGTGGGTGGGGGCTTTTTTTTTTTTTTTTAAGAACTGGGAGTTGGGGCTGTGCAGGGCAGCCATGGGGGCTGGGGCTGGGAGAGCAGGTGGGGGTCAGAAGGTGCTTAGCAGGGCTGGGGGAGCAAGCAGGGGATGGAACCTGGTGGGGGTCTCCCAACGGCCCCCTCCTCCTTCCTCTAGCCTCCTCCGCCCCCTACTTACCAGTATGGAGTCTGAGTCCAGCCCCCTGTGGTAGCAAACGGGGATTGCCCAAATCTGCAAAGCTTCCCAAATCAGTTTGGAGAGCTTTGAATCGATTCAGACCTTTTAATTGGTCTCCAGATTCAATTTGGAGTCAGCAATTTGGCCGCTGAATCAGGCCAAATCGCCCCTGAACCGAAACAGAACCCAAAGCTTTGCACAGCCCTAATTATCACCACTGGCCCTAGGGTTTGAATTCATGCACTTTCTCTACCATTTCTCTTTTCTATTTAGACATAAACTTATCAGTTTTTGGGACAGACATTTGTTAAGAATGGTGGGGACATATCTGGAGAAAAGACATGTAAAAGCCATGGTAGTTGGATGCATAGCTGTTGCAAGATGAGAAGAGAAGTGGCTTGAATTGTAAGGCTATGTGAAGGGAGAAGTGAGCCTAGCCTAAGGCACCTGTATTTTTTCAGAATGTCTCCTTCCTCAGACAAACTTTCCACAGACTGATTCTCATAGGGAGGGAACAGGTTCTGGTAATCATGGAAAGAACAAGTCTTTGAAGTAATATCTAATGGGTCTGTACTCTGAAACAATTACACTTAAAGGATTTCCAGCAGTATTGTTGCCTGCAGTGCTAATGCAGGAGCACTGAATAACCATTCAAGCAACAATGCATAGTCCTACATTGCCACCTCCCAATTCTAACCTTCACAAACCTATCAAATTTGGGTACTTTGCTCCATTATTAAAATGTAAAATAAATATTATAGACTTAAGGTAAAGTACAAATCAGAATGTAAATAGGTGAGATTTTGCAAGCTTAGGTGGCTGAAATGAGGCATCTGGAGAAATTATCTTGTTTTAATGTCGCTTATTACCCACCATTCCTAATTATTCTGGATGCAACTAAGGATGCTTAGAACACTCAAGAATTTGGGCCATTTGTTAAGGTTCCTGATTATTGATGTAGGTGCCTGATGTTAGGCACCTACTTTGGAAAATGTACTGCTTATTTCACTCCAGCACATTTCCCATTCATCCAACTTTTTTTAGAAGAAGCTCTCTGTTTATATTCAATATAAATAGGGAAGGAAATGAAGGGGAATTATAAAGAGATTCTGAATTAAACCCAAAAAAACCCAACTATTTTTAATCCCTCATGAATTTTTCATTACTACTTCCCACAAAACACCTCCTGCCTTCTCCAAATGTTCCACAAAAATGCTACCATGATTGGTAGATAAAAGCAGCACAAAAATAATTGTACATAAACAAGAATTGTGTCATTAAAAAAATATAAGAAACTACAGGTATAATGATTTCCCATCCTGTTTTTTACCTGTTGCATGATGTAGAGTGTTTTTCTTTTTGTTTATGTTTGTATAGAGTAAGGTGCTTTGCCATTGAGTTGCATGACAGAGATCTGAATGGATGATTTTAAGGACTGTTTTGATATATGGTTGCCTGTGAACACAAGAAACTGGAGCGAATGGTAGCGGGGGCCCCTTCCAGTCTTATGTTATATCCAGTATCTTCTGCATCAGGGATGAGGTCTTTAATTGTCACAAAAATAAAGGCAGTTACCTTGCATACAAATCTGTAGGGAAGTTCAGGAATAGAATAAAATGTATGGGTCCTTCTGCTCACTCATAGGAGTAAAGAAATGTAAGAATCCTCCTTAATCCCTTGCATTTGCACTGTATTGTGGAGAAAAGAGCAGGTAATGATGGGCCAAATAATAAATAACAAAAGTTATTAAAATAAAAAGATGCAGTAACCTGCATGGAACTTGGAAGAAAGAGGACTGGATGCAGGGGGTAGCTGTTTATATAAGGTACCACAAAATCAATCTGTGGGAGCATATTTGTAGTTGAAGTATCTCTGCAGATATGTTCCTAATAAAGAGCCCATTTAGTTATAGAAACATGGAATCCTTTTCTGTTATTACCCAGCACATAAAACATGAAACACTAGCCAGCATAGCTCAGCCAATTCACAGGGTGAAATAATCTTTACCAGGCAAAGGATTGGCACATCTTCCCCTACGGAGCAAGGGAAATGCAGGGATTGAACTGTGGTTCTTTGAATTACAATTGATCTCTCTTCTGCTACTGTGGCAGCTTGGTTACATGCTGCTCCTTACTCAGGGAAGAATGTATGTTTACAATCTAGCCCTTTATCTCTATTCCATACTCAAAAAAAACCCAACAACTCTGAAAAATGACAGAGAGAAACTATTCAAAATAGAAAGTGTAATAAAACTGGTTGAGAAACAGAAAAGCAATTTCCAAAGCAGTCCTTGAAATTGCTTCCTTATTTGAGGGTTCAAAATAGGTCAGTTTTCCATTTCTTTCGCAAATATCTGTAATATTTTTGCTAGCATTTTTACTGAAACCTCCTTTTCCAATAGAAAACCACATGTTTTGGTAAATAAGCAATTTTGGGAATAATGGGTATAATAGCATTTTGGTAAAGAATATTATAGTAAATTACAAAAGCAAAGAATGTTAGCTTTTTGCACAGAGTTTTGGGGTTAAGCCTATTTTGTATATAATATTTTCATATAAAATTACTGGGTAGCTCTAATAATCATAGTTTTCAACCATTTCACTTTTATAGAGATCAAAAATCTCACTAGGTTTCAAAAGAAAAATCATTTCCAGATATATTTCTCCTGAGGTTGATGGACTTCAATTAACTGCACACAAAAATTTCCAAATATTTTTTTTGGTTCTGTGTTTTTATAGAGTTATGGCCCATTATTGTGGCTCTTGGGCATTAGTACAATACAAAAAAAGAATGATAACAGATGATATGGCTCTGGTTTATCCTCACCCTACAACTGTTACAATCATTTTCCCCAGCTGCATGATTTTTTTTTTTTATTGCTTATATGGCGGTGTCTTTATTGCTTATATGTTGGTGTCTAGAGGCCTTGGGACCCTATTGTGTTGAACACTTGGCAAAAAGAAGATCCCTGTCTCAGGTTAAGTACAGGCAGTCAAAAAGCCTGAGGCTGAATTGATTTAGTCTTTGCAGGTTAGTCTAAGCTGCAGAGATTAAATTGAGAAACAACTGGACAGACATTCACTTTTAATTCAGGAAATGCAACCACATGACTGCCGTGGCTCAGGCCAGAAGCCAGGGGGTACTACAGCACAACTCTCTGGCATGTAGCCAGCGTGGGCTGTGTGTTTGCTTCCTGTTTCTGCTGCCCCCAAGGTCTCTGCTGGAGCAGACAACTCAGCCCAGTCCAGGGCCAGAAAGCATGCTGGGGGGACTATGATTTAACTTGAACCGGGAAGGGATATGGGACAGAATTTTCATAAACTGATTTTACCCAAATCAGGTAAGTCTGTACTACACTCAACCAGGTTTATTGTAAATCAGTTTCAGCCATTTTGAAATGAGTTTATGTGCACTGAACTTCTGTTCTGTTGCAGGTTTAAACTGGTTTCTGCTGACTTAACTTCTGTCCCTATTCTCAGAGTTCTAAATATAAATTGCTGCCATTTGTGTACATGACTGAATGAAATGCAAGGCTGCGAGGATTCTGGCCCCACAAAATGGGTTCTAGCTAACTACTGACTGCCTGTGATAGAGCAAGCACATGGGGCAGAATACTGTTCCATCTCATAGACAACCCAAGTGCAGCTTGCAGCCTGCTGAGTTACTCCACTGAAGTGTAAGAGTGATTATGTTTCCCTCTTCTGGATGCATAAGTACGCCTCTGATAGGAATAGAGAGAATAACTGCTTATCTCCACGAGGTGACTCCTACACTTCAGTCTGATAACCCTGAGATTGGTAGCATGCTGGTCATTGGTAATCTGCTAGGTGAAAGAGAACTCTGCACATAATGTTGTAATTACCTAAGATCCTTAGGGAAGGTGAGTGTGGAAAGTCTGGAGTTCTTAATATGTCCTTGAGTGAACGTCAGACTTTTCATGCTTTACCACTTTGCAGCATGATCTGCAGTTCTTAATTATTTGTTTTTAAACAACCTTCAGAACAACAAAAGTGTAATGGAGTTACAAACTGTCAGGGTTGGTCAATGTAGTCAAACAGCAAAAGACTTTCAAAGAGACAGCTTTATTCTCAAGTGCTTTTTGTCATGTGCTTGATTTAAACAGATTTTAACAATCTAAACAAAACACTCCACAGGGGAGTTTTTTTGTTTTGTTTTTTTACAAACACAAAACAATATAGCTCTGGTTACACCAGATACTCCAATCTCTTATAAATTCATTTGGCAGTCTGCTTCATCTGAAGCTGGTAAGCTAGCCAGCTCATTGCTAATGTCAGTTTTCCTGCACTCTAGTGAACCATTTTCTAAGCGCACTCCAATAAAATTCTTGACTGACCTCAGTCAGAACTAGGAACTGTTCCAGTAAAAACAGCAAAAGCTCGTCCCTACAAACTCACAGTTATCCACATGAATAGTTACTGAACATTTTGCTGCCATAAGAGATAGAAGCCTGTGAGATGGTACAACCAGCTGGAGTCTGTATACACCAGGGCCACAAAAGACTTGGGATATGAATTCTGGCCAGGAAATCTGCTGTCTAACATAAGTTATGTGAACATCACAGTTACAAATCCAAAGATAAGGAAATGTCAGGTATCTTGTTCTTTTTTGCCTGAAGATGTATCATTTGGCTCACTATAAACAATGAAGAATACAGTTTTCATCTTTTTGGGACCAATGGGCCACTGTCAGTCCTCAGTATTGGCAGTTTGCCTTGAAAGTAACAGTGTTTAAAAACTGTACCCACAAGGTACAGGCTCCTGAGTCAGGGTGGCATGCATGTTTACAATCTAGCCCTTTATCTCTATTCCATACTTGAAGAAACAACAACTCTGAAAAATGACAGAGAAAGTATTCAAAATTAATTGCTTGTTAAAGAAAACAAAAAAACAAGACAAGCAAATATAAAAATACAGCCCAATAAAAATAACAGTAAATGCATGAAGCTATTTTTCACACTAACCATAATCCAGTCTAAAAAAATCTAATTTGGAATCAATGAAATTCTCATTTAAATTTTTTACTCTTATTCAGAAACATGAAAAAATATTAATGATTTCTATATCGTTACACTTTCAAGTATCACAGGTACTGAAAATCAGAAAAATTGGGTACCTCATTATTATGTTATATATAACCTACTGAAGTGCACTAAAAGCACTCCCACGATAACTTTATAACAACTGCTCAGGTAGAATCCTGTTCACTTTAACCAGAAAGTAACTTTAAATCACAGTATTTTATGCTGCATCTCTATTTCCTGTAAGTCAGTAATTCTTATAGATTTCATAGACATTAGGGCTGGAAGGAAAGATCATCAGGTCCAGCCCTCTTCCCAAAGGGCAGAAAGTCAGCTGGGGTCAGACCACCCCAACAAGATAAGCATCCAAGCATTTCTTAAAGGTATCCAGAGTAGGTGTTTACACCACTTCTAGGGGGGAGTCTATTCCAGACTCTGGAGACTTGGATGGTAAAGAAGCTTTTCTTTATGTCCAGTCTAAAACAGTGTTCCAGCAGTTTGTAACCATTAGTCCTTGTCTTTCCTTGGGGTGTCCTGGTAAACAGATGTTCTCCCAGTTCCAGATGCACACCCCTTATGTACTAATAGACTGCTACCAAGTCATCCCTGAGCCTTCACTTCTCCAGGCTGAAGAGTCCCATGGCTCTCAGCCTCTCCTCATAAGGCCTGTTCTCTTGACCTCTAATCATGCACATGGCCATGGGGTGCCACACAGTGTTAGCACAGTTGGGTGTACTGACGTGATCCCACAGGACAGACCTAGTGATTTCTAATAGGATTCTATGGTGTTAAAAACATTCTAGCCTGTTGTGGTCTTTCTGGGTTCTCTGCAACAGCAGAATTGTTTTATTATTTTTCTCTAATCAAAAAATCAGTGAAAACTAAGAACCAGCATTTTCAGAGGGGCACTGTGATTCTAATGGGGGATGGTGAGAGTCTAAAAAGGTTAAGAACCACTGCTCTAACTAGAGTGTCCTGCACTGAGATGGATTTGAGGTTATGTAGGTGGGAGCCAGCATAAACTGGGGAAAGACTTTTTAGCCTACTACCTGCACTGATACTAACTGGAAATTATTTTAGCACATGTTGATATCTGCTTTGGAACCATACTCTTGTAAGAATACTCTGAAATATGTCTGTAATACTTGTCAAAAACAAAATCTAATTCATTATAACATTTTTCAGATGTGCCCAGTGAATTTGAAGCTCTCAGATGTTTAAATAAATGCTTCCTCGCTTTCCTGAAAACTCTCCCATGTCAAGCAACCTCTTTGGGCCACATAGGACACAGACAGAAGTGACAGTATTCACCTGATCTGGCCACAGAAAGTGGTCTGTTGCCATAACCAAACACATGAGCACAGCTGCAGAGTGCTTCAAAAATGGCTGATTGGGCAAAAATCTGAACCCTCATTGCATGAGGGGTCAGATGAAGACGTTTCAAAACAGAGCATCTTCTGTAACTTCTGTGCGTGCTGCCTCCCAGCCTTGAGCTGTTTTCAGAATGGGAGGCAGGGAAAGGGACTGGAGGGAGTTCAGTCTGTGGGGTTTTTCATCCCCTGCTGAAGGGTGGGGTGGGGTGGGTGTATTGGAGCCCAAAGCGGAGGTTTCCAGTATACCCATCCCACCCTCCCACACTGGGTGGGAAATCCCTAGAACAAGCTCCCTCTCCTCCTTTTTCCCCCTCCCATTCTGAAACGAAGGACAGGCTAGGAGGGAGGAGGGGCCATTGCTAGGGGAAACCAGCTGCAGGCTCCCAGCCAGCAGCTAGATTCCT
>NW_017729002.1:1454396-1486628 GCF_001723915.1 Gavialis gangeticus | reverse complement strand
CCCTCATTGCATGAGGGGTCAGATGAAGACGTTTCAAAACAGAGCATCTTCTGTAACTTCTGTGCGTGCTGCCTCCCAGCCTTGAGCTGTTTTCAGAATGGGAGGCAGGGAAAGGGACTGGAGGGAGTTCAGTCTGTGGGGTTTTTCATCCCCTGCTGAAGGGTGGGGTGGGGTGGGTGTATTGGAGCCCAAAGCGGAGGTTTCCAGTATACCCATCCCACCCTCCCACACTGGGTGGGAAATCCCTAGAACAAGCTCCCTCTCCTCCTTTTTCCCCCTCCCATTCTGAAACGAAGGACAGGCTAGGAGGGAGGAGGGGCCATTGCTAGGGGAAACCAGCTGCAGGCTCCCAGCCAGCAGCTAGATTCCTCTGCCCCCTGAAACCAACAGTGGACTTCTGTTTGTTCCAGGGGGTCATTGTAATTCGGAACACTTCCTGCAAAGTATTCTCAGTTACAGCCGGGAGCTGCACTTCTGTCTGCTCCCCCTGTGTTCAAGACCATTCAGGACTTCTCTAGGGTGATAAGCAGAGCCGGGGGGGGGCAAGCAGCAGATAAGTGGTGGAGAAGTCAGCAAGTCAGAAAGCTTATTGGTAAGTGAGCAGTCATACTTTCATAGTTAGTAGGGTTGGAAGGGACCTGAGCAAATCATCAAGTCCAACCCCCTGCCATGGCAGGAAAGAGTACTGGGGTCAAACGACCCCAGCAAGGTGATTGTCTAGCCAACAAGGTAATTGTCTAGTCATTTGAAGGGAAGTGAGTGATCTTTTTTGGATTGCGTGAATGATGGAAAGAAAAGGGAAGAGATGTAGAAGAAAAGTGAAAATTAAGGACTGACCAAAAGTGGTTACTGTAACTACAAATCACCACATTGATTTTTTTTTTTTTTATAGGCAGCAGTGAAATGTGATTGAAAAGTGCTATTTACTTGGAATGAATGTTTGAAAAATAATTATTTTGTCCCACGGGTAGAATTTTGCCCTTATTGTCCAGAAAATACATAGTTATTGGCAAAACTAGGAAGAATTGCAGCTATTCACCAAATATTTTTATAAAAACGCATGTTATTTTTCTGAGTGGCTACTTTCAGAATGAAAACTGTTTTGTAAAGCTGTAAAAAATAAAACCTTCAGGGCTTCAAGTAAGCACTCCTGTTATACAGGGTTCAATCAAATCCACTGATCAATACAAATCATATTTGCATTGACTGTGCCTTCAATAATTTGGAACATTAAATAAATGGAAAATGTTGAAGATAGTTTGCAGCTCTTTGGCCTTCCCATCCCCCATACATTTAAATTCCCTAATTCAGACAAAGCATTGTATAATTCTGGAAAGCAATATAGGCATAAAAATATCTTCTTCCCTAACATTGTGCTGTTTTTTTATTATAACATCTGTGTAGGCTGTAAAATTCTGTCTTTAACATTGTATGTGAGAGATGTATTTCAGTCTTCTACTGTAGCGTACAGAATATGCAGATTCTTTTTGAAACCTCCTATGGCAGGTTCTACTTATAGCTACATTTTACAGAATGTGAAATATTTCACGTCAACCAACTATTTACTGTACCGGAGATTATTTATGATACGGTATGGTTAAAACTTTGAGACAAGTTCAAAATACCTCTGAAGAGCAACCAAGTTTCTTTCCTTATATGAGAGTGGATCTGCTGAAATGAAATATCTATTCTCTTCCTCTTTTGGGGCGTGTGAATATGTGTTAGTGAATCAGTTTCGGAGGAATGTGGGGGGGGAGGGTATTGTGATTATGATCTGAGACCTTATGCTGAATTTCTACTCTATGAGAATTTTTATAGCTAAGTTAAATCCTATGAGACTAAAAAGTATATAAAGGAAACTCTGACAAAGTCTTAATGCAGTACGACGGTGTCATCGTAATACAAGAGTGATGAATATATATTTTCCTTGTAAATAGAGTATATATCATTTTTTTCAATACATTTCTCTCAGTGAATACACAGTAAGTACACACTGAGACAAAATAGGCCTGAAGTGTAAATTCAGTATAAAGTGCAAGGTATGTGAATGATTTGACAATATATTTCTGTATATAGGAATCTGGAGGCAAAATGTACATCTGTGTATGCTGAATGCAGCGGTGTGGCAATATATCTATCAAATGAGATTAGTGCTTATACCAACACAAGAAGTAACATTAGCAGTTCAATTAGCTTGTAAAACTTTTCATTTCAACTGTAATAAAAGTATCAATCCCAGCACCATAGCAAAGCAAACAAAAACTGAAATGCTATGATAATGAATGAAGCCCTATGGTGTTGCTACCAACCTGCTGTGTAAAGTGAGTGTGAATCAAGCGCACACACAGAACATTATAAAGGTGCGAAGTCAAGCATTAGGAAATTGGGAAATTCTAGAATGAAGGCTACAAGAGAAACTTTAATTAGAGTTCCTTCTGTGTACACATTAAGATATAGTCTTTAATTACATTATCACCTACTGTTATTTCCAAAGACCCCCTGCCTCATTCAGTGCACAAGGTGAATGAATGGCGTTCACTAAATGAACAGTTCTTTAGTATTTTGTTTTATTCTCTTTGTCCTGTGTATTGCTTTAGGATTTATTCAAACTCTCCTCTGAAGACAGAACTATTCATTTCCTCCTGGGATGTTTTTTGTGGTTTGCATCACTATAATGGTCTAAGCACTTTACAAGGATTAATTCTATCTTCAGAAAAACCTGTTAGATGAGGGGTGACATTTTACAGATGAAGAGTGAGGTACAATGAGATTAAGGTCAACTTTATCCATTAGTTTTGGGTGAACAATTTGAAATTCTTTGGCTTGGTTTTTTGGACTATGTATTGTTATATAGCACTTTTATACAGTTCATGAGAATTGTGGACCATGGTAGATAGTGCTACCTGGTCCTATAATAAGCAATAAAACAAACAAAAAGCTACCAAGAACCCTAAATACTGCCCCAAACAGTAGCATCAATGATACCTGTAATAACACAAAAGCTCTGTATAATAGCCAACTGATAAAAAATGTACATGCAAGTATTCAAAGACATAAATGCAGACATACGTCATTCACCTTCACTAATTGGAGCAATCAAGATACTGAAAACCAAAACATGCCAGTAAATACTGTCCTAAAATTAATAACATAGAGTAACATTCTGCCTCTGGAAGTGAACACAACCCTTACTAATTGCATTGCATAGACAGTGAATAGCATATATGATATGTAAGCTTCGCAGAATTCAGTTTTTTATTTTTTATAATTTCAGTAACTAAAATCAATGTCTAAGTATTTATTTCAAAGTTTACTATTTACATTTTCAGGACTGTACAAAATTAGGGGTGGGGGGCAGACAATGTAGTCATGACAGTAAACTTTAAAAGCTTTATAAAATCACATGTCCAAATATAAGAAGTAAATATCCATAAATCAATAAATCATACCTCCTTTAAATCATTCTGTTCATTCATTAGGAAAAAGCCAGGCAGTCAGGGACCCAAATGGCAATGGCACTCCCGGAGCCCTGGGAACACAGGGGAGAGGCAGTGGCTGCCCTTGGCCCCCATGTTTAGCCAGTCTGGACAGGACCCTGTTGCCATGGGGCTAAAGCAGGGTTAGGCAAAATGCAGCCCACGGGCCAGATGTGGCCCACCAGGCCATTCTATCTGGGTGGTGGGGCCCCTAAAGAATTTTGAATATTTATATTTATCTGCTCTTGGCTGCCTGTCATGCAGCCCTCAATGGCTTGCCAAAATTCAGTAAGCAGCCCTCCACCTAAAATAATTGCCCGCCTCTGGGCTAGAGCCTCAAATACTCTTCTCTCTTCCCCCTTCCCTGCTCCGGGCTTCGAGTAGGGCTTATTTAGCTAGCCTGTTATCTCCTTCCAACCTGCTTCTCCCCTCCCCCCCCCGACCTGTGAATGAGCAGCAAATTGCTTAATTGATGAGTCATTAGGCCAGAAAGAGCAATTAATTGATTCATAGATGCTAGGGTTGGAAGGGACCTCGATTCGTAGATGCTAGATCATAGAGTCTGACCCCCTGCCTGGGCAGGAAAGAGTGCTGGGGTCAGATGACCCAGCCAGATGCCTAGCCATCCTTCTCTTAAAGACCCCCAAGGTAGGGGAGAGCACCACCTCCCTTGGAAGCCCACTGCAAATTTTGACCACCTTTACCATGAAGTTTTTCCTGATATCTAGCCCAAATCTTTTCTCTGTCAGTTTGTGGCCATTGTTCCTTGTTACCCCAAGAGGCACCCTGGTGAACAGAGCATCTCCGATCCCTTGCTGTGTTCCCCTAATGAATTTGTAGGCAGCCACAAAATCACCTCTCAGCCTTCTCTTGTGGAGGCTGAAGAGGTCCAGGTCCCTCAGTCTCTCCTCATAGGGCTTGTTCTGTAAGCCCCTAACCATATGAGTAGCCCTCGTAATTGCTAAATTGACAAGTCATTAGGCTGCCCATTGTTTTCCTCTTTAACCCTTCTGTCCGCTGACCCTCTGTCTCTCTTTGTCCACTATCCAGTAACAGGGGTAAGGGTCCCCTGTTACAATCCCCTTTCTAAAAATTTTGATCATTACCAATAAAAATATTTTTCCATCAGTTTGTGGGTGTGAAGGGAAATCACTGCTAATCAATGTTTATCAATGGAACTTGAATCTGCGAAGCCTAATGATATGATACTTAGGCCCCTGACAGGTGTTAAAGTAAAGGCATGATGGCATCTGATGTGGGATCCCAAAACTCTGTCATGCCCCTGCCATGCCATACACACAAGACAGGAGACACAATTGAGGGATCCCACATCAGATCCCACTGCACCATATTGCCAGTGCAGGAGAAGCCTAATCTTAGGCTTCCCCTGCACCAGCAAGTACCAAACTTGGCTCCCAGCCAAGGGAGTGTACCATGCACTTCCCTCCAGTTGGGAGCCCCCTCAGCTGATAGGACTTCCCAGCCAGAGGAGTGTACCATGTCCTTCCACGGCTAGGAGCCCCATCGCCTGATTAGAGTTCCCAGTTAGGTGAGTGCCTAGTGCACACAGTGTGCTCCCCCAGCTTGGAACTCTAATCAGCTGATAGGGCTCCCAACCAGGGGGAAGCACATGGTGTGTTTCCCAGTTGGGAGCACCAATCATCTGACTGGAGCTTTCAACCATGGAAGTACGTGGTGCACTCCCCTGGCCCAGAGTCCCATTAGCTGACTGAGGCTCCCAGCCTCAGGAGGACACGGGAGTCCTGCAAGGCTCCCACATGCTCCAGAGGCTGGGCACTAGCAGCATGTTCAATTAAAGGCATGATAAAGCCATGACAAAGTTATTACACATGTTGTGTAACAACTTTGTAGTCTATTTCTTGTTTTATCATGACATAAATTGATTGAATGTGTGGCCAGGTCGCTACTTAAGACATGATTAACCAGTGAATCATGTCTTAGAATGTCAGTGATGCTTCCTGGAAATACCTAAAGTGGGATTTGGTTTTGTAGGTACCGGGACCCCTGGAACTACTTAGTCTTCTGTAAAGTCTTTGGATCTAATTGCCCAAATAAAGTTACCCACAATATAAAAGCTATAGGTTGTGTCATTCAAATATAAGAATAGCAAATTAAAAGCATAGCAAGCATAAAAATAGCAAATTAAAAGTAATCATTAGATTATTTGTACTAGAAATCTTATTCTAAGAGTTATTTTAATCAAAGAATATAAACAATGTCATATGACCTCTCTCTCCAATCAACAACCTTGTTAAGCTTCAGTTCCCTATTTGAATATCCCATGTCTGCAGTGTTCTAGTTCTGAGTAGTCAATAGAAAAGGAATTATTTAAAGAAGTTATTCACTAAAAAATCTGAAATAGTGCATAATTTCAAGAAAATCAGAATTCATGGTCATTGTGTAGAGAGAAAAAAAAAGATTAAAATAATCATATAAAATATTTTGTTGCCTCATATATGTGCGGTCCTAAAATATTATTTAAATATTAAGTGATGCAGTATCAGCAAAGAGTTTTATAGCAAATAGCTGAAGACAATGTGGTCATTTGAAATTTTTTTTATTTTTTACTAAAGGACAATTTTTGTTTTAAACCTATTGTCCTTGAAAATAGGTACTACTTATATTAAAGGTCTGTTTTTTGTTTGATGCATAAGAGCCCTTACCTGTTTAGATTCTACTCCCAGTAAAACTAGTGTAAATATAGAGTAAATACTTTGAAGCCATTCCCATCATTCTGCATTTATGCTAGTTTAAATAAAAGTGCAGTTTGACCCAAAGATTTGAACAAAAGAAGCCAGCTTCACTGAGCAAGAGACATTTGGTCTGGCTGCAGGGAGCAAAGGTTGGGGCAGCTGTCCAGTCTTTCTCCCCAAGAGGTGATGTCAGGCTAGTCAGCCAGTTCTCTTCGGGCATCAGACATCATGAGAAATAGCCAGCCCTTCTCCCTAGTGGGAAATGTAAGGAGAGTCAGCTGGCTTGTCTTGTGGGCGACTAGTGAGCAGGCTACCATGTGTACATAGTATATAGATTTCTGGCTGGTAGCTAGATTCTCACTAACTTGTGTGCGTGTGCCTACTTTTTTAGTGCTTATTTTATTTCTAAAATGATACAACGTGATTTCTGAATCTGAAGTAATAAAACAAGAAAGGGAAACAAAAATGTTATCTTAATTATAAATAGTTAAATGTTTCAAAATGTAAATATCAAGCTGCTCTCCAGACAAACAATTACTGGCATTTTCAAAGAGGGGAAAAACACATTTTTATCACATGCATCATATATGGGCTACTTTATCTTTACTTAAAAGGACAGTGCACTTTTGCACATGAACAGACCACTCATTTTAAAAGGGCCATCAATCAGAGATTTTGCTATTGATTGCTTGAAGCCACTGTCTCCTTTCTATTTGGAATAACTCAGAATAAATTGCATTTTTCCACTCATTATATGCATGTTTTAAATTCTCATTCCACTGAAGTATGGTACTACCATACTACATACAAAATAATCTTACAAGATTTCTAGCCTCTGCTTGTGTATAAAAAGCTTTTGTTTTATGGAAAGCAAATAAGGCAAAAAGGACCAAGTAAAATAACAATATTTTTTATTAAATATCTTGAATAAGTTTTACAAACATTTAAAAGCATGATTACTATATGCCTATTTTTTATCTTTATATTCTGCAACATCAAGCTTTACTCGGATCTTTATTTCCCTTGAATGAGCAAACCAAGCAGAATTATATGATGGCCAACAGAGAAGTTTCTTAACTTCATACCCTTTTTAAGTATTTTCACAATGAAGACCTAAAACTTTCTACTCTAATTTGTTGGAATCTCAACTACCTATTGATGTTTTTCTACTGCCGACATCATTGTTATATTTATTATAACAACCAGAAGCAAGGATGACTGAAGGAGTATTTAGGGTTAGACCTATTAACATTTCTCATGATTGAGAAAAAAAAAATCAATTTTAAGCTTCAGTATTTTTCCAAATGGACAGTTTCCAAATTTTTTTACTTAACATCACTAGAGAAATACATCTTCAGCCCCCAGCAAGGATATTATAAAATTCACCTGGTGAATGGATGATATCAGGAAAGAGCTCTTATGAGAGAGAACTTTATAGATAGGGATCTACTCAATTTGTGATTTTGCAACTTTTGCAGAAACCACAAAAAAACAATTGCCATGGTCACTGCAAAAACTGGCATTCACCATAATTTTGCATGGGATCACCAAAAAAAACTTACTAAAAATAAAATGCTGGTTCCCCAGTCCAACAGTCCAGCTTTGAAGCCCACCAGGGTGAGTGGAGCCACCAGCATGAAAGGGAGCAGCCAGGATGGCAGCCACCCCCTCCTCCCTCTGCTGCTGATTGACTGAGAAGGCTCCCTTTTGTGTGGCCCCACCCCTCTCTGCCAATCAGCAGCAAGGGGCAGGGGATGCATGAAAGGCAGCCTTCTCAGCAAATCAGAGGTGAGGGGCAGGGCTCCCAGGTCCCTTAAGCCAATCAGTGGCAGAAGGGCTCAAAGCAAAAAGACCACGAAAATGGCACCAGGCACTGCGAGTGGTCTGTGATTTTTTACTTCCCATCCACACGCTTTAAGCAGGTCCCTAATTATTAGGCGGGGTGAGACAGGCCATATTCAATTTGGATTTGGATTCAGCGCAAATTGGGGGACAGTGATTCAATTAATTGATTTGGATCACTGTCCCAATCCAATTCGGCCGAATCCAAATCTGAAGCTTCAATGCTGATTCAGAGAATCAGTGATTCAGCCATAGACACAGCTTTAAATGTTTTTTCTACAGACCTTGATGTACCAGGCACAGCTCATGAATACTGCAATGGTGGGATGGATGGAACATACCACAGGAGTGTGGGGGGACCCCCCCTCCCCACATGCTCAGTGGCAAACCCAGAAGTGAACCAAAAGTAGTTCCAGTCCATTTCTGGGTCTGCCACTGAGTGCACGGAGGACCCCCGCTGCGCCACCCTGGCTTGGCAATTGGCCACAGGGGGACCCCGCACACTCTGTAGTGGATCCGGAAGTGGATTGGAAGTACTTCTGAGGGACGCTTCTTCCGCTCCAACACCTCAGCATTCATGAGCCGCCTGGTACCTTGTGGTATGTAGAAAAAATATTTAAAGCTGTGTCTATGTCCAAATCATTGAATTTTTCAGAGGGTTCCAATTCAATTTGGAGAGATTAAAGGGTCTCCTGATTCGATTCGCAGATTCAGCCACCAAATTGAGCCAAATTTCCACCAAATTGAATCAGTAACCAAAGCTTTGCATAGCCCTACTAATTATATAGACCTGATTCTTATTAACCTGACATCCCATCACAGCAGCCAAAAGAAGCATTAAATGGGATCTCAAAGTGGCAGCAAATGTAATTTAAATCCATTTAAGCCCCCTTTGTACTGCATTATGGGCTTAAAGACTACTTGATGCAAATCAGAACTAGACCTGTATTTCACAAATAACTTCTGACTTGCCAGTTTCTAAGTCTACATGAGACATGGTCATTATAGCTATATCTTTCCACTGAAGTTCCTCAAACAGCTAGCAGAAGATTCCTGATCACAGGCCCTGGTTCTCACGGGGGACTTCAATCACCCTAAGATCTGCTGGGAGGGCAATACAGCAGTGTGCAGGCAATCCAGGAAGCTTTTGGAGAGTGTTGGGGACAACTTCCTGGTGCAAGTGCTAGAGTAGCCAACTAGGGGGTATGCTCTTCTTAACAAAGAGGGATGAATTTATGGGGAATGTAGTAGTTAATGGCAAACTTGGGCAGTAGTGACCATGAGATGATAAGAGTTCAGAATCCAGAGGAATGAAGCGATAAAGCAGCACAGTAAGGACCTTGACTTTAGAAAAGCAGACTTGGACTCCCTCAGGGAACTCATGGGCAGGATCCTCTGGGAAGGCAGTCTGAGGGGGAGAGGAATCCAGGAGAGCTGGCTGTACTTTAAAGAAGTGTTGCTGAGAGTCCAGAAACAAAGCATCCCGATGTGCAGGAAGACTAGCAAGTATGGCAGAAGACCAGCTTGGCTTGGCAGGGAACTCTTCAGGAGGCTAAATCACAAAAAGGAAGCTTGTAAGAAGTTGAAACTTGGACAAATAACTAGGTAAGAATAAGAGCATTGCTTGGACATGTAGGGATAAGCATGCAATTGGAGTTGCAGCTAGCCAGGGATATGAAGGGTAACAAGAAGGGTTTCTACAAGTATGTCAGTAACAAGAGCAGGATCAGGGAAAGTGTGGATCCCTTACTAAATGGAAGAGGCAACCTTGTGACAGAGGATGCAGAAAAGGCTGAAGTGCTCAATGCCTTTGTTGCCTCAGTCTTCACAGGCAAGTTCAGCTCCCAGACTACCACACCTGGCAGCACAGTTTGGGGAGCAGGTGAGCAGCCCTCAGTGGTGAAAGAACAGGTTAGGGACTATTTAGCAAAGCTGGACATGTACAAGTCCATGACACCAGATGGGATGCACCCAAGGGTGCTAAAAGCGTTGGCTGATGTGATTGCAGAGCTGCTGGCCATCATCTTTGAAAACTCATGGCAATCAGGAGAGGTCCTGGATGATTGAGGGGGTGCAAACATATTGCCCATATTTAAGAAAAGGAAAAAGGAGGATCCAGGGAACTATGGACCAATCAGCCTTACCTCGGTCCTTGGAAAAATTGTGGAGCAGGTCCTCAAGGAATCAATTTCTAAGGATTTGGATGAGAAAAAGGTGATTAGGAAGTCAACGTGGATTTACCAAGGGCAAGTTATGCCTGACCAACCTGATTGACTTCTATGATAAGGTGACTGTCTCTGCAGATGTGGGGAGACTGGTGGATGTGGTGTACCTTGATTTTATCAAGGCTTTTGATACGGTCTTCCACAAAATTCTCACAGGCAACCTACGGAAGTATGGGCTGGATGAATAGACTGTAAGGTGGATAGAAGACTGGCTGGAGCACCGGGCTTAGAAAGTAGTAATCAATTTACTCAATGTCTAGTTGGCACCTGGTATCAAGTGGAGTGCCCCAGGGGTCGGTTCTGGGGCTAGTTTTGTTCAATGTCTGCAGCAATGACCTAAAAGATAAAGTGCACCCTCAGCAAGTTTGCAGATAATACAAGCTGGGGGTTAATCGTAGATACATTGGAGGGTAGGGCTATGATTCAGAGTCACTTAGACAAATTGGAGGATTGGGCCAAAAGAAATCTCATGAGATTCAACCAGGACAAGCGTAAAGTCCTGCACTTAGGATGGAATGATCCCTTGCACCAGTAGAGTCAGCAGTGTGTCCTTGTTGCCACGAAGGCTAACAGCATACTGGGCTGCATTGGTAGGTGTGTTGCCAGTAGGTGTAGGGAAGTGATTATGGAGTATGAGTGCATGGAACTAGATACCAGCCAGCTTTAAAATATGTTTATATAAATGTGAAGGAGTATTAAAAATAATTTATTTGAAACACGTGGTTAAAATCTCTGCTTCCTTTTACATTTTTAAGTTCTTGTTCTAATTTGATAAGAGCAACATATGGATAAAGAAATGTAACTTAATCTAGAAAACAAAAGTTCCTAAGGCAATGCAGAAACATATGGATTTCTTGGTTCACCATGCTTCTCTTTAATGTAATTTTTTGCATAATATTTGCCATTCCAGTGGTATTTCATATCAATTGAGGGCTGAGTTTATTTCACAGTAGTTGAAAGGCTAACATATTCGTCCCTGGAGCAATAACTCATGAGTTTGAAAATATATTCTCATTCTTTCTTATGTAGTTTTAATAACCGTGGCCCTTCACCATGCAAGTTTCACCAAGAAATATTTCAAAGCAATTGTTCTGTTTTCAGGCTTTCTTTATATTAAAGAGTAAAAGCTTAATTATGTCTTAAGGGTTGGATTCAAACCCCTCTGCAGTTAGCATCATCTCCCATTGATGATGATGAGCTCTGGACCAGTTCCCAAAGGTATAATCTTATGTTGCCAGATGCAGAATCCATATTGCCCCAAAAGCAACTCAGGAACCATTGTCACAAACGAGCATGCTGTTTCCTGATTCTCCTGGGGCTTGCATCCACCTGGAAAGGGGGCAGTATGTACTTCATCTGTGTTCAGACAGCTCCTATTCCCACTTTTCCATGAAGGGTGGTGAGGAGCAGAATAATATGGCAAATGAATGAAGAAGGGCAGAGGCAGGGAGAAAAGGTACAGAGCAGAGCTAGGCAAGGATTGTAGTTTACCTGGCCCTTGCTCAAAGAAGCAAGGTAAATAAAGCCGTTCTTTGAGTTCTTCCATTTCTATGCCCCTCTGTGGACACCAAGTATGTTCTTGCCCCAAACGTTAAAAGTGTAATGCAGCAATGAGAAAACCGGCTTTTGGTCATAACTCACATGACTTACATTTGTTAATCTTATGTGTATTGCTTGTCCTCATTGATCATTGCACCTTCCCTGAAGCCATCCCTAGTATTTAAAGCTTCACGTGGGAAAAGGATGAAATAATAGGTTTGTATGCTAAAATGGTGAAGCAATATAATAGCAGAGAGTAAAAGAGATTCTGTTATTTATTGTCAATGCAGTCTGTCCAAAAACAAGTTTACTACTTCATACATACATCTCCTTTAGAACTTATATCTTTAAGGGCTCCAGGTTGACGAATTCTCCTGTTGTGATTAAGACACAATGCAAGAAACAACTATTACCAGAATGAGTTCTTATTAGAGTTAGATTAACATGGAAATGCCTCTAATTATTTCGACTGTACAACACCCCTCACTAGACTATAAGTCCCATAGGGCTAACTTCAACATTGTTTCTTGAGAGCCTAAACCAAATATATTTCCTCTCTCTGTTTGTTATTTAAGAAACAAGCATAAAACATTAAAATACAACAGATCCCTTCAGACATCAGTCTGCAGCTTCCAGAAAAGACTGAAAAAATTCTATAATTAAAAATCTAGAATTAGAAGGATGAGAGGCTGGGCATAGGGATGTTAAGCACAAGCTTTCTTAAAAAATGACATTTCCCAAATATTCCCAAACAAAGCTCATAAGGATGTTATATCTGGATGCTTCTTGAATAATGTCCCAGCACTTCCAAAAGCCTCTTACAACAATCCAAATGCATGCAAGGTTGTCCTATGTCTATCTTGTGGTTCTGCCTTCCTCCAACCCACCTATATCATTTTTTGAGACATTGCTTTTTTTTTCCTTTTGCTCCTTCTTTTCTCCTGGTACCCACTCACTCCCAAGATCCTTCATCTATCTGACAAAATGTTAGTTAGCCCTAATGTTTTATTTAATTAACTCTCATCACAGATTTCATAAAGACACCATTTCTTATTTACATCTGAATATTCTGAAAACAATCTAGCAAGTTAATTAATTTTTAAATATTGAAAATGTGTAATTACTGTGCAGAAAACCTCTGTTTAATGACAACACAGTGGAAAATGTAATGCCCAGAACTTTCTCAAGGCATTCAATCAAGTCTCCCAGAAAAGAGACATAAGAGCATTAAGTGAACATATGTTCCAAATTAAAATAACAAAAAAAAAGTTTAAACCAGGTAAATAACATCAATTAGGCACAGTCTGGCATACAATATTGCAAGAATTTAAAACTCTTCCTGTTAATAATCAGGCATTTAAATATTTCAAAAATATTTGTTCTAAGCAAGCCTTTAAAAACCTTGCATATTATTCGGAGTTTCATGGAACCATATTTGAAATCTACTGGATAGACAGTTTCTGTTTGAAATTATAACAGCAGATATACATAATAACAGAATGCACAGAATTTTATATAGCAAAGCTGCATTAAAATATTAAAAACTTCAAATGAAAGTTTCTATTGTTGGCCAAATACAAGGAACAAAACAGACATTAAACCAATGATTGATCACATACAGCTTTGAAAACAGTATTCATGAAGAAAGAAAAAGCTAATACATAAAAGTGCAGTGGAATTTGTATCTCTTGCAGTCATGCTATTGATTTCTAGCCACCAATCAACATGTTTAAAGCCCACTATCTAAACACCCGGTTATCATTATAAGTCTCAAATCGGTTCTCAGTGACCACGTCTACACAAGCGGTGGACTATGCAGTTGTTGCATAAGCAGCTATTTGCATAAGCAAGTACTAAATTACTGCACAGTAACCAGCATTATTGCATAGTACTGTCCCTGCAGTTTTTTTCTGATGCTACTGTGCAGTAGCAATGAGCTACTGAGCAGATCATTACTACTGCACAGTACCATTGCTGCATGGTTACTGCCCAGCAATGCTGCTGCATGGTAGCCACAGCTACTATGCAGTAGCCCATTGCTACTGCATAGTAGCATCTTATGTAGTCACACCCAGTAAGTGGAATAACTTGGCTAATACTAGCATAGGCTCAAAGTCACTTTTAGTACACAGTGGTTACATCTACACATGCTATTAGTGCACCTGAATAAACTCCAGCACAGTTTGTGCCAAAGTTCATTGTTCCCAGGTGCATTTACATGTGCACCTGGGACTGCAACATGTTGAGCTGGGGGGTCAGCCTGCCAGCCCAGAGTTGCTCCGCCCCAGCTTAACATGGTGTGGAGTGGGTGGCTGGGACACACAGGTGCTACAGTGCAGGGCTAGCAGGCAGACAGCCCCTACAGCTGCCCTGGTCACCATCTACATGTGCACTGCAGCCCACTAAATAACTCCACCATAGGATAGTACTTGTGCCAGGCAGTACTAGCCTACAGTGGGCTTAGTTAGCTTACTGCAACCAAATAACTCTGCATGTGTAAACGGTGATGATTTGCTGCAGAGCTAGTCTACTCCTCAGTAAAGCACACATGTAGATGCCCCCAGTAGATACCAATGACTATCATGATTTGCAAATGCCAGTCTGAACAACAGTTCAATTCTCTTGTTCTTTTCCATCCCCCATACAAGATGCAAGATACTTCTAATTGCCAGACTGATACAACTCATCTAGTTCACCTAATTCATATTATACATTGTGAAAGGAAATAGAAAAACTGTAAATATGAAGAGTTTTTCAAATGTTAAATTTCAAAGCAAAAGATGCTTCAAGTATCTAAACAAAAATGATTAAAGGAATTTTCAATAGAAAACAAAAGGTGATTCCATTCATATTCAATTATATGCTAGTAAAAACTTCCACTTGAAATCAGTATCTTTAGTGAATATATATGCTTCTTCCAAAAAAAAAGTTGTCTTTTGTATGCAGTCGGCCATGGACAACATCCCTTTCTCTGGTTTTGATTAATATGCCATTGCATTCAGATAAAATTAATGGACCATGAAGGATATTTGGATGCTGTCTTCCCATAGCAAAATCAGAATGTTAAGAATTTAAATAAACATAACATTTAGACTGTCCATTTTATCAAGGTCTGACTGACTGCTTTTGTCACTTATAAAATCTGATTTTAATTTTCTGGTGGTGGACTGACTGTCAGCTTTTGGACACGTGTAATGTTAGCCTGCAGCTACTATAAGTTATTATTTCAACACGCAGTGAAAATCTGTGACAGTCCAGGTGATCACATTTGTGTTAACTGCTAAGTGACACAGTATATAATACTCCTGATCACAGTAAGGCACTTTAGATGTGTTTTTAAAAATGCAAGATTACTGTAATCTGATTTCAGTAAACACTGATATGGGAGTCCAGTAGAAAGCCCTGAAAAAAAGAAAATCTTAGGCACTACAGCTTTTCTCAGTTAGGTTAAACCAGAGGTGGCCAACCCACAGCATATGTGGCATAAGTGGCATGGGCAGCCTCCATGTATGATATATGGCAGATGGTGAGGGAGCTGAGAGCACAGGGACAGATAGAGTAGGGGCAGAAAGAAGAGTAAGGATGCTTGAACATGTGATGGTGGGGCCATGTACGTGTGACAAAAATGGCAAGAGATCATCATTTGTCCAATATAATGGCATCACCGCATGCACATGCAGTTTTTTTCATTTTAAAATGTATTTGAGCGTAGCAACTTAGAACACCTCAGATATATTTTAGTTTAATAGGGGCAAACTGTCCCATTGTGGATAAAAAAAAATTGTGCATGTGTATAGTCTGGTGGCTGGAGAAGGCATCAGGGACAGTGCACAGGGTGCTGGAAGCCCGGGCAGGCTTGTGGATGCTCAGGCTTGGCAGGCTTCCAGAGCCCCATGCACCGTCCCTGCTGCCTTCTCTGGCCACCAGCACACCCTGCTGCCTTCCCACACTGCCCCAGCAGCAAGCCAGCATGTTCCTGGGCAGCTCCAGGTGGCGGGAAGGTGCGCAGGGCACTGAAAGCCAGCCCACAAAGCCCAAGCTGCCCTGAGCATCCTGGGCTTCCAGCACCCCATGCAGCATTGTATCAGGCCAAGTGCTGCTTGTGAGCTGAGGCAGCACCCGCCTAGCTATCACCCTGCCCAGGCAGGACCAGGGGATGCTGCCGATGCAGAAGAAAGTACTCCCCTCCACCCCACCCCACCCCCCGCTCCCACAGTCCAGCGACTGCACCACCCAGTGGCAGCCTGCGTAAGCAGGCTCTGCCAGTGGGGAGGGAAAAAAAGCAGCAAGCCCGATCCTTTTCTTTTCTTCTTTCCTTGCAGAGCCTGCCTGCCTCTCCTGTGCCTAGGAGTTGAGCTCCTGGCAGGCCCTGAGCTGCAGGACCTTCCCTCCACAAGGGTGGCCCGCAAGCAGGCGGGTGCTGCCCAATGGATGCCAACACCACAGAGGGAAGGACCATGGCCTTCTGCAACTCAGGAGCCACCAACATCTTGCCCCCTGGCTATGCAAGAGGTGGGGAGGCTCTGTGAGGGGGGGGGAAAAAAGTATCAGACCCCTTGCTGCTTTTTTTTTTCTCTCAGGTGGAGCCTGCCCGTGGCGGAATGGGGTGAGTGGACGGCAGGCCGTCACTGTTCTGTCACAGTGACAGAAGTCCCTAAATTGAAATGGTGGGTCACAATTAAAAACCCACTGTTTCAATTTGGGGGAACTAAACCCCCTTACATTTACAAGCGCCTCAACAGATCAGGCATGGAGCACAGGGTAGGGAGCAGAAAGCAGAGCAACAGATTGAACAGGGGAAGGGGATCAAAGTGACACTTGAGGAAGGTGCAAGGCTTACTTGGTGGCACGCTTTCCAAAAAAGATTGCTGCTCACTTGGTTAAACTATAAAGAAAATTCTAATAACAAATGATGCACTGTAAGCAGCACAACAGATGGGGCACGCAGACCACTTGGCAGTGGCTACAACAATGGCAGCATCAGGGGACTGTTTATGACACCTTGCCATAGGTAAGACTCCTGACTCCCTGCTCTTGGACACTGCGCCCCTCCAGCACTCTCCCCACTCCCTCTTTCCTTACACAGCTTTCCCACATAGTTTGCCCAGGACACCAACCCTGCTTCCTACATCTCTGGTATTCCAGCTAAAATATCTTTCTCTTGGAAACCATTTCTAGTGCAGTCCCCATTAATGAGTCAAAACTACATTGTCAGCCAGAAAGAAGTAAATTCAGGCAGCGAATAACAAGAAAGTCTAGTAATTGTTTCTAACTTTCTTAAGGAACAGAAATGTTGTGCCCCTACAGATTTCAAGTAGTAAATACTAACATGCTATTAATTATAAACAACTGGAAACAATTCTATTTGGAGCACCAATTAACAGTGAAATACAATCATCTGGCTTCTCTCTTCCTCTCAAATTCAGTTTACCACTTTTATCCTTCTATGTAGTCCTATACTAGCTTGCAAAATTATTTTGGTTATAATTGACTGGTTGGATGACTGAGAGGGCTGGTAATGAGATATGAAGCATTTCAGTTCCTGGCCAGCAGTATGAAGTTGACCCAGGTAGACAGTGAGCAAAAGCTCTTCCCATCTTATGACTGTTTGCTGGTGTACATGACTTAAATAGACAATTTCACTATAGTTCTTGTCAGAGAGGCGTCATACTGAAGGGGGGGAAATCCATATTTGGCATTTAAGGTCACTCTTTTTGGCAGTCTCAGCACAGAGATTACAGACTCAGTGGGAAAGGATACTGAATTGCTCAGGTACTGAGCTGATGTTGATTCTTCTTGGGGGAGACATTTTGGCATTTCAGCATGGGGAAGTTTGCACTATTACTACCCATCATGACTAAATTAGAGGACCTGGGTCTAAAGATCTTGTTAATCCAGTACTTTTCAAAAGCATAACAACAAACTTCTGGACAAATTAAGCCATGCCCATTTCTAACTACCAGTCAGGCAAATAACCTCAGCACAGAAAAGTGAGGTGTTGGATACTAACAAAGAGCTTTCCTTTGTCTTAAGATTTCAGATGACTTAATCCTTCACCTACGTTTTGTGATTACCACAACCAGAATTGACAAAGCCAGATTACAGCTAGGAATATGTGCAAGATCACTGAACAAGAGAACAGTGGCACAGCACTTGCTTGCATACTATCAGAAAAAAAAGACTTGGAGAAGATAATCAGCAATATCCAGCTAAGTGTCTCATAAACAGAGACTTTTAAATATGTGAAATCCTAGAATTTATCTGAGATTATTTTATGCATGTTTAACAAGACTGTATTTACCTGAATCAAGACAACTTTGAATTTAAGATGACTCTCCAAATACTTAGATTCTATATATGAAAAAAATATTAATTTGTTATAATTTTCCATGTATAGAACCTAATTATCACGGAGTCATCTTAAATTTGCCCCCTCCCCTCCCCACTGCTATAGCAGGGCAATTAGTGGCAGGGGGATATGTGGTAACAGGGGGCACGCATTGGGGAAGCAGGCAGTAGAGGAGCAAGAGGCCTGCCTGCTCCACCCTACTGCCTGCCCGCCCTGTGGTGCCCGCAGCCCCTGCTCCACCATGTGCCGGTGCCCTCTGGTGCCTCCTCCCCATCAGGTGCCTGCACCCCTGCCATTTACTCCCCTGCAGCCTCAGCCCCTGCTTGTTCCCTACAACCTTTGCTTCCCCATCCCCACACAGCCTCTGCCCCACTTCTCCCCATTACTGTCAAGCACAGCCGCAGCTCCATTCTCACCAGGGCAGGGAGTGCATGGAAGCTCCCGCCCAGCCATTCAGCAGCATGGATGGAGGCACCAGTTCCAATATCCCAGGGCTGGAGCTGCCACCACTGGCTGTTGCATAGCCAGGCTGGAGTTGGCACCTCCATGTGCTCTGTGCCTCAGGAGTGAATGAAGCCAGAGCTGCACCTGACAGTAATGGGGAGACAGAGCCTGCAGGGAGCAGGCAAAGATGGAGCAGGCAGCTTCTGTGGCTCTGACTCTGGCCCTGACCTAGGTTCAGAACTTGAGTTGGAACCATAGCAGCTGCCTGCCCCTTACCTTCTACTTGAATCCAAGACGAAGGGCTTCCCCCCCGCCCAAGTTGAATGGAGAAAAAAATAATTCATCTTGAATTTGAGTAAACAAGGTAAATGTAGTTTTCAATTTAGCACTCCATATATGATGAAGATATATAGCAGCCGTTTCAACAGATCAAAGAGCTTTAAGAAGCACTCATCTTATCCGATAGCTGTCATGTTTGGCACTTTAAATAATAATCTTACATTTTCTAGGGTATTCTGGTAGGATTTAGATTTTTTTTTGCTCACTTGCTAAAAACTCTGATGCTAAAGTAACCATCATAGTCAAATTAAAAATATATGCAAGCTTTGCATAACTTTAGTCAAGTTCTATAAAACAAGTTTGAGCTTATAGTTTTCCTCAGGCTGATGAAGTCCTTAAGCTAGTTTCCCCTGTCTTCTATAACACATTTAGTAAGATAACAAATTATGACACATACATAAATAATATGTGCAATACAAGTCCCACATGCTGCTGGTAACCTAATGTCTTATGCTGGCTTCAGGTTTGAAAAAATTTTGCCACTCAGAATTTTCTCTGAACTCTTATGTGCAGATTCACACATTAGTTTCACAACTCCAGGGGCAGAATCCTGCCTTTATTAAATCAGGGACACAATTCCCTTTGACATCAGTGGAGCCAGGATTTTATACCAAGAGACTATGGACCTAGTATTTTCATAGAATTTTCATAGACATTTGAGCTGGAAGGAACCCCGGAGGATCATCGAGTCCAGCCCCGTGGCCCCGGGGGAAGGAAGTCAGCAGGGATCATAGGATCCCGGCAAGATAAACATCCAAGCATGTCTTGACGGTGTTCAAAGTGGGTGCTTGAACCACCTCCAGCAGCAGTCTATTCCAAACCTTGGGGGCTCGGACTGTAAAGAAGTTCTTCCTTATGTCCAGCCTGAATCTGTTGCGGAGCAATTTATGACCATTCGATCTTGTCATCTCTCGGGGCACTCTGGTGAACAGTCCAGACCCTGGTGAGCACCCCGATAAACTTAGAGGTGGCCAACAGATCACCCCTGAGCCTGCGCTTTTCCAGGCTGAAGAGTCCCATGGCTCTCAGCCTCTCATCATAAGGTCTGTTTTCCTGACTTCTGATCATGTGCGTGGCTCTCCTTTGGACTCTCTCAAGCTTCTTCACATCCTTTTTGAATTGTGGGGCCCAAAGCTGGGTGCAGTACTCCAGCTGCGGCCTCCCCAAGGCCGAGTACAAGGGGAGAATGACGTCCTGGGATTTGCTTGAGAAGCATCTATGGATGCAAGCCAGCATTTTGCTCACTTTACTAGCTACAGCATCACGCTGAAGGCTCATGTTCATCTTGTAGTCAGTCATGACCCCCAAGTCCCTTTCATCCGTAGTGCTAGCCAGCATAGCACTACTGAGCCTATAAGCATGCTGCAGATTTTTCCTCCCAAGGTGGAGAACCTTGCATTTTTCAATGTTAAACATCATCAGGTTCTCATCCGCCCATTTCATGAGCCTGTCAAGATCTGCCTGGATCGCCCTCCTGTGCTCAGGTGTAGATCCTTACCCCAGAGTTTGGTGTCACTGGCGAACTTGGTCAGTCCGCTTCTGTCCCCAATGTCTACATCATTGATGAAGATGTTAAAGTCTGTGGGACCGCTCACATAATTAAGGTCTGTACTAAGGAAGAGTGTGAAGATCTTTTCTATTCAGTCCTTTTTTGAAAGAATTTGTTTTCCCTTCAACATCTGTCCACCTTAATTACACACTCTCTCCTGTTATCATCCATAAATCTTCAAATATCTTTTGTGATGTCTATGTGATATCATTATAAATAACTCCAATATTTGCATATCAAACAGAAGGTGGTTTACAAAGTGTTGTTCAGTCCCACAGCTGTTACTACTGTGTAGCCAAAATAAGTATTTACGAATATATTTTAAGTATAGATATGTCTGTGCTGCACTACTATGTCCACCTGGTTGTTACAGGGACTGAGAAAGTACTGGAAGACAATGAGTGAGTCCCATCCAGCTTTGTCACTAAGAAAATGTAGGGTGATGTTTATATAGGGTATCTTGTTTTGAAATAACTGGCTTCAATTTGCAGGCTGTGATCCTATGAACATATTTACTAAATCAATTATTTTTTGGTTCAACATAGACAGTATTGCCAGAAAGGCCAGATCCAAGACAATAGACACCAGAGGCCCAGCACTGCAAAAGAGAAATTTACCCTATCTAGATGATAAGGCCAAAGACAGATGAGAACAGCCCAAGGCCAATAAGTGTAAAACTCCCAAATAAGGCCAGTGGAGTTGGGGAAGGGAAATATGATCTTAAAAAAAGAAGCCACCTTAATAATAGCTAGTGAAAATTCCACATTTTCTTCCAAGGCTGCTGTTTTCCAGGGCTGATCATGTATTGGTACTCAACAATGGAATGCATTCTCAAGAGGCCTCTTTTTGTGCTTTGACCAGGTACATAATTTAGCAGCTAAATAACTACATAGATAAGGACCTGTTCCCAGAGCTTGTGGATGTTGAAAGGTCTACAGCAAGGAAGTTGCTCTCCTGTGAGCTTCCTAAGTACACAGGAGGAAAACTTCACTACTGCACTCCAACTAAAATGTTAAGGATAGGAGTTCTTTTCCCACAGACCTTGTAAAAGATCCTTGTATCATCTTACCGCTGCTGATGACTAAAAGATAAAGAATAATTGACTAAATAGATTATTGCTCTGAACTGGTAGAGCCATTTCCGTAATATCTCAGCACAATAGACTGCTATATTATTTCCACAGCATCCAATTGCTTAAAATAAGTTGAAAGTGTCAGACTAAAATTATTCCCATTATCTTTGCTGGGTTTTTGGTTGTAGCCATGTTGGTCTAAGAACATAGGCAGGCAAGGTTCTTGGTGTAGTTGTGATCTCTTTTATTAGACCACCAAAGTAGTTGGGGAAAAGTTCTTAGCAAGCTTTCAGGCACAGTTACCCTTCTTCAGGCATAGTCACCCTTTTTCACCCTTCTTTCGGGCACAGGCACCCTTCTTCATGGTCATCAACAGAGACTCCCTGTGCCTGAAGAAGGGTGACTGCACCCAAAAGCTTGCTAAGAACTCTTTTCCAACTACTCAGTTGTTCTAATAAAAGATATCACATCTACTCAAAGAAACTTGCCTCCCGTTATCTTTGCAATTTTATTCCAAATAGACCTTTTCTTAAGTTCCTAGTTGTGAATATCCAAGTAAAATATGTTGTTTTTGTGTAATGACAATTAAATGTTACAGTGATGGCTGCTCAAAAACAATGATGAGATACAGATAGTACTAGTAGTCATTTGCTGACATTAGACCATATAAACAATTATGTCACAATTCAAAGTCAGATTTATATTAAATGATATTCAACTTTTGTGTACGAAAAATGCTGATGGCAATAAAAGCATATAATATGCTTTTAAGCATATAACATTATTATATGTATGTAGAGAGGATAAGAGCATGGATTAAATGAAGTTAGACATTAAGTCCACCTCAGCAAGCCAGAGACAATTTCCATATCATCATCAGGGATCCTGGTTTTTGCTGTTAAAAAGTCCAAAATCCTGTGATAAAGTCCAAAATTCTCAATTAAAACACCCCAAATCCATGTTTTTCCATTATTAAAATAAAACAACACGTGTGTGTGTCAGTTGAACACAATGTTTTATTGATATATTTATGATTTTAAAGCAATTTGGAAGCCTACCAGTTCCTCAATCATTATAATCATATAAATTCTAAATACCTATATATTTTGGCATTTGATTTGGGGGTTTTGTCATGTAAAATCAAAGATTCCCCCTGCCCCTTTCACTCACCAGGATATGGGTCTAGCTGCAGCTGATCCTTTGATATAAATGCCCAGAGTCACTGTTAAGGTTTTACATCAGAGACTAAAAATGCCATAAAGCTGAGGGTTACATACCTTTCTTGGCATTTTTTGGAGACTTTGGAAGAAAAAGCCTCATGGAGCACCGAAGTGCCTCATCCCCAGCATCACAGGCAATATTCATGTGTGAAGGAATATACAAGCTCTTCCATTTATCATCTTATTTCCATGCTATTGGGGCTTGGGGGCAGACTGAGCGCACCCTGTGACCACACACGCTGCCAGTCAACACAGCTGTTGTGGGCCTGGGTGCTAAGACAGCGGTGGCAGGGAGCTCAGGGCTGGGGCTGGTGTGTGAGGCTCAAAGGAGATCAAATGTGAGCTGTGTGTGTTTGGGGGAGGAGTAAATTCCTTGTGTGTCTTTTGGGGTGTTCATGTGTGTGAGGTAGGGAGCCCTAAGGCGTGTGTGTAGGAGGGAGGGCAGGGGCCATGGCAGGGGTGTGAGATGGGGCAGGGTCCCCTGAGGAGGGCGTGAAGGGGGCTCTGAGGAGGTGGGGGAGCAGGGGGCCATGACTGAGGTGCGGAGTGGGGCAGGGGGCCCTAAAAGGGGTGTGTAGGGGGGGCAGGTCCCTCTGAGAGGGATATGTAGAGGTGACAGGGGCTGCTCAGGGAGCAGTGGCCCTGGAGGGGTTGTATAGGGAGGGTCATGAGGGTGGTGCGGGGCAGGGATCCCTGAGAGAAATGGGACAGGGAAGGGGAGGAGCCCCCTGAGGGGCATGGCTAGGCACTGGGCCCCTCCTGCATAGGGTAGGCACCATGCTTGGGGGCCTGAGGGCCTGTGGGGGTGCCGGGCTACTCAACTTCTTGCATGGGATGGGGGTGGGACCTGTCCCCATGGGCCACTGTTTGCACCACAGATCCAAATGACGCATGTTGCAGCCTCGTGCCAGGCAGTGCTAAGCCAGGCCTCGGGCATTAAGACCCAGCCCCAACCCACGGCGCAGGACAGGGTGCACTGGGACGCAGCACGGCGGGGCTGGGTTCCAATGCTGGGATGCCGCCCATGTTCCACTGTGCTGGCCTGAGAGTGCCCATGGACCCCTCACTGCTTCTCCAGCCCTCACCCACACACCCCTGCCCTACGCCCCGCCAGCCTGCAGGCTCCCCCTGCAGACCTCCTCCAGCTCTGGCAGTGTCACCCATACCCTGCCAGCTCTCCCCGCAGCCTCCCTGCCAGCAGTGTGACCTGACCCACAGGGCCTCCCCCAGCTCTGCCAGTGCCACAAGACCTACATACCCAAAAGGCTGCAGGGGGGAAAGTGAGTCTGAGCCAGCCCTGGCTGACTCAGATTTTCAGGCCCTGCTCCCACTCTCCCTCTCCCCATCAGGACAGGGCTTAGGATTTCCCACCCTTTTTGCAAGTAGCTCTTACAGATATTGGCAAGGGAGCCAGGCCTTCTTGTCACATATCTTAACTACCAGAGAGCTGTTTGCAAAAGAGGAAACCCTCTGTTTCCTACTTCAAAGGGGAAAACCTGCATTTTTCTCCTTTAAAAGGGAAAATCCCTGTTTTTCTGCAGGAAACAGAAAACCTGGATCCCTGATCATCATTTAGTAGGTTCAGTATTTTGCATTCTCTGTTTCTTAAAATAGTTCATTTGTAGGAAGGCTTTTTGGTTCAGTCCAAAATAATAAACTTTAATAGAGAGGGCTACACTTATCTGGGCATATGTGACCTTTAAACAAAAAAATGGACAACAATGGTTGCACATATCAAATTTGAGAAGAAGAGCATATTGCATTAAAAGTTATAAGGCAAAAACAATTTTTTTCTTGATGAGAATTTAGAGTTATGTCAGACTTCAAAGATGCAGTTAATCAGCTCTTCCACAAGGCTTTGATCTCATGGAAAAAGCACCTGAATGTAAACTATCAACTAGGCCTGGAAACTCTGAGAAAACCTTTGGGCTATTATAGGAATAAGTTTGTATTAAAGCAAACAAGAACATGAGCAGCTTTCAATGCAATATAAAACCTCTTAACATTTTTTTAAATTGTTACTAAAACCTGCTTATCTTGTAAAGCCATTTTAGTCTGAAACAAGAGGACTGAGTCATTCTGCGTCAATATATTTGCGTATTTCAAACTTACAGACCTAAGTGTTTATCTGTACCAGTAGGGTTAGCTCATACAATAAGTTCAGTTGCTGCACATTAAAATGTCTGTTAGCTACAGATGGGTAGCAATCTGGATTGGTGAGTGATGGAAATATGCATCTGAACAGTAGCTGAGGAGCTTTAGTTTTGGAGTGGTGATGGTGCAGCTGAGGTGAGCTTCACACAGATCTCAAGAAATGCACACTTTGTTATCCTGAAATTCTGCAGCCACTAATGGTCACCCCAGGTCTGCATGTCTCCCACCAGCCAATGCATATTTCACAAACTAAGAAACAGCATGGCAAAGAGCAAAGTTGACTGAAAAATATTTCACCCAGAAGCAACTGGCCTATATCATTGTCCCTCTTTTAATCCTTCCTATTATTGTCCAGGTACACCTGCAGCAGGGCTGCTGACATGGCTGCTCAGTGGCACAGTGGCTGGTTTCCAATGCTGAAGCTGTTTGGCTGCAAGTTTTCAAATAACACTTCACAAGCCACTGTGTATTTGCAAGAACAAGCATAGGAATATGAAGCACTGTTTCATCCCTGCTGCCTGGTAACTGTTGCAAAATGGCACCAGAGAGATGGATCATAGGCAGGCTTGGCATGATTCAATTTTTATTGATAAACATGAATTAACATCACTTTTGCCTGTCACTCACAGACTGACAGAAAAATATTTTTGTCAGTAATCACTAAAAGTTATAGAAAGGAGACACAAAAAAAAAAATCTGGGATGAGGTAAGGAAATCCGGGGCAAGGGGCACTGCATACACACATGCACATACATGCATGGCAGCCACTGCAGGCTGGGTGGGGGAAGCCCTGCCTGTGCACTGCTCCACTGCAGGAGCTGGAGGCCATGCTGGTAGGGCTGTACTAGGTGGGGGGTTTGGAGGGGCAGGGCTGTTGGCAGCTGGGATCCCAGTGCTTGTTCTGCTCAGTTCCCAGGTCCCTGCTGGGGATCAGGCACCAAACTTCCAGCAAGCCTGGGCAGTCCCTGCGTAATCAGGGCTCAGCAGGAGTTTGGCCTCTGCCCCAGTCACACAGAGGCCGGTCTGGGCTCAGTGGAAGTTTGACCCCCACCCTGATCACTCAAGGGCCAGCCTGGGCAGGAGCTCTGGGAACATGGCAAGAGCCAGTCTGAGGGGCCAAACAAGGTGGACACCTCCTTTCTAGATGAAGACACTAGTTCTTATTTTGGTATTGAAGTTTTGGGAGTAATTATTTTTTTAAGATTATATTTTTTTGCAATAAAAAAACAATGTCTTTGGTCTGACATTATGGTAACAGGGCCTGAATCAAATGCTGTTGAACTCAGTAAAAATATTCTTGTCGACTTAAATGGGCTTCAGACCAGGTCCATAGAACGGTTTGGTTTTTTTCCTAGCAGCTTTTAAATCTTTCAAACCCAGCTTCTAAGGGAAGGAGAAAAAGGTATAGAAAAATCTTCATTGTTGCAAATGATTTGTCAACATTATGTCATAGAGATGGAGTGTTGTCCAGGTGGTCCCTGGAAATATCCAAGACGCAAAGATTTCTTTTACTGAGCCACCTGTGTAGTTGGAGATGTGTTGGACAAATTTTCAGGCTCAGGTATGACAGATAAACAGAAGCAGGCTAAGCTAAATGTGAGAGAAGACTGTGTGCAAATGCACAGTCTGCTCTGAGGGATAGAGGAGGGCAGTGAACTGGAAGTGAAAAAGTGTTAACAGGAGCCTTTATACGACAAAATAAGCCCAGTAGAATCGGTAATCTAGTTAGTAGCAGAGCAAGACCATTCAAGAAGGGGGAAGTTATTATCTGTGAAGTTCAGAGAGATTATTGGCAGTATTTGTTAGGTTGTAATGAGCCATAAAGCCAATGTCTAGATTACGCTCCCAGGCCTATCTTCTGGAGTTGTTTTGTAAATTCCCTTTGATTGTGAGGTTGGAGGGGGAATTATTGTTCTCTGAAAAATGGTCCTACTGCTCTTCATGTTTTTCTGTCCTTTATATTTTTCTGTGTTGCTTCATTCTAGTTCCTGTCTAGTTTCACCCATATACTTTCCATGAGGGCATCTGGTATGCTGGATAAGAAATACCACGTTTTATAATGTGGATGTATACGATTCTGAAAGTTTTGTTGTGAGGGATGTTCACTGTTTTGGTGCTGGGGATGTGTTACCAGGTTTTGCATTTGTTGTTGAGGCAAGGTTGTGTTTCATCTGAGTCTGTTGATTTATTTATTTTTTAGCAAATGTAAATCCATGAAGCCAAGCAGTAGGCTCCTCATTAACAGAGTTCAAAGTTATTAATCTACCTCTTAGTTTGTAGAAGGGACATTCCCTGGTGATATGCAGCACTGTTTGCATTTCTACACAAGTGCACAATGGGTTAGCACTGAGGCCCCAGTGGTGAAGGTTGGCTGCGCAGGGGCCTTGGCCTGTCCTGAACCTGTTTAACAGGGACCACTCTCACTGTGATAGGTCAAAGCCAGCAGGTTGACAAGTGGGATTTGTCACAAGGAACTTGTTTGTGACTTCCCATGATCCCCATTCCTTGATCCAGAGGGCTTCTTCTGCAAACAGATCCTGGTCGGGATGGTTGCTCCATAAGAGGCGTCACAAAGGAAGGCGGGCCTTGGGTAAATTAAACAAGTCATTGTAGAGTGGTAGGTAAGGTGCAGAATGAATGGTTTTGACCAACTTTCAGGTCATCATCAGACAACGGATGTGTGGGGGAGTGATATTTGCAAGGACAGAAACCAGGGGAGGGAGTTGAGCGGAGGGTTCCAGTTATGATACACATGGTTGCGTTCAGCTGTGTCAACTAGGTGTGTATGTGATGATCTTTGCCAGACAGGTGCACAATACTGTGCTACTATGATAGGGCAAGACCTGAAGTCCAGAGTGTTGTGGCTGCAACTCCCCATTTTGATGCAGCAAGCTTGCCTAGCAAGTTGTTTCAGGATTTGACCTCTGCTGCTGTTTTCTTTAGATGTTCCTGAAAAGTTAGGGCTTTGTCTAAAGACACTCCCAAGTACATTGTGTAGGGATCCTGCTTTAGTCTCTGACCACCTCTGTTAATCAGAGAGGAGGAGGCTGCTTCTGGTGATTAGTTGGCCCAGGTTGGGGGGTGCTTCAAGGCTAGGAGGGTTGGAGTTATGAATATTTCTCTCAGGATCTTTTTTGATTATAGGCTAATTGATGATCCTTCTTACAGGTGGTATGGTATGAGCTGGTATGAAACATCAGGGGCAGTGTGATAAGTATGAGTTTTCTTTTTTATTGTAGCAGGTTATTGCATGGTATTTGTGTGTCTCATTCAAATATGCAAGTTATTGCTCTGCTAGAGTCTCCTTACTGGGTAAAGAAATTTTTCAGGTTGATAAAGTAAGTGTTGCAAGTGTTGTCCTCAGAGCAGTGGTACCTGAGCGTGTGACTGGATTATGGCAACAGTGCCCAATTTTAGCCCCAAAGGCCAGATGAGTGGTACAGCATTGGTTTGCAGGCCTGATATGGTCTATGGGTCCAGTCTGGTATGTGGGCCTGACCCAGTGTCTGGGTCCAGTCCAACACATGGGTCCAGTCCAATCCTGGGCAAGCTTTTTGAGAGAATTATTCAGGCACATGTCCACGAGGGGCCAGCAAGGGAGATTATGCTTAGGGGCAACCAACATGGGTTCATTAGAGGCAGGTCCTGTCAGACCAACCTGGTGGCCTTCTACAACCAGACCACCAAATCCTTAGATGCAGGGGTAGCAGTCTTCCTGGACTTTCGGAAGGCCTTCGACACTGTCTCTCACCACGTTCTCATTAAGAAATTGGGGGACTGTGGTGTCGACACCCACACAGTCAAATGGGTTGCCAACTGGTAGAGTGGTAGTGGACGGGCCCTTTTCGACCTGGAGGGATGTGGGCAGTGGGGTTCTGCAGGGCTCGGTCCTTGGGCCCGCACTGTTCAACATCTTCATCAGTGACTTGGACGAGGGGGTAAAAAGCACCCTGTTCAAATTTGCTGATGACACTAAGATGCGGGGGATGTGGATATGCTAGAAGGGAGGAATAGGCTGCAATCGGACCTAGACGGGTTACAGGGGTGGGCGGACAAGAATAGGGTGGGATTCAACACTGACAAGTGCAAGGTGATGCACCTGGGGAGGAAGAACCAGCACCATACCTACAGGCTGGGGAACTCCCTTCTCCTCAGTACAGAGGCAGAAAAGGATTTTGGAGTCATCATTGATGCCAAGATGAACATGGGCCAACAGTGTGGGGATGCAGTTAGGAACGCCAGCCACACCATGTCATGCATCCACAGATGCATCTCGAGCAGGTCCAAGGAGGTGATCCTCCCCCTCTATGCAGCACTGGTCAGGCCGCAGCTGGAGTACTGCGTCCAGTTCTGTGCGCCGCACTTCAAGAGGGATGTGGACAACCTGGAGAGGGTCCAGAGGAGGGCCACTCGCATGGTCAGGGGGCAGCAGGGCAGGCCCTACGAGGACAGGCTACAGGACCTGAACCTGTTCAGCCTCCACAAGAGAAGGCTGAGGGGGGGATCTAGTGGCCTGTTCCAAACTAGTCAGAGGGGACCAGCAGGCACTGGGGGAGCCCCTGTTCCCCCAAGCACTACCAGGAGTGACTAGAAATAACGGTCACAAGCTGGCAGAGGGTAGATTCAGATTAGACATCAGGAGGCACTACTTCACGGTCAGGGAAGCTAGGATCTGGAACCTACTTCCAAGAGAAGTGGTGCTGGCTCCTACCCTGGGGGTCTTTAAGATGAGGTTAGATGAACACCTTGCTGGGGTCGTTTGACCCCAGTACTCTTTCCTGCCATGGCAGGGGATCGGACTCGATGATCTGCTCAGGTCCCTTCTGACCCTACAAACTATGAAACTATGAAACATGGTTCTAGCCCCACATCCCAGATTGGGCCCTGGTCTCACGTGCCAGATTAGGTCTTGGCCTAGGCCCCATGCACGAGATTGTGTCCTAGCCCCACATGCTAGGTCATGTGGGATCAGACCCTACTCAACAGGTCATGCCTAGCCCTGGCTCCACATGCTGGATCATGCCCTAGCCCCACACAGCTGATCACACCCAGCTCTGGCCCAGTGAGTACGAGATCATCCCTGCAGCCCTGGCTCCATGCTCAGGTCAGTGTCACCTGGCCCACACAGCTTGGAAATTTGGTACTAGGGGCGCAGTGGCAGTTTTAATTGCCACTGCTCCTCCATTGCCTAATTTCCAGAGCTGGGCCGTATGACACTGCTTCATGGTCTGGGGGTGTTGAACAGCACTGGATTATATGTCACATGTTTGTTCCATACATACCTGAGAGAAAGGGCAGATTACACTGGAGTCTATTTATTGTCTCCTCACTCTAACTGTGTGTGTTTGAATAATGACATGAGCAAATTTGCTCTTGTCCATATTTGTTTGCACAACCTAAATCCCTAATGTCATTTTTGACACTAGAAGATTTGTTGTAATCTGAAAAGCATGATAGAGGAAAGATAGAAACTATGCTTTCCTTTTGGCAGTGAACTTGACTATAGAACAAGCAAGATTCATTACAGGTCATTATAGCTTTGGAGTTGCTCTCATATCAAGGTTTTTACAAACAAACCTGAAAATTTGTATCTCTCTGAAAATTGGTAGTAGGGGCCTTGGATCTTATCTTTGGATATGACCTGATTTAATTTTATAAATGGGGTGTGAGCTAAGCCAAAGAATGCTAGCTAAAGTTTAGATCCAGCAAAATGAGTTGTGCAATTGAAGTTATTAAGAGCACTCAAGTATTTTAAGTTAGGCACGTACATATGTACCTGCTAAACTGAGGCCCTAAACAGTTATCCTAATACTCCTAATATCCTAAAGTTTTTTGTTAAATCATTCAAATGCAACTGTCCTTAAATGATCAGAAATTAACTTATATTTATGTTCCAATGTACACAAGGATCAGAAGAAAATAGGATCTTTTTATATGTTTGTAGTAAAAAGCAGATGCTATAACTTTTTTGAGTTATAGGTCCAGCTGCTATTCAAGTCCTAATTTCTTCAATTCCTCCTCATCAGTTCTTCAATAAATCAATAACTAATCAGGAATATGTTATTACTGAATAAAATTACAGTAATGTGTATCAGTGAGGGAGTAAGACTCTCTTCTAAAGGGATTCTAAAATCATTTTCAACAATTTTTCCTTCATTTTAAATTTTAAATGAATAGTATTCAATTATTCAAATCCAAAGCCAAATTTTTCCCATTCAACATGTGGGAAAGCCCCTCATTTTGGATTGGAGTAAAAGGCAGTGGGGAGCAGATGGCTGCCGTAGCCCTGGCTCTGGCTCTAGCTCCAACCCAGGCTCAGTGTCACAGGTGCAACCACAGCCAGTGCCCCACCCTTTGTGCCACATGTCCACAGTCACCTCTCCTGCCCATACTGTCCCTGCCCACCATCTCTGCACCCCCACCTCTGGCCCACACCACCTCTGCCCCCCACTCTGCACCTGGTGCGGGGGGTCAGGCCACTGGACTCCAATGCCACCTGTCTCTACTGCCTGCCTTCTTGCCACTGCTTTCCCTACTGCTGTGGTGTGGGGTATGAATTTAAGATGACCTTCCTATAGTTAGAATTTATACATAAAAAATTATAACAAATTTATAATTTTTTATGTGTAGAATGTAATGATTGAAGGGTCATCTTAAATTCCAAGTCATCTTGGATTCAAGTAAATACAATACTTTTAAATAAATAAACAAAAATAGAAGGGAATGACAGTTAATAAAGTGGATTCAGAAGAAAATAATTTCTCTTCTGTGATACCTTTCTTATCTCTTTCAGTGCTGTGTATTTCTTAGGTAGAAGATGATAAATAAAAGAGAGCATAAAAAACAGAGAGCTCTTCTCTGTACTTGTCTGACATTTAAATAAATTGTGCCTCCCTCTAAAACGGGTGCTCAACCCGCAGCCTGCAGGCCAAATCCAACCCACAGAGGCATGCCACCTGGCCTGCAGAGCTCATCACAGGTCAGGAAATTTGGCAAGAGGGGAGCAGTGGCAATTCATACTGGCACCTCTCCCCACTGTTAAGTTCCCACGCTCTAAGTATCCAGATTGGCTCCAGGCCACATCCCCTTCCCCCCATGCAGCTGGGCTGGGGCCCTGTCATGCCCCCTCACTCCACGTAGCTGCACTGGGGTGGGCTGCCACTCACACCCCTCCACACAGTCAGATTGGGCCCCGCTGCACCTGGCCCACATGTCAGGTTGGGCCCACTAGCTGGATCCAGCCCACTGACAAACCGGGCACCACCCACCCAACCCCTGGGCAAAAGGTTTGAGCACTGCTACTCTAAAA
>NW_017729002.1:1440731-1449396 GCF_001723915.1 Gavialis gangeticus | reverse complement strand
CAGGTCATAAAATCCCATTCGTAAACCCAACCCCTGGGCAAAAGGTTTGAGCACTGCTACTCTAAAACATGCTTCTTTTCCACTTCCTGTGTGATACCGGAGCACTTCACAAAAAGAATATTGCAGGTGCTGAAATTCAGCCCTGTGCCATGACATATCACTTAGGGCTAAATCTAGATTGATAAACTAGGTACCTAGACAGTACTTGGGCCAATTTTTAGATACCTAACTCCCAAAATGTGATCCAAAATACTCCCCCTCTCATAGATACAAAACTGGCAAGTACCAAGCAAACTTTTAAGTGCCTAACATTTTGGGGTATGGACACATGTAATGCTTAAGCTGGTTTAAATGCAGTTTAAACCTGAAGCAGATAGGCATACATGCCTGTTAAACCAGTCTAAAACTGCCTAGAAAGATGTAAATAAACATCTCATTTAAGGCAGGCCTGACTGTCTTGGGGTTTGACTCAAATTAAAATAGTCCCAGAACTGTTATTTATACAAACAGCTTTTGCAACTTCCCTGGCTGCTCCTCTGGAGGGAGAGCACACAGTCTACCAACTTGACCCTTGAATAAGCTTCGGTAACCCCACAAACACTTATGGCCATGCCCCAGGAAAAATAGTGTATTTTATCCCACATATTCAGACGGACTAGAAACGGGACAATGGACTTGTACATCTGTAGGATTCCAGGACAAAATGTTTTCTACTGGGATAATGTGATAACCAAAATGGTTAAAAAATGTACCCGGAAAATCAAGTAGTTTTTTGAGGCAGTTCACTGTGGAACGGGTCAACGTTGTTATGCGTGAACACCAAATGTGCTGCGTCACAGGTCTGGTTGGTTTTCCAAGCACCCCATACTGCATTGCTCCTCACCCCCTGCCTTCATACACAGCCAGAACTCTACTAACCATTTTTTTTCCCTTTTGGTTGGCACCTTTTATCAGTGAGCTCCCTTTCACTTCTTCTTCAGTAAAAGATATTTTTCTAATAGTTCTCTTCATCCATACTCAATGATGACCTCTCATCCTGCCCTCCCAGCCCTGGGAACTCAGAAGCATGGGTTCAAGTACTCCCGACACCCCCCTCTCCTCCCTTACCCCCAAGTCAAGATAAGCTCACTAAGAGTTTTGTCAAGTGCAGACTACCGCGTTTTACTGAACTCATGTTTAGGATAGAAGGAAAAGCAGGAAAGTTAAAATGTCCCCAGCCTGGAAGGCTAGGGCACTGTACATGTGGACACCTCTGACCCTTGACAACTGTAAACCAGTTCCCAATTGGTGATATTTGGAACAGGTTCAGCTGTTACATGCGTCTATCCCCTTAGACCTCAGAAACCTCTACATGCCTAAGTGCAACAGACCTAAATACTGGAACACACTCGAAAAACATTTCTAAAAGGAATCATTTCAGCCAGGGGCACACATGCAGCCCTTGTCCCAACCCTATCTGGACTTATCCAAAATTGTTGCTGCTGCATGCAGCCACTTGCTCTCCGTCCAGGAGGCACTAAACAGAGGCTGCATGGACAGGGAAAGAACACAATGCTGATTCAATGGCAGCAGTCGTAGAGGCACAGAGGTCAAGTTGAGGGGAAGTGGCAAGGTTCTCATTAAAGTGGTTTTCTGAGTGTTCTGGAACTAGAAAACATATTGTAAAGATGGGGGAAAAAAGGAGTTTAATTTGAAGATGTGACTTGGACCTCTTCAGCTGATTGCTATATGCTATATTCTCACATATGCTGCTGCTGTCTTTACCACGCAGTAAATAATGAAAAACATAAAGCCATAGAATCATAGAAAATGAGGGTTGGAAGGGACTTCAGGAGGTCATCTAGTCCAACCCCCTTCTCAAAGCAGGACCATCCCCAACTACATCATCCCAGCTAAGGCTTTGTCTACCCAAATCTTAAAATCTTCAAAGTTAAATCACAGTGATGAATTTGGCCCTGGCCTGATCCTGTGAACTGCTGAGCATTGAAACAAACAGGAATCAAAGATGCTCCACACTTTTGAATGTAAGGCTCAATGCAATTTCTTCCTGCTTTTGAGTACTGACTCAAAAATATTTTCACTTAATGGAATTGCTGCTTTATAAAAACAAAAAAGTACAGGTAGATCTGTTGTATTTGGATTGTTAGGCAGGTAGGTGTTTGCTGCAGTATGTTTTGTGTTATTATACTAAAACCTGTCTTGGCCCAATGGTCATAGGCTGGAAATTTATCAGATTCCTTTCTTCTAGTACAGAGCCAGAATTTGGAGCTAATACACTTGTAGTTCATGTTTTCAAGTAACGTCTATTGATAAATGAGTATGAGTGCTTTTTCTTTGTCAACATTTGGCAATTTAGAGGCAACTGTTTTTTTAAGACATAACAATCAAAGATTCTTTGTTGGTAATTGCAAGAGTCAAGGTCATGAGAATCTGAAAGAAAAGCAGACAATTGACTCCTGCTCCGCTGTCTGATTTCAAGTACATCCACTGCTATGACTGTCTGTTTCGGTTCATAATGTTCTACGTCTTTCTTTGAGAATCTTCTGCTTCTCTATGCCAACCAGATTTTTAAGCCCGATAAGATCCTGACCTGCTTGCAAATCAAATACAGTATTCGAATATCTTTTTTGTCTTCTGCTGTTCTAATTGTGTCATTCAGCTTTCTGCTGATTGGGAAGAATAACATCCCTCTGGTGCCCAGGACAGTTGCCAAATTGGTTAAAAACAAACCTGTATACTTATCCCAAGCATAAGAGAAGGAAGATTATGAAAAATGTGTTTGTTTGAAGACTTGTTTTTTTTTTCTTCACATATACAATATTTTGACTAGAAATAGCTCTTGCTAGGGCTAAGCAAAATTTCGACGGGTGTTTCATTTCAAAGCTGTTTTGATGCGTTTCGAGCTCAAAACAGCAAAATTGAAATGAAACAATAGGCTTTGAAACAGCTTCAAAACAAAATGATGGCACTCAAAACATTTCAAAATGTTTCGAGTTTTAACGCCGGACTTGCTTGCAGCTAAACAGAAACGAAGGAGAGGGAGAGGGAAGGACTGCTCTCATATTCACTGTGTAGCTGGCCAATGACTGTGATCCTTCCCTGAGGTCCCTTGCAGTCCCAGTGCTCTGGGGAAGGGACAGAAAAACAGCACAAAAATCATTGGCAGGCTTTGTGGCCTCAGCAGGGTCTACCATGCAGGCTGTTTTCACCCCCCTGTACCTTCACACTTACAGGTGATACAACTTTTGCTCTGAACAGTTTGAGGTGCAGTTTCCCAGGAACCCCTGCACCTATCTCCTCAACACTTGACAGGCTTTGTGGCCTTACTCAAGGCTACCATCCCTGCTGTTTTCAGTCAAATTAGGAAAGAAATGGTAAAGTTATAGGCATTTTCATGATTCCCCAATATAGCCTATGGGCGAAACGTCGAAACGGGTTGAAGTGGCATTGAAACCATGAAACAGTTTTGACTGAATTAAACAGAACAGTGCTTCAAAACAGCAAAATGAAATGCTGTCCCTTCAAAATGGCGAAACAGAAGTCGAAATGAGATGGTGCTGTTTCACACAGCCCTAGTTCGTGCCATCTTTGGATGATTGAAGTGTCCATATTTTATGTTAGGAACCAAACATGAGAGAACCAAATTACAATGTCAGTGAGTGCCCCCTTTCCACAGGCCACAAGAATTCTGAAAACAAAATGGCTGCTGGCCCTGCTGACAGCCAGAGTTCTTAGACATTTTTGGATGTAGCACACAAAGAACAAGATCCTGAGTAAAGTTGTTAAGACCCAAATTCCAGCAAGTTAAACTCAGGGTTGCATTTTATTGAGATATTTTTTTAAAACATTGCTCCATCAGTTATCTAGATACATATCCACATAATACTAAATGTGATTAAAATGAGTGATACAATTTCATATCAAGAAGTGTACATAGATTCAGGAAACAAAATAACAATTCTCGAAGGGCCAAATCCATAGTGTGCTGTCCCAGCTGCTTTTTAGCTGCCTTTGCATTAATTTTGGCAACAGCCCAATAGGAGGAGGGGTAAGAAATCTCTTCTATCTCTACTCTGGCCCTAGGTCTGGCGCACAGATAAATCTGACCCAAGTGCACATAGCCCATGGGTTTTGCACCACAGGCAGTGGTGAGGGGCTGCTTTTCCCCTGCGCCCAGCAGCAGCTTCTGCCTGGCAGCTGCCACTGCTCAGCATGGGCCAGTGATCCAGACCTGGGCTGTGCGTGAGGGCTTCAGCTGGTCTGCTCCTGCTGGGGCAAGTCTGGAGGGGGCGCAGGGTGGGCCGGGGCTGGGGCTGGGCTTTGTGCTGTTGGCGATGCACAGGCTCCGGGCTGCTGCAGGGGAGGAGGGTGCTGACTGGCCTGAGGCTGCTCTCCAGAACTGCCTACATGGCCCGCGGGCCCAAATAATTGCCTGCCCCTGTATAGGTCCTTACAGGGAAAAAAGTAAGTTTTAATTTCTGTTTGAGATTGCAGTGGCTATTGCGAAGTGAAATACACTCACAACTTCCATTGAGTTAATAGGTGTTAAGCACGCACAGTAATGCAAGGCCCAACCCTGAGAGGAATATATTGTTATTCCTAAACCTTGCTTGCACAGTTGGCAACTGCCCTTCTGTATTGAACCTCACTTTAAATCGTATCTTCTCTACTATATTGATCCATGCCACTATTAAAAATCCTCACCACGATTTCAGAAACTTGAACCTAAACGTTTTGAATATTACTGAGGGAATTTCTGTAGCACATGGGGAGTGATCACCTTATATTTTGGAACAGATGGTAGCCTCCTTTTCCAGAGGTGTACGGGGATAAGAGGGCACAAAAAGTGCCACCACTCTCACAGAAAACAAAATGCAACTTCCATGAATCCCCTGGGAGCACAAGCAGCAGGAACAGTTTAGGTGCTGGATCATTGAGGAAATATGTTACAAGTATTCAAGGGCACAAGCACACATACTGGCCTACAGAAGGTCTGCAACAAATTCTGCATCCCAGAAGCAAATCCCTTTTTGCTGCAAGTTTGAGGGCTGAGTCTTTAATAACAGAATTTTAAATACGAGGTACAATAGATAGCAGACAGCCATGGGATCTATCATTTAAATACAGAGTGAATAGTTATTACATAGTCAATCCAAACTTGTAATACCATTTGTTAAATTAAGCCATTTGCAATTTCTCAACATTTTCTCAGGTTATTTACTTTCTAAGAAATATGTACAAGACCATGGTACAAACTGACTATTTTTTCCATTCAATTAATTTAATGATTTCTCTTTTTTTTTATTTTAGTTATTGCATTAATTATTAGTATGATTATTTAATTAATTATTTTATGGCTACTTATTTATGCTGTAAGGAAAAAAGATAAAAAGACTATATTAAAAAGGTTTAACTATGTATGAAACTGAAACATGCAAGTAATTAACTCACAAGCTTTTATTTTTTAATGTAATTGTCAAATGCAAATGCTAAATGTAAATGTAGCCATTTTTTGTCACTTTGTGGACAAATACACTTAAATTATATGTATTTATTTTGGTCTGAAAACAACAAATTAATTGGCCTAAGATTTCATATTATTTATAATTTGTACTTGGTGTAACTTTCTAATATCATGTAAGTAAGACTGACTTCTGTTATTTTTTCAAACAGATAAAAACATTTGCATCAAATGAAGCAAATTTCAAAATCTTCACAGTATGCTGTGATGCCGGTAGTCTCTACAGACAGAAAAACTAGAGGTAAGTGTTGTATTTCTTTATTTTGATCAATTAAATGTTGGGGTTTCTTTATTCCAGGCACACGTTCGACATAAATTCAATTTTTAAATCTGCATGAGGGTTAGCTACAATTTGGCCTTCTACCAGAAGATCCAGCTTGTGAAGTGAAAAATAGATTATCCATATCTTGGCTTTGACAAACTACATGTTGCCACTTAACTCATCACCCAAAAGCATGCAGTGATTCTGTGTAATTCCTGATCCATTAGGTGTAGGAGATGGAGCCAGTAGACCTTGTATCAGAAACATAATGAGAATAGAGAACTGGTCCTATTCTGCAATCTTACATAGTACTGTACATTTTCTACTGGAAAAGACTGAATTCTGCATATTGAGTACTAATATTATCACAGGTGTCAAATATAAATAATGTAAAAAGACTATGAACTCCATAAAGAAATTTGTAGTTAATAACGTACGAATTGCCATTTACTGGTCAGACCATAGGTCCATCTTGCCCAGTATCCTGTATTGCACAGTAGCAGACAGTGGATGCTGACAACAAGAGTGAGAATTGCAGATGGCCAGGGTTTTTTCCACTGTTCCTCTCTCTCTTGCAGCCTCCAGCATTTAAGGTGTAGGAAGTTCTGATTCAGAATCTGTATCCCTAACTCCCATGCTCAGTTGCTGCTGATGCCCCTTTCTTCCAATAATCAGTCCAGTCCCTTTTTGAATCTGCCTAAAGGGTAAGCTTCCACATCTAGTGGCAATGAGTGCCACACTTTAATTATGCACTGTATGAACAAGAACTTCTTTTTGTTAATTTAAACCCATCTACCTACTAGTTTCATTTTGTGACCAATAGTTCTTGTATTAAGACAGATAGTAAACAGTGAATCCCTACTTTCTCTTTGCCATTAAGTATTCTGTAAACCCTTATCATGCCCCCCTTTAAGTGTCTCTTTTCTAAACTGAATAAGCCTAACCTCTTTAATCTCTCCTCATACAGAAGCCCATCCATGCCACTAATCCTCTATGTTGTGCTTCTCTGTATCTTCTCAAGTTCTTTTATAACGTTTTTGGAGTGAGGGGACCAGAACTGAGCACAGTATTCAAAATGTGGACATGCCATGGACTTATAAAGAAGCATAATAATATTTTCAATGTTGTTTACTATTCTATTCTTAATAATCCCAAACATTTTGTTTGCCTTTTTGATGACTCCTGAACACTGGGCTGATGCTTTTAGTAAACTATCCACAATAACTCTGAGATCTCTTTCCTGTGTGGTAACAGCTAATGTAGAACCCATCATAGTCAGGGCCGTCCCTTGGGGGGCCCCCGCAGCATGTGCCAAGGGCACTACCACTCTGGCTGCTCACCAGCCCCCGCCCTGCTCCATGCTCCAGCCACTTGCCCCTGCCTCCCCCGCCCTCCCGCACAGGCCCCACACAGGTTGATATGCCCCAGGCCCTCCACATCCCTAGAGGCATCTCTGATCATAGTATAGGTATTATTTGAGTTATTTCTGCCCCAAGTGCATCACTTTGCACTTACTGGCATTGAAGTTCATTTGCTATTTATTTGTCCAAACAATATTATGACAGTGATAATCATTGGCTCTTTTTCACTGTTAGATAAGACTTGAAGATCTTGTAACCAATGTAGCTATCCCCCAGTAGCATAACTGGGGTGGGGTGGGGGAGAAGGGGGGCAACCAGAACAGTAGCCCTGGGCACTGCCTTTGGGTTAGGGAGTGCAAAAATAGCTGCCACTGCTGCCAGCTGCACAACAGCTGGCACTGCTCCACACACCAAAGCTGCTTAGGGCACAGAGCTGCCCTGTTATGCCTCTCCTATCCTCTTATGCAAATGAACTACAAGACAACAAATTATGCAAGTGTAACTTCAAAAAAGGGTAAACCATTCAAAAAGTTACATGGTGGTTACACGGTAGTTTACCCAATGAAGTCAAGAAGAATCTTGTAGCCAAAGTACCTTACAACTTTTGATGTATTTACCCCAGAATGTTCTAATCAGAAGGGACATTGAGTAAAACAGTGAAGGATTCACTAAATTTATTTTACCACTGGAATGATTCAATACTTGTGGATTTTACAGTATGTAGAATATATGCACCCTACTTTGGAAATATGCCTCCTCCAATTTTTCCCTCCAAGGAAATTTCTGTCACATAACATTTTATTCAGCACTTAAACTATTGTATAAAGCTATTTTTCACCATAAGACAATCTGTTGAACTTGAATATATTTCTGTCATCCGTAATCTTTCATAGAACATGGTACAGAACATTTCCATTTCCATTTTTGTTATTAAAACTACTACTCAAACCAGTAGGTTTTATTTGATATGATGGATTCTGTGTTTCTAACAGATACTCAACCCTAGCCCAGAAAATGAATTTCTCTGTTTATCTTCATGTACTATGAAAGAGCAGTGGCAGACACAACACCAAAGCAGTAATGTCCCTAGTGACTTCCTGGTCCCTGCCAAATCTCCTCATTGCAGACTCTGTCTTAAAAGATTTTTTCCCAGCATGCTTTTCTGTACATGGGTCTTTAAATATTATAGAGTTAAGAAGATGCTGCCTTAAAGTAGCCATTTACCAAATGACTATTGCAAGCTGTATCTCTCTATCTTCTTTGCTGGTAAATGTATATATTATTTTATCTTTTTTCTTGACAAGGAGATGACATTTTCTCACTTGTGCAACATTAGCTAGAGACTGCGTTATTCTACCTGAAATTCCTGCCACTGTAATTTCATTTGTTTCAACAGAGTCATTCCAATGTAAAAATGAAGTAACAGCAGGGAACGGCTCTATGCCTTTAATTGGGTTGTAGTTAGACCACATTTTTTACCCTTACTTAATCTCTGTGGCTGTACCTATAAGAAAGAGGAGG
>NW_017729002.1:1433630-1435731 GCF_001723915.1 Gavialis gangeticus | reverse complement strand
CTCGGGCAGAGAAGGCTGCCGAGTAAAATGCCTGGCAGGCCTCTACCTGTGCCAGGTTGCCTGAGTCCTAGACCATGAGGAGTACATCAGCAGCATATGCTGACAGGACCAGCTGCACTGTGATCCACTCTGTCAAATGCATTCTCCTTGTTCAGGGACAGACGGGCAAAAGACAGGTCCTCCCAAAAAAAAAATCTAATAATCTGTTTAGACCTCTAACATTTCATAAAAAATTATCAGATGTTGAAAGTAAAAGAGGAAACATAAGCCAGTGAATTTGAGGTAGGGTATTAGATTTGGTTAGCTTTCCTTGCCACATAAATTCTGTGGTTAAAGAAAAAATATGTCAATGGAAGTATGTAAAATTTACTAGTGGAATGCACCAGATGATTCTGGAAAAGGAAATGTAATTATAAAAATCCTCTAAAATTCTATAAGGTAGAAATAATATATCCATAATGCTGGAAGTTCTTACTCTCAAAGAAACCTACCACCACTTTGATCTCCTTATCAATATCCATATGCAAAATTATATCATTAAATTGTCCCCCAGATATACACCAAATTAGGCCTGGGTTCATGCAGGTTCAGAGATGAATTCAGTCTTCAGAATAAGACTTTTAATCATCTAAAACTGCTGCCAGCCAGAAATCAGTGTCACAGCTTTTGTAACACTTTTGCAGATCTGCCATGCTGTTCCATTCACATTAGTGGAGAGACAATACAAGCTATCACCCCTTTATGAATATTGACATGAAGCATCAGAGTTTGTTAGCAAAACCTGAAGAACAAGCAAGAAGATGACACTAATTGCTTTTTCTATTTTAAAAAAGTTCAAAATTTAAACGACTGCCTTGTCAAACAACTTTAGTGTTTGCCTTAGGCTTTATTGTTTGTGATAATAACAACCATTGTCATCCCATGTGGCTGAGAATTCCACATCAGCATGAACCAAACCCTTGGTCTGAACATACTTAAGCTCCAGAGAAGTTCAAACTGAAACTTGATCCAGATTCTAGAGGTTGAGCTCACCTTCTAAGAATTAATTTTGGAGTTGATTTACTGTGAAACTTTCTCCATATCATAAATCAGGGGTGGTCAGCCTGCTACAGGCAGTCTCTGTGGCAGGGATGACACATAGGGGGTGCACGCATGCCCCCTGCACACGGCAGTGCACCCCCTGCAAAAAGGTGCTGCCGACACTGTTGGTGGCACCTGCGGGCAGTTGCTGCTCACCACCCCGCCACCAGTCCATGATTGCCCCTGGCCACCACCGACACTACCAGTGCTCACCACCTCCTCCCCATCCCCACATTGCTGCCAGCGCAGCCATGCTCCCCAGCCACCGGGGACATGTGCTGTTCATGCTCTGTGGCTAAGTACAGACAGTCAAAAAGTCCAAGGCTGAATTGATTCAGTCTTCAAAAATTACTCTAAGCTGTGTAGATTGAACCAATAAGCAAGTGAACAGACATACTTTTTTTTATTCTGGAAATGCAGCCACATGCCTGCAGTGGCGCAGGCCAGAAGCTGGGGGTGGGGGGCACACTAAAGCATACCTCTCTGCTTGGCTGGAGCAGATAGCTTGCTTAAACCAAGACTAGTCCACCCACCCTGTGAAGGCAGGGTTTGCAGGGGAAACGCAAAGCATCCTAGGATGCTGGAGGACTGAGAGTTAACTTAAATCTGGAGGAGATTTAACTTAAATCAGTTAAGTCTAGTACTACATCTAGGTTTATCTTAAACCAGTTTCGGGCATTTTGACAGCAGTTTATGTGCACTGAACTTCTGTTGTGTTACAGATTTGAACTGGTTTCCGATGACTTATACCAGTTTATGTGTCATTTCTGTCCCTAGCCTGTGTATGGCCTGTGGCAGATTGGGGAGGGAACAGCCAGCACAGTGACAGATAGGGCAGGGACTAGAAAGCAAAGTAACAGATAGGGAAGCTGGATACCAATAAAATACACTAGTATGTATTCAGTTATTTTAGTCAGTCCATTATCAAATGTGAATGCTCAAGGAGAGGCTTTGAGCACACATGATTTTTAATAGCAAAGCAAATTAGCAGAGTTTAAAATTTCAACCATTTGCATCAAAT
>NW_017729002.1:1423991-1428630 GCF_001723915.1 Gavialis gangeticus | reverse complement strand
AAGCAAAGTAACAGATAGGGAAGCTGGATACCAATAAAATACACTAGTATGTATTCAGTTATTTTAGTCAGTCCATTATCAAATGTGAATGCTCAAGGAGAGGCTTTGAGCACACATGATTTTTAATAGCAAAGCAAATTAGCAGAGTTTAAAATTTCAACCGTTTGCATCAAATATTTTTATTGCCATATGCTTTTGATAGTCCTTTTTCTTTTACAATTCACATATTTTTTCAAATGTTACTATAACTGAGAGCTAGCACAAAATTAGAGAAGATCCTGCTTTAACTTACTTTAGGAAAAACAACATAATACACTACTGGTCTAAAACTGAAATTAACTTCACCCTTCCAACTGCACTATATACCTTGGGGCCCACAGGAAAGGGTTTGGACTATACTCTTTAAACATCATTTACTCATGGTCATACTACGTTTTTGTGTGTAGGAAGTGTTTACTCTAGGTTAAGAAGTATGGATTTGGATAATTTACTTCAAAAGGATTTACAAATTCTAAACATTAATATAATGTTGAATGATGTTGTAGCCATGATGATCCAGGAAATGTCTCTCTCAGACATTAACATATTCATTGATAGCAAGCTTAGTACAATGCAAATACAGTTAATTTGAAGCCAGTTTATATTTAATGGCGCAGCAATTATCAAAGCTAAGTTACTCCAAGTAAAAACTTAACTTATTAAGTGATGTTTGCTCATTACATTACAGGATGAGGACATTAATACAAATTGTTGCTCAAAATCTTTTTTTATTTGTATAACTGAGTTTTTTGTTCACACATACTCATGGGAACACATCAGATGTTAGGTGTGTCTTTTTATTAAAGTATATCAATATTATCTTATCATCGAATCATAGGAAGGAGGACTAGAAGGGACCTGTAACATCATCAGGTCCATCTTGTACAGTAATAACAAGTGCTTCCATTAAAGTAGTTTGTGAAATTAATTAAATTTGACATATGCTTTTTCCTCCCTATTCATTAAGATGTTGCCACTGTACATAAATTTTAATAGTTTTCCCTACATGCAAAGTGGCTAGCAGAGAAATATATTTTAAATTCATTATGTTTTTATTGTAATTTCCTTTGAGTTAGAGTTTTCCAGTGAATGTGAGTAGGGCTTCAATATCCATTCTAATAAAAATTGATTTCTAGTCTAATAAAGATCCATGATTATAGTTTTAATTAATTTTAATGCATGGTTACTTTGAAGAACACCACATCTTAGGAATTGTTTAGCTAATTGTTATGCAAAGCTTTAGAACAGTTTCGGTGGTTCCCACTATAGAGTTTAGTTTTAATTGTAATGGCTTATTTTTTGTGACAGTTCATGAAATCTGTTCTAACCTATAAATTGCTGTGTGCTCAAAGCTATCAACGTGCCATAACTTCTCTAACACCTTATTGAAAGATTGATAGTTTGTTTCTTTACAATTTCCAGAAAATAAAAGTAAAGTTTAACCTTAGCTTAATAATGGTTGTGATAGGAATATCTTACCAATATATCATAGACTCAACAAACCAGGTCTGGCATAATATTCAGACCTGTAATTTTAGGAGGTCATCAATAAATGTACAGCTCAAGGAAGCACTCTGGTCCATTGCTCTGCAACTAAGTATGGTGTGAAGGGGTCAGTGTATCTAATAATATTTTCCAGCCCACTGTTTATATACCAGAACCCTCCAACATAAGAAAAGGACCGTCCTGTATCAAAAGAACAAAAAAGGAAATCTAACCCCTACGGTTCAGGGCCAGTAAGTGTCAGTTAAATTTTATTATCTTCCTTGGATGTCTATCACGTTGGGTTTATAATATTAAGGGAGCCTGTTAGCAGAGATTGATAAATATGATATCCATTTTCACTTCAAAAGAAAAAAATGTATTGCTGAAGTGATCACTCTATGTAAGGCACACACAGAATACATACTAGTGTATTTTATTGGTATCCAGGTTGCAGTTGTATTGGTCTAGAGGCAAAAGCAATCAGAACTCATGGTAGGTGATGAATCTTTTATTAGACCAACTAGATTTTTGGGGAAAAAAATCTTGAATTGAAAGCTTTCAGGCACAAACATCCTTCATCAGGCACAGGAGAAAAGATTGTAAAAGTTCTTCTAGGTAGAAATGAAAGTTCATATTTCATAGGAGAGTTGAAGGTTTGGTAAAATCTCCTGTTTGAAACAGTTCACTTTATATGCAGATTAGGCTCAGAGAAAAGTTGGAATAGTCTGTTGGTGGTAAGCAGGATATAGTCATATTTCCTTCTGGTAGAATGCTCTTCTGGGCAGGCATTTCTTAAGTGGTGAGGGGTCTCTGAGCTCTGTGATGAGCCTCTGTGTTGATGCAAATTACCTCAAAGGCAGGAGCAGGAGCTCAGGTGGTCAAACTTGCTTCCTTGTAAAATTATGAAGATTTCATTTTTAAAAATCAGCTAAAATTCAATATCTTCCATGTGTCAGGTATCCAGGTTGTAGCTGTATTGGTCTAAAGGCAAAAGCAATCAGAACTCATGGTAGAGGTGATGTATTTTATTAGACCATACAGATTTTTGGAAAAAAAAGTCTTTAATTGCAAGCTTTCAGGCACAAATACCCTTCTTCAGGCAGAGGAAAAATGGCAGCAGTGGCAGGAGTGCAGCGGCAGTGGTGGGGGCAGTGGGAGCCCAGCGGCGGCCATGGGAGCCTGGCGGTGGCAAGTGCAGAGCTCCCAAGGAACTCCTTTAAGTGTATTTAAGAAGTGGGTTTGGCGTTCACAAATGTTTGAAACTGTGAATGCTGAACCTGCGAATAGTGAAGGGTTCCTGTAGAACATTTCTAACCTATCTGCCAGATCCAGACATGCAGGCACGTGCAGTTTGTGGCACATCAGAGACAGTACTATCTTTCAGCAGCAAAAATTAGTTTGCTGTGTTCTAATGGCATTGCATATGTAGACTGTAATGCTTTACACCACAGCAAATTAGTCTACTGCTCAGTTAAGCACATGTGTAGAAACACCCACTAACATGTATCTTCTCTCTGTGTTACAAGCAGTAGGTAAAGTTGAGTGGCAACTTAGGGCTTTGTTACACATTATAGTTTAAGCTTCTCAAATATTGATTGGGGTTAGTGTTAGCTCAAGTTTGGAGCAACCATGTTCAGGTGACCAGGGGTCTTCAGGACTGAAAAGTAAGAATCCCCCTTCCATTCTGTGCTCCCCCACCCCTTGGAGCTGCTCCTGTCCCCCTTCTCCATCCCCAGGGTTTCCCTCTGCCTCCAGGCCCTTGTGGCTGACCTCTGTGCCTCCCCCCACCCCCATCCCATGGCATGTTTGTGGCTGCTGGAGCCATCCCCAGGGGAACAGGCAGGGAAGGGGAACCTTCCTGCCCAGCCACTGCTGAGCTGGATAACACAGATCAGAGATAAGCCTGCCCTGGTGTGGCATAACTTTAGGCTATCTAAAGGGTGCTTAAAATTAGTTTCACATGTTAATGTGGGGTTAAAAGTTCCAGGAGCCTCCTCAAATAAATAGGTAACAAAGCTAAGAGTAGGGTGAAACTTTTTGCTGAGCCTTTAATGGCCACAGCTCTGAACTGTCAGACTGGGAGTGTGTGGGGCTAAGAATTCAGAAGTCACCAATATTTATACTAGTTCTAACAGGCACCAGTTTTCATCGGTAACAATGTACTTCATCAGATGCTAGGATGCTAGGCAGAAAGAAAACATTATACAGGAGGAAAAAGGACAGGAAGGGGGGGTGATAACAAATGTAATATGTGAATTGATTAGATCAATTAAAATGAACAAGGCAGTTAACACCTGGAGAGAGACTGCAGAAAAGAGCTAGTCCAGCTAATGGGATAAGAATCTATAATCCCTGTTGGGACCTGGTTAATGTAATCATTCAGTCTCTGGATAATTTCTAATTCTACAGTTTTGTGTTTAAGTTGTCTTTTGGTGTTTTTTGTGTGATGGGCTAGCTGGCAGTGACTTAGCCCAGCGGTTTTGAAAGGGCAAAAGATGATTGGAGGACTTGGAATTCCCTTTCTGCACCAATCAGGCCCCAGAGACTCCCCCCCTCTCCCCCCCCCCGTGTCCCTGATTGGCCCCTTGGGTCACCTGGAGGGGAATAAAAGGGGCAGTGTGGGCTGACTCAGGAGAGACCAGCGAAGAACAACAGGGAAGGAGCTTCACAGAGCTGGCAAGAGCTGAGCCAGCAGGGCAGGAGCAGTGCCCCAAAAGAGCCTGAAAGAGCAGAACCTGCAGGCAGCAGTGGGACCCTCAGCAGTATGGCATGCGGCTGGCAGGAGAGGCTCCCCACTGGGCTCCAGGATCCCCTACGAGAGGCTGCAGCTAGCAGGAGAGGCTCCCCCACTCCAGCAAGGATCTGAGCAGCAACCTGAGAGGTTCCCAGCTCTGCTTCCAGCTCCTCCAATCAGAGGCCAGGCAGCTTGACATGAGGCCGGGGTTCTGGGAAGGTCAAGACCCCAGCAGGCTGGAGCAGTGCCACCAGTGGTGGCTGTGTGCCAGTGTTTGTGTCTACCATGTGGGAGGTCTCAGTTCAAGTTCCAGTTGAGGTGACTTGGGGTGAGTGAGCTGACAAGAAGCAAATCTTCTTGCAGTAGAAAGGGGCCATTGTG
>NW_017729002.1:1423213-1423649 GCF_001723915.1 Gavialis gangeticus | reverse complement strand
TGGAGAGGGGGTACCTCTTGGAGTACCGCCCAGGTTACATTTAAGAAAGTCAATGATAGAATTTTCAGGGATGTTAAAACTTCCTGACTTGGATACATGTGGGCATTTGTGCATTTCTGGACTGATGCTAAATCAGTGTTCATTCATTCTTTTGTGTAGGGATTGCCCATATGGCCAATGCAAACAGCAAAGGGGCATGGTAATCAATTGATGGCGTATATGATGTTGGTGGAGGAGTAGGTGAATGAATCCCAATGTTATAATTTGTGCTGTTTAGTCCACTGATGATGTCGTCCTTGTTGACGTGCCGGAGGACTGGAAGAGGGCCAACATGGTTCCCATCTTCAAAAAGGGGAGGAAAGAGGACCCGGGGAACTACAGGCCAGTCAGCCTTACGTCGATCCTGGGCAAGCTGTTCGAGAAAATTATTCTGGCA
>NW_017729002.1:1420001-1422462 GCF_001723915.1 Gavialis gangeticus | reverse complement strand
GTCTGGAACCAGCTTCCAAGTGAGGTGGTGCAGGCTCCCACCCTGGGGGTTTTTAAGAGGAGGTTGGATGACCACCTTACTGGGGTCATTTGACCCCAGTACTCTTTCCTGCCATGGCAGGGGGTCGAACTAGATGATCTGCTCAGGTCCCTTCCGACCCTAGAAACTATGAAACTATGATGAAGAGACACTGCTGGCATCTAGGTTTGTAGGAAAACCTTATAGTTAGGTGGGAATTGAAGTTAAGTATCTGTAGTTGGAGAAATGCTGTTTGAGGTTTTGGGGACTGTCTATAAACCATGGCAGGCTTGTCCCCCAGAGCTAGCTTGAAATAGTTATCTTTTTCCAGGAGGGATGGAGGTCATTAATGATACCACCTAAAGCGTTAAACCAGAGGGCTGTGGCAAGCAGGGAGAGTCTGTTGTCTTTGTCACAGAGCTGGTATTCTAGCACAGGGGTGGCCAGCCAGGGGTATGCATTCCATAAGTGGCACAGGTAGCCCCTGTGTGTCAGGCAGCAGATCATGGAAGGAGCAGGGAACACTGCAGCAGACAGAGCAGGGGACAGAAAGCAGAGCAACAGATTGGGCAGGGGATCAAAGTGGCACACAGTGGGTGCAGAGCTTACCTTCTGGCATGCCTGACAAAATGGGAGCTGCTCTAAGTGCCTCCACCACTCCTGGTGCACATGTGAAAACACCCAATGTTACAACCATATTTGCTCTAATCCCATCAATCAGAATGCACCAACTGGGATACATATCTCAGAGCTCTGGGTGCAAGGGTGAGGAGGATGGGGCTCAAGTGATGTCCTCCTTGATCCTTCCAATCAAGGAGAAGGGCCCTGGCAGGAGTGGACACATCCTGCAGATCAATACATGGCTATGCAGGTAGAGTCACCAGAAGGGATTCGGCTTCTTCGACCATGGGTTGCCATTCCAAAAAGAAGGATTGCTGGGAAGAGATGGGATCCACCTGACAAAGAAAAGGAAGAGCTTTGCAGACAGGCTTGCTAACCTAATGAGGTGGGATTTAAACTGGGTTCACAGGGGGATGGAAACCAAAGCCCTGAGGTAAGTGGGGAATTGGCAGACCTGAAGGAATCACAAGGCGGGGCGGAGCAACAGGGGAAGCCTCCTCATTCTTTGTGACAAAGTAGGGCAAACAGCTAGTTACCTCAGGTGTCTGTACACAAATGCATGGAGCCTGGCAAACAAGCAGGAAGAACTGGAAGTCCTCACACAGTCCAGGAACTATGACTTGACTGGAATAACAGAGACTTGGTGGGATAGCTCACATGACTGGAACACCATCATGGATGGATACAAACTCTTCAGGAAGAAGAGACAAGAGGGAAGAGGAAAAGGAGTTGTGCTGTATGTAAAAGAGCTGTATGATTGGTCAGAGCTCCAGTATGAAACTAGGTGCCATGCTCCTCTTGACCTGCTGCTCACAAACAGGGAAGAACTGGTGGGGGATGTTGAAGTGGTTGGCAGCTTGGGTAGCAATGAGTATGAAACGATTGAATTCAGGATCCTGACACAAGGAAGAAAGGAGAGTAGCAGAGTATGGACCTTGGACTTCAGAAAAGCAGACTTTCCCTAAGGGAACTGATGGGCAGGACCCCCTGGGAGGCTAGTCTGAGGGGGAAAGAAGTTCAAGAGAGCTGGTTGCATTTTAAAGAAACCTTACTGAAGGGTGAAGGAACACGTCATCCCAATATGCACGAAGCACAGCAAATATGGCAGGCAACCAGCTAGCAGGGAACTCTTCAGTAATCTTAAATACAAAAAGAAAGCTTACAAGAAGTGGAGGCTTGGGAGACATGAATAGGGAGGAGTATAAGAATATTGCTCAGGCATGCCAGGTTGAAATCAGGAAGGTCAAAACGCAACTGGAGTTGCAGCTAGCAAGGAATGTGAAGGGCAACAAGTGTTTCTACAAGTATGTTAGCAACAAGAGGAAAGTCAGGAAAAGTGCGGGTCCCTTACTGAATAGCGGGGGCAACTTAGTAACAGAGGATACAGAAAAGGCTGAAGTGCTCAATGCCTTTTTCACCTCAGTCTTCACAGGCAAGGTCAGCTCCCAGACTACTGCACCTGGCAGCACAGTTTGGGGAGGAGGTGAACAGTAGGGCTGTGCAAAGCTTTGGTAGCTGATTCAATTTGGAAGAGATTTGGCCCAATTCCGGGACTGAATCTCCAAATCCAAATCCAATCAGGAGACCAAGTAAAAGCTCTGAATTGATTTAAAGCATCCGAATTGATTTGGAAAAGCTTTGGAAAAAGATTTTGCTGATTCGGAGATTTGGCCATAGACTAAACAGACAGCTGACAGCTGCCTCCACCTGGTTAATCTATTGGGGTTGGGAAAGGAGGGAAGGAAGGGGCGTGGGGCAGGGGCCGGGACAAGCTGCCCAGCTGGAGTGGCGGGGGGTGCACGTTACTTGGGGAGGGGGGTGG
>NW_017729002.1:1391427-1415001 GCF_001723915.1 Gavialis gangeticus | reverse complement strand
ATGCAGGCACAGCAACACTGGGTGCAGGGGCTGCTTGCCCAGGGTGAGGTGGGATGCGGCTCTCTCCAGGCAGAAGGGGGCAAGTAGCATCAAGGTATAGCCCCCACTCCCAGCGCTGCTGTGCCTGCATCTCATAGCCCCTGCAGTGGCTGGCAAGCCTCTGCCCCGGCAGGGGTAGCTGGAGGGGCTCTGCCCTGCTGCCACTTGCCGAGCTCGTGTAGGGGGGGCACGCAGTGCAGATGCAGCTCACTCTGGGGGGCAGCAGGGCATAGCCCCCACTCCCAACGCTGCTGCACCCACAATTAGGCCTGGGGTGAGGCAGGCACAGCTGGAGGAGCCATGGGAGAATGTGCTGTCCCTGCCTCTCCCCGGCTGATCTGAATCAGCACCAAACCTTCTGAAGCTGATTCAACCAAATCGATTCAGGACAGTGATCCGAATCTCCGACTCCAATCACTGTCCTCCGAATTGGCCAAATCCGAATTGAATACTTCCCTATTTGCACAGACCTAGTGAGCAGCCCTCAGTGGTGAAAGAACAGGTTAGTAACTATTTGGGTAAGTTGAATGTGTACAAGTCCATGGGACCGGATTCAATACAGCCAACAGTGCTGAGGAAATTGGCTGATGTAATTGCAGAGTTGCTGACCATTTTCTTTGAAAACTTGTGGCAATTCAGGGATTATTCAAAAAGGGAAAATATAGTGCCCATCTTGAAGAAAGGGAAGAAGGAGGATCCAGGGAACTACAGACCAATCAGCCTCACCTCAGTTGCTGGAAAAATCACGGAACAGGTCCTCACAAAATCCATTTCTAAGCACATGGAGAAGGTGGTGATTGGGAACAGTCTGCATGAATTCACCCAGAGCAAGTCATGCCCAACCAACCTGATTGCCTTCTGTGATGAGATGGCTGGCTCTGTGGATGTGGGGAGAGCAAAAGGATGTGATATACTTTAACTTTAGCAACACTCTTGATACGGCCTCTCACAGCACTCTTGCAAGCAAACTGAAGAAATATGAGTTGGATGAATGGACTGTTAGGTGGATAGAAAGCTGGCTGGATCATCTGGCTCAATGGGTAGTGATCAATGGCTTAAGTTAGCAGCCCGTATCAAGTGGAGTGCCCCAAGGGTTTTGGGACTGATTTTAACTACCTGGAAGATGCGATGGACTGCACCCTAAGTGAGTTCATGGATGACACCAAGCTGGGGAGTGTAATAGATACACTGAAGGGTAAGGCTAGGATTCAGAGTGACCTAGACAAATTAGAGGACTGGCCAAAAGAAATTTCACAACATTCAGTAAGGACAGATACAAAGTCCTGCACTTAGGATGGAACAATCCTATGCATTGCTACAGGCTTGGAATCAACTGGCTAAGCAGTTGCACTGCAGAAAAAGCGCTGTGGGTTACAGTGGACAGTAAGCTGAATATGAGTCAACAGTGTGCCCTTATTGCTAAAAAGGCTAACAGCGTGCTAGGCTGCATTAATAGGAGCGCTGCCAGCAGATCAAGGGAAGTAATTATTCCCCTCTATTCTGCACTGGAGAGGCCACCTGTAAAATACCATGTGTATTTTGGATCTACCACTACAGAAAGGATTTGGACAAGTTGGAGAGCCCAGTGGAAAATGGTTAGGGGGCTGGTGCACATGATTTCCGAGGAGAGGCTGAGGGAGCTGGGTTTCTTTAGTCTGCAGAAGAGAAGCCTGAGGGGAGATTTGATAGCAGCCTTTAACTACCTGAAAGGGGTTCCAAAGAGGATGAGAAGAGCTGGACTGTTCTCAGTGTTGACAGATGACAAAACAAGAAGCAATGATCTCAAGTTCCAGCAAGTGAGATTTAGCTTAGATATTAGGAAAAGCCTTCTCACTAAGAAGGTGGTGAAGCACTGAAACAGGTTACCTAGAGAGGTGGTGGAATTTCCATCCTTGGAGGTTTCAAGGCCTGGGTGGAATGATCTAGTTGGGGCTGGTCCTGCTTTGAGCAGGGGGTTGGACTACATGACCTCCTGAGGTTCCTTCCAACCCTGATTTTTCTATTATTCTATGATGTGGCTATTACCAAGTTTTACAGTGGTGTCAAAGAAATACATTTTCTGGGTGGAGTATTCAAGGGTCAGTTTGAAGAGGTAGATGTTTTTAAAGTCCTGATGGAATTTCTCCAGGGATTCCTTCTTATGTGTTCACATGATGATGTCTACATATATCCAAAAAATACCCACACAATTCTAACTATGTATGTCTGCCAGCTTGTAGCTGTAAGGGGCATTGTGACAACCAAGTTTTGCTAAAAATCAGGGTTGATCTACCTATGCATTTGTATTCCTTGAAATGCCACCCCACCACTGGAAGAAGCATGGGGCAGTGAAACTGTTATGCGTTTTGTCACAATATGAATCCTGGAAAGTCAGTGGCTGTTTGCAGATGTTAAAAAACAAAAAAAACAAAAAAAACCAACCAGCATTATACTTTAAACTCAGTGTACTCCCACAATGAGCCCAGGGCATGCCCAGAAGAGGCAGCATGTTAGATGGACCCAATTTGCCCAGCATCTGCATAGCTGATTGACTCAATTTTAGATAAAAGCACCGAAAAGCCCTGCTGAAGCTCCTGATCCATACAGATGCTGCAGAGCTGGGTTCAAGCAACATGCTGCCTCTTCCAGGAAAGCATGTTTTTTTGTGATTTTTTTTTTTTTTCTTTTAACATCTACAAGTGGTCAGTTACTCTGATTTTCTGGACTGTTTGTTTTTCTACAGCATCACAAAGCAAGTGGAAAAGACTTAAGAGCTACAATACATATGTCCCAGACAAAAATAATAATAAAAATAATAGAGAGATGTTTAATATTAAATTAAACCATGGAAAAAGAAGGCTGCCTAATGGGATTATAAACCAAACATGGCTTGAAACCATGAAGTCAGCTATTAAAGTGTTGTGAATTAAAGTGAAGCTCTCTCACTTATTCTTTTTGTCTTATGCAAGATAAGTTTTGGTTAAGCATTGCATATACACATTTGTTAGATGCCAGTTAACAATCACAGTCTGTACACAATGAGTGAAGCTGGCTGAAGTACCCAAGCCACTGTACTGGGTATTCTACACAGTGACGCTCTCTTCACAAATTAGGGCAGGATGCAAAAAAATTAACAGACTAATTCTGTTAGAGAATTAGGTGCTACCATGGTTGTCTGGTGCCTTTTGAGTTGGGGGGTGGGGGGCACATGCCCCCCCTGACACCAGTCAGTGACCAGAGGGGGGCTCGCAGGGCGGGCACTGGTGTTCCTGCTTGCCCCCCAGCCCACTGGCTAAACAGGGTTGTCTGGTGCTCTCAGGGGGTGCACATGCACCCCTGTGCACCCCCTACGCATTGCCCCTGGATGCTACAAATAAAATTGATTGACTGACTGACTGATTGCTTTTTTAGTGAGAAATTTAAGAATGGGGTGAAACTTTGTGCCACATCTTTAAGAGGCACAGCTCTGAACTCGGACCGGGAGTGTGTGAGGCTAAGAATTCTGAAGTCATCGACATAAAGAAAGAGGAGATTCAGAACTGCTTAGCTAAAATATGATTAAAGAAGAAGAAAGAAAAGGGGGAAAAAGCAGAGTTGCGTGTTTATTTTTATTTGGAAAACAGCATTATAGAAAAGGTAAATACCTGGTTCCCCCAGAAGATACCATTTCGCTGTGTTCCTTTCAAGTTTGTCCTATTGTCTGTACATTGTGAAAGATAAATCCTGCAATAATCTGAAGTATTAGGCTTACATCTGACAAGATCAAAGGAAATCAGGTAGACAGTTCTTTTGTCTGTAAGCTCCACACTAAGTGGACCATCTACCTATTTGCAACATGTGTTTCTGAAGTTTCTGAAAAGTAAAGAGTATCTGCCCTGGTAAATGCTTAATAATATTTATAAGACTTATATTACTTTGTTGTCACCTCCCTTGCATCCCAGTTGCCTGTAAAAGGAAAATCATTTTACCCTTCATCCACTCTTGGATATCATTTTGTACTGAAGTTTTGATTTTATTGACCAAGGTTTTGATCGTTGCAAACTGTTTTCAATTAGAAAAACCAAGGTCATTTTACTTTGCATGCCACTGCCTTCCACAGTCCAGCCTTGTAAAACAAAAATGGACACAAAATTCTCAAGGGTCTGCCATAGCAAGTAAACCATCTGCTTATATTTTGGGAATATGTTATATGCAAAGACTTCTGATGTGACATCAGAAGACTGAGACAAGCAATACATGCCCCAAGCCTTCATATTTCCATGGTGTTAGGAAAATATTCTGATTTAAAGAACCAAAGTAAAAAGACAGCTACCTATTTAGACCTCTTGTGGTGGCAGCAAAAACATGAATTTCATTGCTATTGTCACGTGAACCAAACACCCATTACATATAGGCTCAAACTAGTAAAAATATGAAGATAAAAAGAAAGGCTCTGGGGCAGATCCAGAGCAAGGGTGCAGTGGTGTGGTTGCAACCCCCTTTCTGGGCAATGCTACAGGAGCAGCAGCTGGGGACTCTAAGCCACCAAAGCAGCTAAGAATTCTGCCCCCTTCCTTACCCTTGGAGCTGAGAGCTCCAGATCCACTCCTGCCCTACTCTATCTAGGCTGCAAGGACAGCTGGGGACAGTGGCAATGGCAGGCAGGTCTCTGCCCAGTCTTCCCAGGTGTTCCCTGCTGGCTCAGGAGCAGGCTGTGGGAGGGGGAAACTGCCCACTGCCACTTGTGTTGCCAGTGGAATCCTGATTCCCACAGCCCTGGCTGGAGCAGACCAGGAGAAGCTAGAATAGCAGTGACAGGCAGATCTCCCCAGCCTTTTCCTATGGCCAGAGGTGTAGACAGAGGGAAAGGTGGGGATGAGATAGAAGGGGAGGTGCTGCTGAAAATGGAGGGGAAGGGATGGCTGCCAAGAGTGGGAAAGGGGAATTCTTACCTGATTTAGAGATTTTAAAAGTGCCTGGCTGCTCGTCCTGCCACGTGGTCTGTCTGCCCTGGTGGACAGGGGGTGAGGCTGGGAATAGAGGAATGCAGCTACCCCTGCAGTGTTGGTTGCCCCTTTTTAAAATCCTGTATCTGACCATGGTAAGCCTTGGACTAGGAGTAGGCAAGCCCCAGCATGATGGCCAGGACACGGCATGTGAAGGCATTTTGCTTGGCATACACGCATCAGGATGGACAGTGGGGAAGGGGCTGGGGTTGTGCTGCCACAAAAGGGATAGGGCCCCTTGCAGCTCCCCCCGGCCGGCCCTGGCATGCCAACATCTTACAAGTCAAGATTGCAGGTGTTTTTGGCACTCTGCCCAAAAATGTTGCCAACCCCTGGCTTAGGCTTCAACCCAAATTAACCTCATAGATGCCTGAACAGGTCTTATGTGAGAAGCAAGCGTGTTTTTGGTGAGTTCTTTTATTGAGCCAGCTATAGGCTAGGAGAGATGATACACAAACTTTTGGGCACAAAGTGTCCTTCCTTAAGTCTGGGAAAGAAACAGGTACAGTTTAAGCCAGGGAGAGGCAATTATTTGGGCAGGATTTTTGGTGATCTGTTGAGGGCCAGGGTGGGGGGTGCTGACATAGCCCCCCCTCCCCCCATCTCAGCTGTTTACACTGCCTGGAGTGGCAGGAGGAGATGCCAGTTGATCCTATCTGGCCCTGGGCCCATCCACCACGCACCTACCATTGGGGGCGCTGAACCAAACAGGTAGGTGGTGTCTCCACTGAGACTGGCCCAGGAGCCTCGGGGGTCAGGCATACTCAGGCAGGCAGATGGGACAGGACCATGGGCAACAGGAAATGGCATCCAGGAACAGGACAAGTAGGACTGGGATGGCAAGGTGGTGGCAGCACAGGGCTGCGGGCCAGGACAGAGCCACGATCTCCCTGCATGTCCCTGTCATGGGCATTGGTTCTGTGGGCAGAGGCTGGCTGACCCCTGCCTGTGCAACCAGTGCCTGCCACAGGCACGTGCAGGGAGCAGATCATGGCTCTGCTCCAAGCCCTGGTCCTGCGCTGTCACTTCCCCACAGTCCCAGGCCCAGCCTCCCATCCTGCTCCCAAATGCTGCTGCCACCCACCCCATTGCATCTGCCTGGCCAAGCACATGCTGTCTGCAGGGGTCTCAGGCTGGGCTCCATGGACACCCCAGCCTCCCATCTGTTCCATTTGGCACGCCCAGCAGTAAGTGCAGGGAGGATGGGCCAGGATGCCCAGGCAGCACAGCCAAGTCCAGCCAAGTCCAGCAGTGATAGCAGAGACACTGGCAGTGGCAGCTGGAAGTGTGAGGACAGAGTGAGTCACTGCCACAGGGGCTGCCAGGAAGCCAAATCCTGCCACTGTGCCACTCCCACACCACCACTGCTCCACCCAGCATCACATACAATAGCTCCCAGTGTGCCCAAGAGCCATGCATAGGGATAGGGCAGGCTCTACTCTATACCAAGCAGCACTTCCATGCACAGGGCTTGTGGGACTGGCCACACCATGGACCAAGCTGCCCCCCCCGTGTCTGGGCTGGGTGGAACTGAGGGACTTATCGCAGGCCAGACAGAATCACTTGGTGGGCTGTATGTAGTCCTAATATAAGCTAAATATCAGAAAAAGCAATGGCTTGTGTTTAACTCCATATGTAAAAGAAAATGGGCCCTTAAAGGAGTGGAGGAGGGCTGTAAACTAGAAGCAAAGAAAAGTTATTTGAGGTAGCTTCAAAACAAGAGAAGCACAGCTAAATAGATAACCTAATTGTGTAAAAGAATAAGGCAATTCAGAAGAGAAAAGTCATTATTACCTGTGGAGTGCAGAATGGTTAGAAGAAGCACCAGTTAAATTCCTATGTTTTCTTGCATACAATATAAACCGTTTTTCTAGAAACCAGCTGCTGGAAATTGGAGGTCACATTGTATGTAAGAACTACAGTAAAAATAGTTTCTGTTGCTTACTGGGCAAAACCAGAAGTATAGTCTGCCCACAATCCACAGGGAGCAAAACAATGAGCAGGAAAAATGTATTTTTCTTCATTCTGCCCTTCAGAAACAAGGTGCATATATTATTCGGAGGCCTGTTGTATGTGAGAGAATATGGATTTCTGAGATTGTTTGAAAGCCAGTAGCAGAGCAGTTGGGAATATTTGTTTGAAGGAAGACATCCAGTTTGTGTGTAGGTTGTAACTGTTTGGTGATCCTTCTTATAGGTCCCAGCGTGGGACATTCAGGGTGTGCTGTCAGTAGAGTTTTTGTATTCTAGAAGGTTACTGTGGGGTTTTGGGTGGTTCGATCAAAGCTGCAGTCTGTTTTTATGCTGGAGAGTCCTTATTGAGTAAAGACAATTTTTAGGTTGGTAAGGGGTGTGCCACAGGTATTCTCAGAGCATATGCATGCCAGTTAAGGGCCTTGCAACAGATTAGAGCTTTTTTGGTGTGCCTGGGATGATTGCTGGGTGGAGGTAAGTGGTGGTCTATGGGTTTTGGTATATAGGGTGCCATTTTGGCTGTGGATCATTGTATCTAGAAAGCTGATGTTGGTATAGGAGTATTCTGGAGAGAATTTGATAGAAGGGTAGTTGTTAAAGCTCTGGCTGAAATGAGTAAGCATGTTTAAGTGTTCAGTCCAGATGATGAAGAGGCAGATTATACACAGGACAGATTTGTCTGAGGCATACTTTGCAGGATATGTCTGGGGAAGCTGGACATCCGTAAGTTTGAGAGAAATAATAAGCTTTAGGCAAGACCTAAGTGTGCAGAACATTTGTGGCATTAAAACATTTTCAAGCTACTTTTTGGTGAGCAGATAATATTTTTGCTTCGAAGGGGCTGTTTTAAGTCATTGTAATTGGCCATTAGTCATAGGCTCCTCAAAGGGAGTATCTTGCAGATGCCAAATACAGTTGGAAGTGTTGCTTTAATACAGATGGAAACCAGGTAGAACTGTTATCGTGGAACCCAGCCTACACATGGTAAAACTCCAGGATTCCACCCACAGCAAGATGAAGGAAAAGATACCAGTCTCCTGGTCAGACATGCTTGTGAAGTCTGGGGTATGATTTGCCCTGTAATTGTGACAGGACTGTGTGTTGTAGCTTGATGATTCAGTCCAAAATGGAGTGAACCATACTGAGAGAAGTGCAGGGTAGTGATGCAAATCAGCCAAGAAACAGGGGAGACACTAGAGGTACAGGTTGTTCCTGAACCGTATAGCACCGTATATTCTATCCTTATGTAAGAATATAATTTATGCTGCTAATGAGTCTATGTTACCATATCTGAAATAAAAGGAATAACAAACTTTATGGGAGCATTATGGAACCTGCTCTATTTTTTCACATGTACAAAATCTATACAAGGAGGAAAGGTTGTTATAAGTTTGCAAGAAGAGTTGGGAACATTAACTCTTTTGGGGGCATCAATCATTTTCACAACATGAGCAGCATTTCATTTTTCAGCTCAATACAGGGAACTCTTTCAACCTCAGAGTTTCTGTTCTGTAATCCCAGTAGCATAGGAAAAGTCGGGGAAGAACCAGGTCACCAGCCCAAGGCACTAAGTTGAGGGAGGAGCAAATATAGCAGCTACTGCACTGCCAGCCCCGCTGTCACCACTGGCAGTGAAGTTGCTAACTGGGCACAGAAGTGGACAGGTACACCTCTGTGTATTCCCCCTCCCCCCAACACTGACCCTTCTTTTTGTTTGACTAATTTTGTACTCAACTGATTTTGTTATGTGGATGACCACTGTCCCCTGGCTTATATTTATATAGTCTCCTCCTATTGACCAAATGAAAGTAGCTATTCCTTTTATGATCATTAGATAAAACTCTGTGCTAATACACTGGCTTATGAATATGTTTATCATGGTCTTAAACACAGTGATGGAACCAGACATCCTCAGGCACTTCTGTCTTCTCTTCTAACTGCTAGTTTACAATAACATATATACTCAAATGCTTTTAGTAATCATCTGAATGTTTTCTTTAGGTCAAGATCAGGATATTGATTTTGCAGTAGCTGGCCAGTGCTATATGGCTGCAGTTCAATTGACTGATGTATTTGTAAGTAAGGAGCAGTGATTTGTTAGGCTGTGAATCTCTGTAAGGGAGTGGTATGATCTGGTTTATCCATATCTAGATTGTATGTGAAAAATTCTCTCATTCATTTTCAGAGAAATGGCTGTGTGGCTCTTCATGCTTCACTCTTGTAATTCCCCCAATATTTCATGTTGAAAATGCTGCAGTGATTCTTATACTTAGAAATGCTGAACTGACAGTGCTATTGTTAATATAAATCACAGGACAATCAAAAATCATAAATACCTGTTCAAAACAGAGCATGTCACATTTATTTGGAACTGTCTAATTTTCTGGGTACATAACATGTTTCTGGGTACATAATTAGCTTTGCACTCAATAGAATTGTCCACACATATAACTTTGTTAGAAATAGTTTGAAATATATATATATAACTCATCACATGCAATTATTCAAATTAAATATATTTTATGGGCCAATATCCTCAATATATATTCTGAAGTTCTAGCACTGTAGTACTTACATTTGTTTACACAGTATATCCGAAGGCCATGGTAGTACAAATGGTAGAATTTTGAGGTTAGGGATATATAAATCAGAGTCCTGATATAAATCAAGACTACTTTCTGGCTGTCCAGATTACTGTCTTGTACAGCTTCTTAATGAAGCTGTGTGTACAGGTGTTGGCTTCCACACAATGGATCTTGTTTGTGTCCAAAAGCAGGTTAGAATTAGAGAAAATAACGGATAGGCACTATGGGCATCTCCAGATGAGCACGGACGTGCAGTATGCACCGCTGCAGACCGCACATGCTGATGTAAAAATAATAAATAAATAAAACCATGCCTTGAAGCTGGCTGGTGCATGTGATGGCAGCATGTGCCACGAGAAACTGGGGCCAGAGCCATGCTTTAGCTGCCAGGCAGGCTCTGTGCTGCTGGATTGCCACGGCTGAAGCCCCCGGAGGTCCTCAGGACCCCAGGTAAGGCTGCTGGGACCAGCCCAGGTGCTGGCCCCAGCCTTCCCTACCCCACCCAGGACAATGTAGTATTACTGTCTTGGGCACAGCCAGTATTAGTGCCACTGATGTATGTCCCCAGGGAAATGCTTGTTCCCTCTCATGGGAAATGTGCCCTATGAGTATAAAGCCACTGAATATTCAGATTTTAAATCCATTACATGTTGCAGACAAATGCATACCTAGCATTTGGTAGCATTTTTAAGACAATAAGCACAGAAAAATAGTGAATACACATTAATAATTTTTGTCTATAAAACAGAAAGCTAGAAAGATTATACAATGTATATGATCTCAAACAGTCCTTGCACTCAACACTTATAAAGAATGAAGTCTATGACATACAACGATATTATCTACTATATGCTTTAGCAGTAGAGGATTAAATATCATTCATGGTAAGAATCAGAGTAATGACAATTAGCACATTTTCTAGATGAGACAAGGAGGTCATTCTTCGGGGGGAGGGGTGCAAAAAAAAAACGCAAACAGAGGCTAAATGATATAAAGATAATGAAGGATAATGGTTACTTTACACCATTTAGCTGGTGTATGTTTTTGGATTGTTGCCTAACACTGGCTTTGGCTGAAGTCCATTAAAAAAAAATACTTGTAGCAGCACTGCAGGCTGCCAAAGATATTTGATATTGAAGTCAGACAGCAGGAAAAGAAAGAAAAACAAGGCTGAGGAAATGGAGAAATAGGAAATTAAAAATAAATTGCAGCTGTCAATATGTCATCTCATGAATTCCTCATACAACCTTTGTTTCTGACTTTGGTATGAGCTCATCACTGTAATGCCCAATAGAATGATAGATTTTTAATAGGATATTTCAAAAAGTAAACGTGAAATTATTTGTTCTATTTGCACAGTTAGTTACTGTGCAGGAGCTAGAGAACCCAGAGACCCCGGGGAAAGCAGCGGCAGGATAGCCGCTGCGTCGGGCCTGCCCTTGCCCGGCGAGACGGGGCACTCACAGAGTGATTGCAGCTGGGGTCACAGAGAGACTGAGTTAAAAGGGCCGGCGGCCCACTAGACGGAGGCGGCGGTGGAACCGGAAGTGCCCGGACAAGCGGTGGACACCGGCGAGACAGAAAGCAGGCGGAGGCGATCCGCCCAGCACAGAACCCGCACGTTCTGGAGCGCGGGTAAGACCCTGGCAGGGGACCGAGCCGGAGCATCGGGCAGCCGTAAACCCATCCCGAGAGAGGCCCTCAGGAGCCAGGGGAAGCAGTGGGGCAGTGAGGCTGCTGTGAGGAGGGAGCGGCTCACCAGTCCGGTGAGCAAGAGACAACCCTACAAGGGTGAGGATTCCCCCCTTTTCCCACGTCCCCAGCGGGAAAAGGGGCACTCCGCGGGAGAACAGGGGTCATAGGGACCCAGCGGACGGAACTCCCGGCCGGAGGAAGTGCGGCTCAGACCAGTGCAGAAACTGGGGCGAGCCAAAACCCCGCGGGAAGAGAGGCATTGATCGGAGGACTATTCAGGCCAGTGGGGACCCTATAACCGGAGGCCAGGATGAGGGTGTAGGGGTGGAGGAGCCCTCTGTGTCCCCGGGGACTTACACACAAGGTGCCACTTTCGGACTTGCATGCGCCAGACAAAAAAACTGAACCGGAACAACATCAAAGACGTGGCAGGTGAGTTCGGTGGGTGCACAGCGGGAAGTGAGCATGCGCTCTAGCGGAAGGGGTCCTTTGGACCGGACCAACCTGAAGGACGAAGGGACGACCCTTCACAGTTACACTGACTAGTGTTTTGGAATAAAAGTAAAACATACAATGTATCTGAAGTCAGGAAACATATTCTTACAATTTAGGTCATACTGAGTGTAGCTTTTATACGTTTAGGTTCCATTATGGTTGCGTGAAAGAGGGATGATTTGGTGCTGTCTTTTCCGCAAACCCTCCTAGCATCATGTCTGTACTGAGAAGCCTACCTCACAAGACACTGGTTTTTGTGCAGAGTTAGCAAGCCCCACACAACTGCGGCAGACTAGAGTCAATTCTCTAGGCTTTTTTGCTACCACTAGAAGATTTAAAGAAGGAGGCATAAGATAGCTGTTGTACTAATGAAAATATTAGTAGCAATATTGTATAGAACTGTAGAACCCTGAAAAACCTATCTCCTGACACTCCAGTGAGCCGTGGCAGGAATCACTAGGCTAAGCTGGGCAATGAAAAGTTACCCAGTGAGAATCCGAAGGAAAGTTTTTTATCTTTGTTGGGGACTTTGCATACTGCAAGACAAAATATCTTGATCTAGAATTCAGTAACCGTGGCGGACAAGTTTCCTTTCCAGTACCTAAAACTCAAGAGCTGGTGTAACGTTTTTTACAGGTATTTACTTTCATTAACAGAGGATACGTATTAGCAGAAAACTAAAAGAAATAGGTCACAACTTTGTGACAGATGGTTAAAGGTAAGGTGCCTGCAGTTATTGTTTGCTCAACAATACAAAGATAAACTTCATTTCATGTCTTGCAAAAGCAAACAAAACTGGACCTACTTCTTCATTCATTCCCAATTCTTCACCTTGTCTTTGTAAATGTTCATATTACTCCACTCTTTTTATTAACCTAGATTTATTTTGACCTCAGAGTCATATGCTGTGGTTAGCCATTTCATATAGTTTGTTATGAATTAGCCATTTCCTGAACCAAAAAATGATCACACAAATATGAATTTCTGAAAGTAATTAGGATTATCTGATTACATCTCTCAGTGGAACTGAATTTGTCTCACACTTGTATACTAATAGCTTAAAGCAACACCTCCTTTATTTGATTAATGAGATTTAAATAGATCCTATGATAGATAAGTATCCTAAAGGTACTGAACATTTAAGACTACACTTTCCGATTATAACAATAGTTCATGCATAGTCAGGTATTTATAGTATTAGTCCATATTTCTCAGAGCTCACCCTGTCTGAAGAAGCCAAGTTACAGGTTTTATATTCAGTGTCTTCCTGTTAACATATCTATTAGCAAAGCAGGAGCTATATTTTAGTTTCTTAGGCAGAAAGAACTAGTTAATAACATTCAGAACATTAGGTATTCATGCGGTTGTTCACAGTATCAAAGACTGTATACCTTTAGTATGTTAGGGCTCTTTAAATAAAGTGTTTCATTAATATATATAAAGTGTATCATAGTGCTTAGGGAAAATTCCAGATGGACTATTGTCTATTTATGCTGAGCACAGAGCAGCAGTCAAACCTTCTACCTGTGCTGAAAAGGGAACTTTTATAAATTTCAGTGATTTTAAAAAAAAAAAAGATGTCTTAATTTTCATGCAAATATGTGGAACAGAAAAGGAAGGAAACTATTGCAGACACCACAAAGATTAAGCCTGGTTAGTTTCTCTCCAGGGGCTACGCCTGCAGAATCCCCCAGTATATTCATCCTTTCTTCATCACTAAACACCCTTCATATACCAGGATAATACCACATAAGTAACGTTGGCAGGCCTGGGGGTGAAAGAGAGGTTTTATCTTTTGATATCCACATTGCAGCTTGACTATTAAGGATCCTATGGCTCCAGGTCAAAGAGAAACAGTTTGTTCCCAGGTCAAACTGCAGAGGAAGGAAGTGACAGAAATTTAGCATGGCCTTCCTCAGAGATGATGCTCCCCACAGGAGGGGAGGACTCACTGGAAGGAGAAGCATATTGTATACAAACCTTATATGCAGGTGATGTACTTATAATGGTTACTATCTTGGGATTGATCCCAAACTCAGTGAAATTAATGGGAGTCTTTTCCTTGACTTCACTGAACTTTGGGATCATACACCTGGAGAACAAGTATACTTGTGAACAAGTATAATACAGAAACACGCATAGTCTGGTACCTGTATAAAGTCAATAGAGAAAACATACAAAATACGTCATTACAATAGTCAGCAGTTTACAAAACTCATTAATATTAGCAAGAAAAAGCTCTCTACCTGGGGCCTATAAATTCTAAAATGCTTAAGAGAAGCCCAGCTACTAGAAATGGTGACAGAAAACACTATTTTGGGGGGGGGAAATGAAGCAATCAAGTGGTGTCATTTAATCAAAGCTATTAGAGCAATAAAAATGTTATGGAATGCAAATAAATCATTGTGTTTAAAACAGTTTACAGTGATATTGGACATTAGAGAGCTTGGAGGTGTTGGCTTAGTAAAATGTTTGGAAAGGCAGGAATTGATTAGCTCATTACAATATATTGCCCACATACAATACATAATACTACAATATTAGCAGAAGCAAGCACACTTAAAGGACTGAAAAAAATTAATATGGATGAGTAATCAATATCAGTCACAAAAAGGTTAATTTATAAAGATTGAGAAGAATGATACAGGACTGAAACAAGACATGAAAGAATGTAGATACTGCAGTGGATGATCATGAGTCACTTGGGCTAGGGACACAAGTTGCACATAAACTAGCTTAAGTCATCAAAAACTGGTTTAAACCTGTAACAGAACAGAAGTTCAGTGTAAATAAACCCATTTCAAAATGGCTGAAACTGGTTTAAAATAAACCTGGTTGAATGTCATATCAGACAACTGATTTGGGTCAAACCAGTTTATCAAACTTCTGTCCCAAATCCCTTCCTGGTTCAAGTTAAATCACAGTCCCCCAGCATCTCAGCATGCTCTGCAGCCCTGGGCTGAGCTGGGCTGGGCTGTCTGTTTCAGCAGAGAAGGGTTGCAGGGTGTGGGGGAGGGGAGGGGAGGGAAGGGAGGCAGAGACTGCCCCTTCCCTCCCACACACACACCACCCTCTGGCAAACCCTGGCTGGGGTCTGGGGCCCGGGAGGAGGGTTAAAGTACAGAGTTGGCCTGCCCTGCTAAAAACGTATTGCTGGCTGCAACTGTGGACTACAAATCCCAGAGGCACCTGGAAGCAGAAAGAGGAAGTAATGAACAACCCTGCGGAGTCCTGCTGCTCTAATTCTAGATTGCAAATCCCAGAGACCTCAGGGGCAGCAGGAAGAGGAAGTGAACACATGGCCCATGCTGGCTACATGCCAAAGAGCCATGCTCTAGTGCCCCTGGCTTCTGGCCTGAGCCATTGCAAGCATGTGGCTGCATTTCCAAAAAAACCCAAACATCTCTGTCCTGTTGTTTCTCAGTTTAAATCTCTGCAGTGTAGACTAAATGCCAAAAACTTAATTGATTCAGCCTCGGGCTGTTTGACTGTCTGTACTTAGCCCAGTAGTGGTGGACTGGGTTATGGAGTTAACAGATGTTACCTCATGTGACATCTAAAATACAAAGTAGTCTGTAAAGTTATGAGAGTGTGGAAAAAAAAATTCTGGATCACATTAAGAAATTAGAAATTGGTCTTTTTTGTTGATATATAAGTTTGAGTTGATTAAAAAATAAATAACATCAAAAAGGAATGAAGACTCACTGTGTACTGTTCTAGCTTGATAAAGTTGTAAAGCTGTGTGTACAAGGTTCAATCCTCAATAGCAGGGATGTGCAAAGCAGGCCATATTCAATTCACATTTGGACCAATTTAGGGGACAGGGCTTCGATTTGTTGATTCAGATCACTGTCCCAATTTGATTCAGCTAAATCTGAAGATTCAGTTCTGACTTGGAGAATCAGAGATTCAGCCATAGACACAGATTTAAATGTTTTTTCTAAATACCTCAAGGTACCAGGCACAGCTCATGAATGCTCAGATGGTAGGGCGGATGGAGTGTCCCACATGAGCGTGGGGGGGGTCCCCTCATGCTCAGCAGTGCACCCCCCATGGCTCCCCAGCTTGGCAATTGGCCACAGGGGGACCCCAGGTGCCCTCCCAGACCAAGGAGGCACCAGTCGCCGAGCCAGGGCACTGCTCTGCGGCGGCCCCAGAAGTGGACTGGAAGTGCTTCTGGTCTACTTCCAGGTCAGCTGCCAAGTGCCCTGCCCCCCCCCCCACTCCCATGAGACGCTCCCTCTGCCCCACCATCGCAGTGTTCACGAGCCACCTGGTACCTTGAGGTATGTAGAAAAATCATATAAAGTTATGTCTATGTCCAAATCGTCAAATCTTTCCAAATCGATTCAGAGGGTCCTGATTCAATTCGGAGAGATTAAAGGGTCTCCTGATTTGATTCAGATTCAGAGATTTAGCTGCCGAATTGGGCCAAATCTCTGCCAAATCAAATCAGCAACCAAAGCTTTGCATAGCCCTACTCAATAGCATTGAATAAACACTGGGCAATACTGAGAGGAAGAAATAAAAGAGTTTGTGGTTCCATGTTCTACGTCACTGCTCTACACCATCCTCAAGCACAGCATGTTTTACAAAAGCTTCTGGCCATTGTAGGCTGTGGCAATTGACTTAATTTCCAAGCAACTAATATACTATCTGAAGTCTGTTGGAGTACAAGGGCACTCCAATCATGCTGACTTCTTCCTTGCCAAGTGCTTGCACTCTTTAGCCCCTTTACACCAAGAGCCAGGAAAGATGTAGTAAGGATCCAGCCAAGTTAGGTATCTCTCTTTGTTTAACAAGTCTCTGGCTGGCCAATTACATTAACATGTCAGCTCCTTTTCAATAGTAGAAAGATTCAATGGGGCTGGAGTCGTTCTGACAGTCTGATCAATAGGTTGTATATGAAATGTTATTTAAAAACCCTGCTATACATTGTTTTCACAGCAAAATCAAAATTCAGTGCATTGAAGGAAGGCTGATAATTTCCCTATGCGGTGGTAGTTGTACATCAAAGTTTAGGGGAATATAAAATTGTGTGTGGTTTGGTGCAAATGTTTTATCAGCATGAATTTTTGGAATGGATGCTTTATTCATGAGTGCTGAAGCCAAAAGTGAGTCAGAAATCCCAAATGAATACAAATAAAACTTTTTTACCACATCACACTACCTGGTTATTTGTGTATGCTGTATTTATTTACAGAATTTTTTTTTTAGGAATTTCAGAGTTTTTAAATTGTTATTAAAAAGATGACTTGCAGCCATTCCCCAATATAAAGCCAGGAGCCTCAGGTGTTCTGATTGGGTCTAGTGTCTAGCATGCTTGAGAGCAGTGGCAAAGGGTGGTTTTACTACCTCATTTTCGGAATAGCAGAAGCAGATGGGTGAGACCATGCTCCTTAGTGTCAGAAGCACTGCAGAAGCAGCAGAAGCATACTTTTATTACAACCAATCTTATGCTACAGGAACATCTGAAATACCTCTTCTACACACAAAATTCAGTCTTAAAGTATGGCAACTTTGTGGCTTTATTGGACTAGAAGCAAATGCTGCCTGCCGAAGGGCTTAGAACATTTAAATGAGTTTCATTGAAATGGATAGTCGACAGAAGGCAGGTGAAGTGGTCAATGGCACATCAGTATATTCATGAAATTCATTTATAGCATGGATCTCATTCCTATATCCACAAGCATCTTTGCATATGCTTATAAAAGTATGAAAGGATAGGATTCTTGGTTAATTCAGGCCTTGGCCTCTCTGCTGAAACTTCCAAATGTGCAGCTGGGGGAAGAGGGAGAGCAGAATTGTTAATGTAGACATTTGTCCAGTAGGAACTGGATGGAACCTGCCAACTTATTACATATGGGCCATTGAACAGCAAGCAAATGCTGTCCTCTCCCTTCTGCACATTTACAGAGTCTGTCTGTTTCTCTCAAACTGTTGCTCATCCAACTGGCTTAAGGGGAAGGTTCTAATTAAATTCACATGAAAGCAAAATCTTCATATAAATTATCTTCCCTAATACTCTTTTTCTCCCATCAACTAAGGGTTAACCCAATGCTAAAAAGCCTAAGCAGATTTTACACTGTTCAGCTGCATTGAGAGAGCACCAAGACAAGTTCCAAATAAATAACAATTTAAATGAGCATTCATCATCCATAATTTGCCTTTTAAACATAATCTTGGGTACAGAACAAGGGCAGTTTGGTCTTAAAAGTCAGGGACTGAATGCAGGACCTACCATGTAAATAAATAATTTATCAGTTGATTTATTCATTAGATTTACATGCTGCGCTACCCAAGAAGACTGAGGGCACCTTACAAGAAAGGGCACAACAACCCACAGGATGTGAAACAAACAGACTCCTCAGTGGGCTGGGCTTTGCAGAAGGCCTGACAGAGATTTCACTTTTGAATCTATGGAAACTATGCATAAACTCAGTAGTCCTTCCCTGTATGACACAGCACACAACTCTGTGGGTGGAGGCTGACCAATGTGAACATATTGCTGATGGAGCCATGATTACATATATTATTTTTTTCACAACATGCATATTATGTACATTAAGTGTATTAGTTTTTCACAGGAAAAGGACTGCTTTTCTCCTGAGCATGTAGTGGTTAAGGGAGTCTGTATTTTCACCCTGCAGACAATCTTAGCGTGCAGCCAAGTTACTCATATGGTCAGCTTATCACAGAATTAGGTCCCTGATAACTGCCTGGCCATTTTCACAGTTTTAAGTTCAGCCATTCGGAAAACCTAGAATGATCCATCATGACAATTTTATAAGTTTGAGAGACCCTTATTTTTGTCTCATAGCATCTGTCTGTGCTTATAAATTAGAAGGCAAGACACCATTTCTGTCAAAAAATATTCCCATTGCTGTTTTTAGCAAATCTATCTAGTTAAAAGAGCAGCCTGCTTTTGTTTGTATAAGCAAATAACCCTGACATTCCTAGACCTCTGAGGGTATAGGCAAATGGAAAAATTACCATGAGGTAAGATGGGCATGAATTTACAGCATGTCAGCTACTCCACGGTAACTAATGACTATTTTTATCAATGTTCTTACCCCACAGTAAATGCTAAGTAGTTTCTGTCTCAGTGCAAGCAGGGTTAGCTGCCTTGCATTTACTGTGGGGTAAGAGTGTGTACAAAATCAGAATAGTTCATGCTCTATCTTACCTTGAAGTAACTTGTTCACATGTCCTTCCCCAGAAATTACTAGGTTCTCCCCAAGGTATTTAATACCTTAACCAAAGAACTGGAAGTCTTATGGCAAAGAGGTTAACACCAGTTAAACATTACTTTTTTACTCCCAACCAGTAAGGCTGGATTTAAACCTGTTTAAACCTATAAAATCTCTATATTTCATCACAAATATCCTCAGCTATGTAACTCCTTAAGGGTTCTTGTCTAATGGAATTATGTAGGGTTTATTTTACTTTCCTATGTCCAGTCCAATAAAAGGATTTTTAATTTTTTGTCTTGTTTCCCCAATGTTATATGCATGCTGAGTTTACAAAATGTCATTGCTAACCTAAGCTATTTCTTCAGTGAATAACATAAAATTGAACTAATTATCCTAGATAGTCATTTTATCTGCTTAAATATTTTATTATTCTTGTTCAAACCATTTTAGTCATTAGAAATTCCCAACTTACTTCTTTCCTTCTCCCCCAGAAATGAATGTCTAATTAGTACTAATTTCTTAACAATTTTTAAAGTGTTTATTTTAATAACTGTTACCTTGAACTGCAAGGAAATTGGAAACTAGGTCCAGAGACTAGATTCCTGGCAGGCTGCCAATATGTCTGAGATCTCTACACATCTCTTAAGCATTTCCTTGGCATTTCCCAGTCTGTAGAATTTTTTATACCTTCATTTGTTTCTCTTAAAAATCACATGAGTTTTTTGAATGCCAGAGTACCTGAGATTTGTAATTATGTTAATAAAAGGAATATAAGAGTCAGAGGCTTCCTTGGCTTATAAAAAGGGAAATAGTCCTCATTTCATAGAACAGACATCTTTGTAAATACTACACATAATATGTGATGTCAACTATCTGACTGCAGGTCAAGCACCCTTATTTAGTACATAGAAAGCCTGATCCAAAAATCAGTCAATTAATGGGATCTGTCCTTTAATGGGTTTCAGACCAGGAACAGTACACTGGTGTAACTTTCATAGCAGCAGACTTCCCATGTATTACTTCTGTGGATTCAGTGTTCAAAATCGTTTATCCATTCTAGATGGTAGTATTATGCCCAGTACAATTCAATAGCTATTGCAATTAAACATTATTTTAAATAATGAGCCTGAATATTGTTCAAATATTACGTGAAAAAAATAGCTCTGAAACCTAAAGATACCTTTCCAAAGCACTGAGAGCTAGCCATAGAATACCCTGTGAATCTTGTGACAATAACCATGAATAATAATTTGAAAATACACCTTTGTGTTGGTATATATCTGTTGACATATTAATCCAAAAAATGTATTAATTAAAAAGTGTGTTGCCCTCTAAAGAACAACAGGGGCTAGGAAAGCATTATTGACAGCGCACTCACTATCCCAAAGGGCAATGACTTCTGTTGCTCTGCAGTCATCCTTCTGATCCAAAGTTATTTCTGACAGGAACAAAACGTCATCAGACCCAATCCCAAATGGATGGAGACCTTGAGGTGGTGACAAGGTTAACTAGGGAAAACTATAACTGTAGTACAAATAATCTTGTCTATTACTCCAATCGTGTAGCATCAACATAAAGTCTTTAGGGAGCCATAACACAAAGTGTTCCCAATGGTAAGTCATGGGCACGCTCTTCTATTCAACTCTAGCTAATAAACAGAAAAAAACCCATGTATTACCAATTCCTGCATTATCTTTATAAAGTATTATGCTATACTGCCCTCTTGGCAGTGGGCTACATTTTTCAAGTCTCTGCATCCATTTCTGTCTGTTTTCACTCAAATTTTTTTTTTTAAATCACTACTGCATTTCGAGGTTTAAGCAGATTCAACTACTGTGTGGTGCACAGCCTAAGAGGAATTTACATTTTAGGGATCACTTTCAGCAATTAATAGCAGAGCAAGTTTTATTTCATTTATTTTGGCAGAGCTCTTCTGGAATACTTGCTCTTGTCAATGTCTATAGCATATGTTCATTAAAACTGTCAGATACAGTATACTAGATTTGCAAATAAAAGGAAATTTGAGAGAAGAAGAGAGAGAGCACACAAGGGAAAGAAGATGATATTATTCACCCAGTGGACATTGTGCTGGATGGAAAGAGATGATTTTGCCTGCCCTATTTGGGCACACATCTCAGGACAGAAGATCTTTAACCATCACAGTAAATTGAGGCTCACTTAACATGAAAATGTTACCCACTCTCTTTTTGATATTATTGGAATCATCTTTGACTATTTAGGGTCAACAGAGAAAATAGAAGATGGAATATACATTTTATGAAGGAAATATTTAAAAATGGGTGCAGTAGGCTCATGTGCATTTACTGTGCCTTCAGAAGCATGCTTGCATAAATGGTCAGTTCAGTGAATATAGCCATGAGTGTACTAACTGTGCTGCAGACACACTTGGTTATTTTGAAGTTTCAGTCAAGCCAGCCATTCTAGAAGTCTCTCACTTCGCTAACATTTGAAAATTTGACCCTATTTGAAAGAGAATCTTTGGAGCTCTTTGAAAGTGAATCCATCCCACCTCACCATATGCTCACTAATAACTCTCTTGCCAAAAAAATGTCTAACCCATGATTGCTGTTATTATTGTTAATTTTTGTCTACGAGGTCCTTTGACAGCTTCTCTTGTTCTATGAGTTTACCATGCTCAGAAAACAAACACCTTAGGGAAAATTCATTTTCTGCCTAGAGCTTCTTTATTTAAAGTACACAGGACACTTTGTGGTTTTTGCCACCCTCACTTCCCTCACTTGTATTGCAGACTATCTCACTCAGTCATTGATATGCAAGAGACTACTCAGGAAGTAAGCTACTACTCAGTGAAATAAGGATGTATTTCTGAGATATGACTCTCTCCCCTGCAGTTTTCAGTAATCTATCTAGCTGTGCAGCATCAGTAGGTTATAATTCTAAGTTTTGGGATAATTTAGGATCAAATCGTTACTCCCACTGTAAGTCTTATCAAAGTAGAAAAGAAAGATCAGCAAAACATAGAATCATAGAAAAGAAGGTCTAAAATGAACCTCAGGAAGTCATCTAGTCCAACCCCCTGACTAAACCATCCCAGGCAAGTGTTTGTGTAACCTGTTCTAAGGATGGAGATTCCACAACATCTTTGGGTAGCCTGTTCCAACGCTTAACCACCCTCCTAGTGGTTATCCACCATAATATCCAACCTAAATTTCCCTTGCTGCAATTTAAGATTATTACTCCTTATCCTGTCCTCTGCAGACACCATCATCTCTATAAGCACCCTTCAGGTATTTGAAAACCATTATCAACTCAAATTAAATCACCCCTCAATCTTTTCTTCTCTAAACTAAACAATCCTCTTCAGCCTTCCTCATAAGCCATGTTTCCGAGACTACTAATCATTTTTGTTGCTTTTCTCTGAACTCTATTTTGTCTTGAAGTGTAGGGCCCAAAACTGGACACACTATTCTAGATGAAGATTCACTGGTGCTAAATAAAGCAAAAGAATCAATGCCCTTGACTTGCAAGTGTTGCTCCTATTAATACAGGCCAGTAGACAATTGGCTTTTTTGCAACCAAAGCATGCTGTTCGCTATTATTCACCTAAGTCCACTATAACTCCTGGGTTCTTTTCTACAGTGTTGCAGCCTAGCTAGATATTCTCATGTCAAAGTTCATACTTCGTGCATCTGCACATACCATCCTCAGAAAAAGCAGAGTATATGGGATTCTGACTTCATGGAGTAAACCCTAGACATTTAGTACCATGGAATATGCATTAGAGACTTTCCCTTTCATGTTGTTTAGCCTCCCACTAGCAACTGCCACTGGCTTTTTTACATGCAGAAGTACAATAACTCACTTTCCAAAAAGACTGAAAGCCATGAAAGAGGATGATGTCAGGTTTTGAACAATGTAAACTGTTGCGCAGATTTCCACTTGGAAAGCACCTACCATGTTGTTTGCATTATGCAAACCAGAATAAATAATAATTAGCAATTAATAACAAATCTGCCAGTGTTCGAGGGAAATATGCTATATTGAGCTGCTGCTCTCCACCATGCTCCCTTTACACACAGACACATATCCAGTTAACTTGCAGACTACAAACTAAACAGTATTTCCATAGAAAACTTCACAATCTGTAGACTCTACGAAAAAGGAGAATGCCATTAAGTTCCTTCAGTATTCCTTTTCTGTCATTTTCTGCTGCTTCCTTCCTTTTATCCTTGGTGGTTAGAACTTGTGAAAGCAGGTCATTAATGTATATGTATTGTGCTGAGCCACATTCTGTGTTAACTATCTCCTATAGCGCTGATTGTACTCAACAGCACCACTTGGAGAAATCTGTGTAGATTTTCCCTCTTTAGCTCCAGTATTCTCAAAACAGTCAGATTTTGTGATTACAATATCAACACAAAGTTTGTCTTCTCTTTTTTTATATAAAATAGTTGAGTGATTTTAATGCCTACAAAAGTTGTATCCACACACAGAAACAGACAAGAGATACTAAAGCTTCCCAGCATGACTCTAGCAATATACCTCTGATTCCATTCCTGGGGCTCTCCTAACTAGAGACTGTCTGTCCATGCTGACACGCACCAATTGTGTGTGTGTGTGTGTGTGTGTGTGTGTGTGTGTGTGTGTG
>NW_017729002.1:1379898-1391309 GCF_001723915.1 Gavialis gangeticus | reverse complement strand
GTGTGTGTGTGTGTGTGTGGCGTTGTGTATTTACACATCTCTGGAAATTAGGATAAATCTGCCAAAGATATTTTTATTTCAATCCAGATCTGCAGAGAAGGTGGCCAACCACACTAACATACTAGACTGCCCATGACCAAACAGTGCCATCACATTTTCAAGTGTGTCATTTCTTTCTGTTAGAAAGGGACCGTTCTGAGCATTACTTTCCCATTTTATTATAATTTGAACTGTTCAGTAAATCTTCATAAGCCTATTTCTTTCCTGTCTTGTACAATATATGGTTGTAACAATATACGGTTATTTATACCTGTTTATAGCAGGTGTGAAATAAAATTTGAATGGCAGTGTTGTGCACTCTTTTTCACTTTCACTTTGCACAGATGTAAATGACTACAGAAGCTACAAGCCAGAGGAGGATTAGATCTTCTGTCAGTTTCTGCTTATCCCTGGATAGGTATATAACAATTCCTAAGAAAAATAACTATTCAGGAAAATGGCCCTCCTAGAATGGAGTCAGGCTGTATTTTTAAAAATATTAAAGAATGGTTGTCAAAAATTTTATGAGCATTCAGAATATCCTGTGGGAGGCAAGGATTTCTTAGGCTATCTTTTATTGCACCAACTATGTAGCTAAGATAAAGTTAGACAAACTTTTAAATAGAAGATATTCTTTGGCACGCCTCTGACTATAAGAGACCTGGATGGCTTCTTATGAATATAGTGACAATTGTAATGTTGTTAAAAACATTTTTACATAGACTTAGTCCCTGAAGGACTCTATCACATATGCCTATAGACAATTAAAAGACAGCATACTGGACTCTAAGGGTGTGTGTAGACAAAACAGAGGCCCTAAATTGAAGCGGTAGGTTTTAAAAAACACCGCTTCAATTTAGAACGCTGCTTCAATTTAGGGCTGATTAAACCCCCGTGTTGTGCACACACCCCGCTGACTTACCTGCCTCTCCAGTGGGGAGGAGAGGGTAAGCTGCCGACGGGCTGGTCCCTGGGCTGACGGGCTGGTCCCTGGGCTGTGGGGAGGCTAGTGCTTCCCTCCACGGCAGCGGCAGCCCCCGCCCCCACCCCCAGGTGGCACCTACCCACAGGCACCTGGCTCAGGCAGTCCTGGGGACCACCGCAGCCATGGAGGGAAGCACCCGGCCCCCACACAGCTCAGTCAGGCAAGCAGGCTCCAGAGGGGAAAGAAAAAAAAAGATCAAAGGCTTACTGCTTTTCTTGGGTGGAGTTGCTTTCCTGCAGTGCTGTCAGGCTGCCTTCGGGGCTTCCTGCAGAGCCGTGGAGCTGCACGGAGCCTGGTGCTTCAGTCCATGGCTGTAGGGGCAGCAAACTAAAACTCCTTGAAAGAGTTAGAGGCATATGTGATAAACTCCTTCAAAGGAGTTTTAGTTTGCTGCGGCCCAAGTCATTTAAAGTGCATTACACCACCAAATTTCCTACAGTGGCTGAAATTAATGCACAATACTTCACTGAGGCATGTAAACACCGATGCCAATAAAGATGTGCAAAAGCATTTAGCCCACTTTAAAGTATCAGGCACACATGCCTCTCGTTTCGTCTACTCATGGCCTAAGGCTAGGGACAGAAGTTATACATAAACCAGTTTAAGTGATCATAAACTAATTTAAACCTGTAACAGAACAGAAGTTCAGTGCACATAAACCAGTTTCAAAATGGCTGAAACTGGTTTTAAAAAAACCTGACTGAATGCAGTTATCAGACTTAACTGATTTGGGTCAAACTGGTTTATGAAACTTCTGCCCCAAACCCCTTCCCAGTTTAAATTAAACCAGAGTCCTCCGGCATCCCAGCATGCTCTGCAGCCCTCAGCTGGGGTGCGCTCTCTGCTCCAGACAACAGGGATGGCTCTATCCTGTAGCTGGAGCAGGGACAGGAACGGGGCCCTCCTCAGCGGCTGCAGCTCAGTGACAGACAGCAGCCTGGCCCTGCCTGCATGGGTGGTGGCTGGCCAAGCAGCAGGAGGAAGGGGGTAGAGCCCCCCTCCCAGGCCCCATGGCAGGGGAGAGGAGGAGGGGGAATGAGTCCCTCTCCAGGGCCAGGCAATGCCGCACAGAACTCCCGTCCCCACACTGCAGTGGGGGGTGGAAGTGGAGGAAGGGGGAGAGGGAATAGTCCCCCTCCAGCACCACACAGAGCCACCCTCCCTGCCTCATGGTGGCAGGGGAGAGGGAAAAGGAGAAGGAAGAGGGAGAAGAGTCCCCCTCTGGAGCCAGGCAGTGGATCTGTTTGACTGGATTGCTCCCAGCTGTCAGGAAGCTGTTGCAGCAGGCAGAGCTCTCCCCCTCCTTCTCCCCTGCCATGCGGTCTGGCCATGCCCCTGACTGGCTATGCTCCCACTTCCCCCACCTTCTGAACCCTGCAGGCCAAGGTGGGGGTTTAAACCCCTCCTCAGTCAATACTCAGGCCTGCTGGGGCCTGGCACACCCTTCCCCCTCCCGGTTCAGCTTTCCTGTGGAAGGGAAGGGAGGGCTGCTCAAGAGCCCCCAGGCTTCTGGCCTGAGCCACTGCAGGCATGTGCTTGTACTTCCAGCATGAAAAGTGGGTGTCTGTCCACTTGCCAAGACATTAGACTAACCTGCAAAGATTGAATCAATTCAGGCTTGGGCTTTTTGAATGTCTGTCACTAGCCTAAGAGACTCTAAAACTTGTCTTGAAAGAAGATCTTGCAGACACTAAGTATATAAAAGACACCTTCTACAAATTAAGAACATTTTCATTTTAGATGATCTTCAATAATTGTACCTTTAAGGGATCATTGGTATAAGTTTTACTTCTTTATAGAAGCCTCCTGAGAATTCCTAGTCCATTAAACGTGTTCTGATTCTTCTGCTTTTCTCTAGTCTCTAGAAAACCTCTTTCTGGGGCCAGCTGATTTGGTTCCAAGAGACTCTGTTCCCATTTGCTGAATTCTTTTGTAGCATGCCTTGGAACAGCAAAAAGGAAAACAAGAGCTTTAAAAAATAAGTGTTAAAATTATGCCAAAAGAAGTAATCAGTTATGTATTTAAATGATTTTGCTAAAAAATATTTGCAAGAGTTCATTTAATTAAGTGAAGCTTTTAACTGTAATTTAGTTAGAGCATTACGGCTAGAAACTTAAAAGTGCTCTAGTTGAAATGGTCGTCAGGTCTTGTTACTGACAATAGAGAAGGAATATTTTTCATAGCCCCACTTATTGTTTCAAAATTAATTTGGAACTTTAAAAAGAACTGGATCTTTCCTGCAGAAACTTTCCTGACATTGTAGCTTACAAGAAAAAAAAATCCATGATATAATGCAGAAATTAGCCTGAAGGCCAAAAACCAGCCATTTGCTGGTGGTACAATTGATGGAGTTATTTGGGAAGAAGTTACTCTTCCCTGATATTCTGTTCAGCCTCCGTCAAAGCACTGTGCACTAGAAGGGAATTCTTAGAGCATTCTGCAGACTTCTGCCATAACCTCCTGCTGACTTCCCAGACACACCAGTCCTCACATCCACTTCTGACAACCCCGCTGCCCCAGGCATTGCATAGAGGGAAGCATGGGAACTGTCACCACCAAGTCTCTGCTCCCAAATGAATGAGAGTATGACCCCTGATATTTAGAAATAATTAATTGTTAGTTGTAGTCATTAGGCCTGATTTAGTTTCAACAATTTATAGAATGGGTCATGTATAAGACAGGTCATATATATCTTAAAAACACATCAGGGAAGACTTTCACATTGGTTCCACTCTGCTGCCTTTACATAACTGCACTTATTGGACTTAAAAAGAGCAGTGACCACAGGAGGACTCAGGTCTTATACTTCCTTAGGTGGAAAACAGAGTTCTCTATCTGTAATATTGTCTCTCAGCTCTCTCTCTCTCTCTCTCTGTTCCTGGTACAGATCCTGGTGGGTATGGGGATAGGGCTAGCAGAAGAAGCTTCTTTTTCTAAAATTTCCCCCCACTGATACACATTTACAGATCAGTACCTACAGTAATACTGCTGGAAGCAGAATAAACTTATACTCCATTGGCCAGATTCTCCAAGCCACCAAGTTTATTTATGCCATTTATGGTCTAAAATTTGTAGATGTGGCTCTGCCTCACGCCCTGAAATCCTCCATCCTTGTTATAAGAAGAGGAAAGGCTAATTAGGTGAGCCAGAGCAGAGCAGAGCAAAGTTCACAACAGCCAGATCTCTCAGAGAAAGTAAGTTACCAGAAAAACTTTAAGCCAGTAGTAAAGTTAAAGCTGCCCCTGAAATTTTTGACCCGCAGGGCCAAGTGGCTGAAAACTATTGAACTGTGACAAGCTCACAGTAGCACCTCAGAGCCTAGGAGCAATGCCGAACCCAGGCCCAGGCCTCACTCACTTCAGAAAGGCATGTTTTACACATTACTTGGCTAATGTCTGTACAGCCCCTACAGAAGCTGTACTACCAAAAACTGGGCCTGGAGGAGTGGTATGAAACGTCCTATAGGTACCTGAGATCGGGGAACTTGGGAGCAGTTTGCTTAGCAGACTTCCAAGCCTCTAACTGCTCACTGAAGAAACTGAAGGGAACTCTAAATCCATTAATGTTTCCTGGCTTCTCTAATAGCCTCTTTGGAATATGTTTTCACTCTTAATTTGGAAGTCCTCATTCCTCTTTCACTGGCTGTTATATATTATTTTGACAAAAAAAAATAATTTCTTCCTTTTTCTACAGTGAATTCCTCAGATGAGGCTTTTTTGTGGGGCAAAGGGACAAGTGCTCCATGCAGTTCCTAATCCTTCTCCTACTGCATACAGTGACAGAACTCCTATTGGCCTGAATGAGAGGTAGCTCAGCCCCTAAATTAAGTCTATTTTAATACATTCCTTTCGTAAATAATTAAACTGCATGGGCTTTACTAATGACTTCTTCTTTACCAGAATTTTATTCTGTTGTCTTAATTTACCTAAAATGGAAATCAGCAACAATATTCTTCAGTGGAAGCAAACCCCAAACACTGTACCTATCACTTTATGGCTGCACATGCAGTTTCTTCAGAGTCAAAGCATAAGTAACTACCATGATGAAATTGGAGGCTTATTCATTATGCATAGAATATGCATGTTGGAAGAAAGCACTGCAGGGAAGCACTGATCAGATTAGACCTGAAAGAACAGCTGCATAGAAGGAAGAAGCCCTCTCTTGGCTATAGGGCAGGGGCGGGCAATTATTTCGGGCGGAGGGCCAGTTGCTGAGTTCTGGCAAGCCATTGAGGACCGCATGACAGGCAGCCAAGGGCAGATAAATATTAATTTTCTACAGTTTTTAGGGGCCCTGCGGGCCAGACAGAATTGCCTGGTGGGCCACATCCGGCCCACAAGCCGCATTTTGCCCAACCTATACCTATAAGGGTATAGGTTGTAGCCATGTTGGTCTCTAAGAACATAGGCAGACAAGATTCTTTGGGTAAATCTGGTATCTTTTTATCAGCCCACCTCAAACAGTTGAAAAATTCTTCTTAGCAAGCTTTCAGGTTTAAATACCCTTCGTCAGTCTGAGGAAGCATCTGTAGTTTGTGTGTGCTTTTTTTGGGTGGCTTCTTTACTATTCATTCCATCCAAGAAGAGCACACACCAACTGCAGATGCTTCCTCAGACTGACAAAGGGTATTTAAACCTGAAAGCTTGCTAAGAAGAATTTTTCAACTGTTTGAGTTAGTCTAATAAAAGACATCAGATTTACCCAAAGAACCTTGTCTCTCTTGCCTATAGCTCGAGAAACTAAGAAATGATAGTGCAGGATGACCTGTAAGGGGGAGCCTACATTAATCGTCTGTGTTTGAGAGCTGCCTAGACCAGTGGTGTTTAACACAGCTGGCTCAGAGAGCTGGATGAGTGCCGCAGGGCTGACCGGATCCCACAAATGGAGATGGTCCATAGACCTGATCCAGCCTGGGATCTGTGTGTGGGGTTGGTCTGTAGGTACAATCGGTTGTGCCAGCCTGGTTCTTAATGCTGACCTGACCCTTCACACTGGATCTGCCCAAAGAGTGGCCCAGTAAACCAGCCCAAACCCACACACTAGATCTGGCAGCATACTGACCCCCTGCACTGGATCCAGTTGCAAACCAATCCTGCAAACCAGTGCAATCCAAAATGTGGAGTCACATCATCTAGCCTGCGGAGCTCCCCATGAGTCTAGGAATTTGACATCTGGGGTGTGGGAACCACAGCAATTAACACTACCACTGCTCCCTTGCCACTGCAGGTGGAATCCTGCTACCACTCTCCCATTGCCAAATTTCCAGACCTATGGGAAGCACTACAGGTCAGATGACATGGCTCTGTGGTTTGGATCCAGCCCACAGACTGTAGGTTGAGCACCACTGATCTAGGCCCCTGACAGACTTTACACTTAAGACACAATTAACCAGTTAATTGCATCTTAAATAGTAACCCAGCTACACGTTCAAACAATTAATAGCACAGTTAAGGGGAATATAAGACACAAAATTATTTCACAAAAGATGTGTGATATTTTTATGGCTGGTTTACATCCTTAAGTTGAATGTGTGGCAGGGTAGACTGCACCAAGGTCTCAACCAGCCCTGGTGTGATCCCTACTGGTTGACAATCAGCTGTTTTTCATCTGAATCAGGGATCCATACAGGCCAGCCCTCCATATGGTCCTGGATCCAGTTGACAGTCAGCTGAGTTGGCCAGGTTAGGGCAATCACAATGGTTGGCTGGGTCAAGATTGCACTGAGGCTCCAGAACCAGCTAACAATCAGCTGATTGTCAGGCACCTGGCTTTCAACTTGCCAGTGCAGGGGGACTCCAGGATCATGATCAGATCTCAGTCACCCCTTATTTGCCAATGTAGGGCAAATCATTATTCTGGACTCCCACTGCACTGGCAAGTAGGGGGCAATTATTTGATTCCCAATCCCAGAATCACCTGTCCTGTCATGCATGTACAGCATGGCACAAGATGCAGTTCTTTAGATTGAGAATCAGATCCCATTGCACCTTTAAATCAATGTCTGTCAGCAGTCCTAGATCATTTTGGACACTATTTCAGTCTTCATAAATATCTAGGAATAATAATGCAACACCTGTGCTTCTACTACGCTACTTTTGTTAACTTTTCACAGTCTTCAACTGAGAAAAATCTGTTCCTAAAACAGAATGGTATTATCTTTGAACACATTTTAGAAATAATTGTCAATGTCAGAAGCATGTGTATGATCTTAAGGGTTTTTTTCCTCTTGTCACCAACAATATAGGGGCAAAGTAAGTACACGTCTTAACGATATGAGTTGGACACTTGCACAGTTACAAACTACTTTGTTCATAACAATTTGCCAATTTTACAAATATAGTAACATTATAGCAAATTATAAAAATATAACAAATGCAGTAGGTAAAATAAAAGTAAAAATTTTACAAGGTTAATAATATACTGAACAAATTAACATCTATATTGCAATCATCTGTGAATGATTACTAACATAGGTTTGCATCATGGTTCTAGAGATTTTTTTTTACTGTATTTTCTATTATCCATATCAACAACATAACCATTTCATAAATATTAAACAAACTCAATTCCCTTCTTGGCTTTATTTTATAATAATAAAACTGGAGTCAGCACTGACATGTATGATTCAAGGCAAGTAATGATATAAAGCAGCAAACAAATTAGAAGGAACAAAGCTACTGAAACCATTTGTAGCTGAATTTTGTATATTGATTTTTTTTTAAAATACTGCCTTTAACTGAATAATATTTCTTAATTGCCTAGGAATGCTAAGATGTATATTCATAAGCTTTTTAATATATGCAGACACCCTCACCACTTTATCTTGCATCCGTGAATTCTAATGTTAGAAAGTATTGATTAAAAGGTGAAGCAATGAAAGAGAAGTGATCATGCAGTATGTAAAAAATGTCTGACAACAATATTTTAAAACCACAAATTCAGCATTAAAGTTTCACACATCCAGAGTAGTAAAATGATAGATGCAGCTGCAAAATGAACCAATTTGCAACAGTTTATATCTGAGCTTAGATGCATTAACTGAAACCAACTTATTAATGTGCTCTTTATCATTGCTGTGATGTTTGCGACAACAAACATGGGGATGGTGGGAGGGACTAACAGACTTAGGGAGATGATTAAGCTTAAATCAACAATTAAGAATTAATATTACTTGGCCATAAAAATGGCACATGCGGTTTCTGTGTGTGTGACAATGTTGGCAAACCAGCAGCAGAAAACAAAGGTACCTTTTGCCTGCTTTTCAACCTTATGACTCATGCCAGACGAGAAAATGATCTCAGCCTTTATAAAAGCTGTAAATTTTATTTCACAGCAGAGGACAAGCAGAAGTCATCATCAAGCAGACGCGTACAGGGGAGACATTCATTCTTGCAAAAGAGTTTCTCTCACAGGGGAGATCTTCTAGGTGTCAACCTGGAAGTTTTTTCTCCTGGAGAATCATGTTTCCTCCGGGAGAAATTAAAAGCATTCTGATACTCTCCTATTTTCTACTGGAGGAGAGGTGATTTTCCCAGTAGAAATGCAATTCCTATATGTGGCTTGTATATACTGTGATTTAGCCCATTTAAGCCAACAGACTGCTTCACAAGGTGTAGAATTAATGTAATAGATATGTCTATGCTAGCTTGAGGCTTTACAGCAGGGTTGGGGCCAAACTGGTACAAATTTCGGTTTACTCTAGCTGTATTACACCAGTGAAGGATCTGCCCCAGCTCCACAATTATCATTGAAATGTTATTACGGTATATTGACAATTAATATTTTTTTAAATATCAATATGTGCCCTACTTTCTGCTTTTAAAAATATAAACAATATATTTACTGTAGTAAATGCATAGTTAAATATATTTTCTAACATGCCACATGCCCCCAGATAAAACACACACCTTGTTTTGGAAAGCAGAATGAAGAAAAAAAGTTTTCCAGAGTCATGGCTGAAAGCTAACCACATGAAGCCACTGACTCACCCTCCACCAGGTCACTGGCTGCTTCAGGAAGAACCTCAAACTTCAACCATTGCAGCTGTTGCTGAACTGGCAGCACACTTTTTGACTGCTCAACCAAAAGCTACTGTTAGTTCAGCAAATGTTGCGAAAGGGTTATAACTGTACTCCACCCCTGCTGGATTCTGGTTGGAAAGAAGGGAAGAGAAGCGAAGCTGTGGACAGCCATTATTTACAACATCTCCATGCTTCCATTCTGGTGCAGAAATCAGCTTCCCTGCATACACACACCCCGCAATTTGGGAGGGCTAATTTTGCTGGGGAGGGTGTGTGTATGTGAGTAATTACAGATTACACGGTCTCATTTGTTCTATTTCATTTTTAATACATTGGTGGGCCCTAATTCTCAGGTTGTAATTACCTTACTTGGAAAATACTTATTGGTCTTTCAGGAAGGTTCATAAGATCTTATTACAAATCAATATATCTAGCTTAAAATCTGAAATGTAAATGAGTTACTTATGTTAATCATTAACTGAAAGTTCTTAATAGACTTTCAGAACTAATTAAACAACACTGCATTATAAAGACTAAATGAGTTGTATAGGACATCAGTGAAATGTATGTTCACTTAATGTAATTCTAAGTTGGATGATTCTGTTCCCAGCATTGGAGTGTTTATATTCACATCTGTAACTACGATTGTATTAACAACAGTCTTCTCAACAACCTGTCAGTGCTCTAATGTTCCATTGTACATGTATAATTTAAGATTAAAATTAAATTAAAATGACTTAAAAGGTAGTGTCTAGGTACTATTGAAATGCAGTTTGTTGCTTTAACCTCAGTCAGAAATTACAAAAAATAAATTATACAGTGTTTCTTCTTCTATAGCAGATGGTAGTTATGATGTATTCTTGTTCTTTGTATTGAAGGATGAATAATATGTAAAGTGATTTCATCTTATTCATTATAGATGATAGCGGTCTCTATAGCTAACTTAACCATACTTCATCTTTTGCTTAGGAATTTTGATACATCTGTTTGTCTAGATCAGGGGTCAGCAACATTTTTGGCTAGAGTATTAAAAGCACCCCAACCTCTACCCACACCTGACTTGGCATGCCAGACACAGATGGCATGGGAGCTACAAGGAGCCCAATCCTCACAGCTGGTGGCAGGTGCATGTACGCATCCAGGTGGACAGCAGGGGAGGTGCCAGGGTTGCACAGCTGTGTTTCCTTCCCTGCCATGTGCCCTGAGGTATGCATGCATTCAGTGCCACCACAGAGCTGATGCCAGGACTCTGGACCCAGTGCAGCTGTTTGCAGCCTGCCACCACCTGTTGCAGCTGTCCAGAGCCTGGGCTGGCTGTGGCAAGAAGCTAGGAGGCTACAAACAGCTGTACCAGGCTCTGGAGCTCCAGCTCCAGCTCCATGGCAGCAGTGGCTACATGTGCACCTCAAAAAGGGAAGGGACATGAGGCAGCATAACCCTAGCCTCTCCCCTGCTGTCTGCCTGGAGGCACATGTGCATCCACCACTGCCATGGAGCCTGGCTAGAGCTTTGGAGCCCAGTGCAGCTGTCTGCAGCCTGGAGGGCTGCCTGCCACAGTCAGCCCTGGCTCTGGGCAGCTGCTGCCTGCCATGGAGCCCTGGCTGCTTGCAGCAGTACTTGCAGCCTCTCTGCAGCCCAGGCTCTGTGGCCAGCAGCAGCTGCTCATAGCCCAGGCTGTCTGTGACATGCTGAGCAAAATGGCCTTGCCATGCCATGCGCTGGCACATGTGCCAGGTGTTGCCAACCCCTGGTCCAGATTATTCAAAATGTCTGACCTTTAGAAATAGTTTAAATGTATTCCCAAGTAGATATCAGAGACTCAGCACAAACATACCTGCTTCCCAGAAAGTCAACTGCATTGCTCACATGCTTTTGAGTTAAGCACAGGCATAGGTGGTAAAAGTTTGGAGGCTCTGAAAAGCATTGTTATAGAAACAAATCTAGTTAATTCCACTCTTTAAAAAAAAAAAAACAACTATAGTACTTGCTTTCTGCTTTAAATTTAAATGTTCCAGATGGGTTTATACTGTTGGGGTGCTTGTATACATGACGATTGTCACCATGTACATGTGATAAAAATTTCTTTTTGTGCCTAAATAGTATCACACAATACATGTGCATGAGGTTTGGGGGCTTCAAATGAGTTTGCAACATTGCAAATTAAACCATATTCAAATGTAGTTTAGTTTGCGATGTTGCAAATTGCAATGATGCAGCTGTCAGCTCACCTCCTGGCTGCCAGAGGCAGACAGGTTCCACTGAAAAAAGGATTGGGCCTCTCACGACTTTCCGTATAGCAGCCACAGATGCCTGCTAAAGGCAGAAGTGTCAAGGGGGGCCAATCTTTTTTTTTTTTTTTTTTTTTT
>NW_017729002.1:1378803-1379727 GCF_001723915.1 Gavialis gangeticus | reverse complement strand
GTGAAGCCTGCCCACCTCTTCCACAGCCAGGGGGTGAGCTACCAGAGGGCTGAGTGGTCCCTGAGCTGCCTGGGGCCCTGGTCCCTCCCCTGTGGCTGCAGTACCCCCTAGAGCTGCCCAGGTAGGCTGCTAGCAGGCCGGAGGCTGCCCCAGCTTGCAGGCAGCACCTGGCTGGATCCAACTCTTCCCCAAGCCCACTGGAGCTTCAAGCACCCCATGCACAGTCCCTGCCACCTTTCTGCCACCTAGGGCTGCCCAGGAATGGCTTGGCTTGCCCCTGGGGCAGCACAGGGAGACAGCAGGAGGGTGGGTGGGTGTGCTGGTGGTTAGCCCATTCCTGGGCAGCCCCAGGTGGCAGGAAGGCAGCAGGGACAGCGCATGGGGTGCTGGAAGATGCAGCAGGCTCAGGAAAGGGTTGGGTCCAACTGGGTGCTTCCTGCAAACTGAGGCAGCCCCCAGCCCGCTAGCAGCCCACCCAGGCAGCTCAGGGGGGTGCCACCACCACAGAGGGAAAGATCAGGGCTCCCAGCAACTCAGGAACCACTCGGCCCCTCAGCAGTTTACCTCCACCCCCCACTGGTCACGTGAGAGGCAGGCAGGCTCCACAGGAAGAAAAAAAGATCAGGCCCCTCACCAGAACATGATGGAAATATTGAAACAGGGGTTTCAATTAAAAACCCCTGTTAAGGTGTCTCTTCACTAATGCAAGAAGCATGGGGAACAAGCAGGAGGAGCTTGCTCTCTTGCTTGCAAGTAGTAAAATCGACCTGGTTCGCCTAGTGGAGACATGGTGGGATGAAGCATTAGACATAGAGGGCTATAAGTTATTTAGAAGAGATAGAAAGGGGAAAAAAGGTGAGGGGTTGTGCTCTATGTTAGGTAACAGTATACCAGTTCTGCCTTCCAAATGAGACCAGAGGAAGG
>NW_017729002.1:1378504-1378792 GCF_001723915.1 Gavialis gangeticus | reverse complement strand
TGGCAGGGGGTCAGACTATATGATCTGTCTAGGTCCCTTCCTACTCATTGATTCAATGATTGTATGATAACCCACCGCTTCAATTTAGGAGGCATACAATAAAACCCTGGGGATTAAATTCCCCTCACCTGTACTCACACCCTTGGGGCCAAACATCGGTTCTCATAGTGGCTGCTAGAGGAGCTGAAGGGGAAAAGAAGGTCAGTTAAAAAGACCAGAAGGTAAGAATGAATATGATAAAAAAAAAATCACTTTTTTTTTCTAGAAGCACAATTTGCATGACAATAT